>NC_138204.1:138064822-138214822 GCF_964194415.1 Vipera berus | reverse complement strand
CTATCAACGGGGGGTAACACCTCACTCCCAATCGTTAAAGATGGAATAGTCTGGTTAATCCGAGATGCCGGTATAAGACTCACACTATAACCATAATTGGCAAAAAATCCTAAGAAACACTTGAACACTTCTGAGACAGGCTCTATATATTATTTCTTATCTCCATATGGATGTTTTTCCCCTATGCAGCTTGTACCATAATGTTGTGTAACACTGATCAAGTGTATTTATTATGAATTCTGAGCTGCTGGTTTCTCCCATATTTTGTAAACATATAGGGCAATTCACATTTGCTCATAGATGAGGACCAGCTGGAACATGAGTTATGGAGTACTGGGCTTAACTTTGAATAATGTCCCCCCCTCCTCCAAGCACTGGTAAGATATATCTTGCCCATCTGTCAAAAAAAGCATTGAACACCTTTTGCTGCATTTATTTTTAGTCAAGAATTAAAATGGAGCATTCAGAAAGCACAAAATTAAGTTATGTAATGTATATTAATTTGAGAAATGCAGAACACATGACTTTGCATTAGTGCCTGAATTCTTCAGATATCCATAATTTTCCCAAGCAATTGGGAAATAATCTTCATGCTCATGGGGACACAAAATTAATCTCTGTCTGAGTATATATGACAGTCGATCTCATTTCAAACAACATATTTTATTTCCGGGCATCATTGTGAGGATTCAGCCACAGATTCTTCAATCTTCTATTTAGATATGCAAAAATGTGAAGCCATCTATATATACAACCAGAAAAATTACACTCTTGTTTGGTCCAAAATGCAGAATGTTTCAGTAAAGCAATAATCTCAAAGTTTATCTTGAATTTTTGTGGAGCACTTAGGACCTTACCTTTTTTAGTTCCAAGAAATGTATTTGATCAAAAGTGTGCTCCCCTTGCCATTTTTCATCTCTTGCTTTGGTGCAAACTTCTAAATTCATCTCAAACATTATTTCAGATAAAACACATGAGCTGCTCAGGATCAGATTTATAATTGTTGGTCCTATTGCAATTTTTTAGCAATTAGCATGAAATATTAAGCAGACTAAAGGATGCTATGATATCATTTTCAGAGAGAAAGGCATTATGTTTCAAATGCAATCTTCAAAGTGATTCAGGTTCTATAAATTTAAGCCATATACCGTGTTTCTGTAGATTTAGTTATATTGTGAGACAATGGCCTTTATCTGGGAACTTGATACTTTCTTTAGGAGCAACCAGGCAATTTAAATGGATCACTATTGAGGCAATTGTCAATACAAAAATAAGTTAAGTGAACATAGGTGTGTGAAAATAAGATAAAATTTATTACATTGGCTCTTTTGGAGTGCCAAGAAAGTGACTTCAGTGATAAAATATCATTTGGAGGTAAGGTTGAGAAAGACAACCATCTGCTAACTAGGCTACTGAAAGTTTGCCATGTTACAAGAGTTGTCTTTACATTGTTGAACATGAGAACAATAAACTTCCTCTTTGAGGTAAAATGGCCAATTAAAATGAACTTGTAGGAGGTGTCTTTATCCCTGGTGAATGCTCCTACTTCAGCAGCAATTACCCCTGCACCATCTAGGTATAAGTATAGTAAATACATTATATAGTTGTCAAGATTGTCAATGTCACTATGACTACAAAGTGCAAGGGTGTAAATGTTTATATCACCACCAGTAACAACTAAAAAATTCACTGCACAGCAGTACATACAATGAAGCCATTTCCAATTCTAATCTCTCAGCTGCCCTGTAGAAAGTGTTCTAACTCTACAAAATCAAATTTGGGTTGGTCACTGGGACTAGAGATTTACTCTTCCAAGCTTTTGGACTCATGCTGGATGTTATTTCCTTGTGTTTCCATCAACACACCAATCAGCCAATAGGAAGACACCACATAAACATGACTTGCAGAACAGCCCAAAGCACATATTCCAGTAGAGAAATTCCCTGAAGATGGGTCCAAAAGCTTGGAAGAATAAATCTTTGGTGCCGGTGACTGACTCAAATTTGATTTTGCATTATTATCCTGGGATACATATATTTACCTTCATTCATGTTCTAACTCTGCATTTTGCAGACAAAATATCTCATATTTGTTCATTTATTCCAAAGAACACATAGGGAAAACGGAGAAAAATAATGACATTAACTGTGATTCTTCTCATCTTGTGGAATCAAAAGAAATAAGATTTGTGATAACATGAAGTATGCCACTTGTGGATTGAATTCAAATCCCGCCAAACTACATTTGACAGCTAGGGTACACATGTATGACAGAATTATTACTTATGAATAAATGCTTCTGCAAGGGAAAGGATTAGGATTTCTGACTTGAAGAAGTGATAGCTTTCCCCTGAAAAGGTTGTCCCTCAAAACAACTGCATCAAATAAATGTAAGGACTTTCTAATGTTCTTTTTCAGGGATCGTTTTGGAAAAGATGGTATGTCTGAATCTACAGAGAATCTTGCATGAAATGAATTATCTACTACTTTTCTGTCAGATTTCACACTCTGTTGAGGGACTGAAATTGAACTGAACATTCTTGAAAGCAACCTCCATACCTATATTATGGATCTTGCATTAGTTTCCAAGCATAAACTTAAGGAGCTATTGTTTTGCCTAAAAATTTCTATATAGTTTTGGTCCTCTGCTACATTGTTAGGTCATCAGGACCTGAGGCGCTGGTTACAAGAAATTGTTTTTAATTATCTTATTCTGTTAATATTTTTAGTGCTGTCCTCTCTGCTTACATGCCTGCTTCATCTATTGTTCTTAAGATTTTACCTTTTTTTTGTCCCAGCCATTTGTTTATTTATATAAACAAATAAATGAAGTAAGCATTACTCATTTGTAAAATGATGGCACAAAACTCAACTACTTGTGCATTCAACTACTTGCCATTCCCCCATGAAATGCAAGCATCATTAGCTCCCTGGAGAGGTTTGGACATCTGTAGGAGAACATCTTATTGTAGAAAGGTGTATAGTCACAGACATTTGACAAACTGACAATTGGTGTTACAGATTTGGTCTATGCAGACCTTTGGATCCAAGGCACTTCAGAATAGCTCACAAGAGCTGCATTAAGGTGTTGCTGTCAAGCACTGGTGAAATTGGGAGATTCAAGCAGTTCAAATAATTATAAAGATTTATTGCAAGCTTAAGCTCTCTACAAGAATCGGATCTACTAACGATCAAAGGAAATTAGTGAAAGTTAAGTCAAGGTAGGCTTAACTTAGATCTGTTGCAGGCGGGCAGGGACTCATGACTGATGATGTGTTTGACCCCTCCCCCAGGTTCTGCTTGGTCCTACAATTGCAGACTATTGTCTATCTGGGTGATCAGAACCACCTTTGGAAATCAATTCTGAATCATTACCCAATTTTGTTAGAGAAGACCACTTTTTCATGGTTGAAATCGCTGCACAACTACAATACTGTTCATGCTGATTTATTTCAGTTTAGTTCTTTCTGCTGTTTGAGAAGTTCATGGCTTAAGCAGCATGCCGGTTAATACATATTAATATGAGTATCAAATGCACATTCATGTCATTTTTAACATCTGGTAATTGTACTTTATTTTGAATTAACTTTGTTTGCATTAGCTTTCATAGGATCTGGACAGCCAAAATCTCAGATGGCTGCCATAAGATATCAGAAACCATAGGTTTTCGGTGATATAGTGGTGACCCAAACTTTGGAAGCCCAGATCTGGCAGCTACAGCTTGTAGTTGCATTTCCTTCAGAAGAATAAGCTTTCTTTACCTCCACCCACATTCTGGTGTCTTTCTCTGAAACTCTTGTTTAAATTGCAGATTGCTTACTCATTTGTTCTTTGGTTTATCTGTCAATCTTAATTTGGTTTTAATTGATTGGTGCTGACTATTCTAACAAAGTGCCACTTAACTGTTAATAACTGGGAAAAAGTTGTCATGTTGAGACAAAGTGGCAGAAGAAAATGAAAAAGACAACTTAGCATGGTTTTATATTTGCATTTGTCCAGAGAGGATCTGAAACACACTAAAGCCCCATCGAAATCCATAATACTTTACTACTATGTCAGGATGCTAAAACTCTTGAAGGTACAATCCAAACCATGCCTTCATTTTTAGATATGAATGAGAATCATAGTATTAAATTAAAATTACTCCTTAATTCAACCAGGCAGGATTTCAAGTAAGTGCATTGAGATTCTAGTCCTAGTGTATTAAATAGATATCAGAATTAAAAGTTTGACTACTAATTCACCTCTATGGAAAACTTTTCAAAGATGGCAAAAACAAAAAGGATAATTTTGTATATGCCTGAAAACTGATTTTGAATTTAAGATGATCAGATAAAATTTTCCCCATCTTTTCAACTGAGAGGAGCCAAATCCAACTGGAATTAATCATGGAGATTCTCCCAATAAATCATCAATGTTTGTATATAATACACTGTGTTATTATATGTCTACATACTGTATACACAGAATGTGGCTAGATGAAGATAGATTAGCACTGATTCTCCCAGTCCTTTTAAAAAAAAATGAGGATCTGGATATATTCCAGGGTAGGATCGATTGCTCCAGGTTAGATGGCCCATTTAGAGATTTTGTTTGTTGTTCTGTTTGGGTTTAGCCTTATTAACTACTGTAGGTTTTTACTCTGGATATTTTTATTATTTTATGTGTTGTTAGCTGCTAAGAGTTGCATTTGTGAGATGGGAAGCCATATAAATCAACCTAATATTTATATATAAAATACTTGTAAAATTGCTACTTGCTACCATTCAGTCCATGAGCAGGATCAAATTTAAATTACTTGACAATCAACCAGTCGAAAAGAGAAAAAGACTCCAGCATCTCTCCACCAATAATCAGCACTCAGGTCAGCACAGATTAATTCCAAGGTCAACTTCAGACCAACAATCAAGTAAGTAATACTCCAATCTTAAAACTGCCAAAGAGCCATTAGTAAACAGCCCAACCAAAGAATCTCTGACACTGTCCTCACCCATACAGACAGGCAAGACACCAGAATATAAACTGACAGCAAACAGCACTCTTTACTAGCACTGATGATGTTACCTAGTTAGGGTAATTAAACATCTGCAAGAAAACAAGCAAGCTCAGAGAGCACAAAGGACACTTTAAATTACTTCAACAGACCACTATTGATTAAAATGTATTGCCATTACAGTCTCTGATACCTGTACAGTTAATTGGTTCACTATTCCTGAGTCCTTCGGGAGAAGGGCGGTATAGAAATCAAATTATTAAATTAAATTAAATTTGCCACATGCTAATCACCCCTTTTTACATATGCTCAACCACAGAAACATACATATACAGCCATATTATACCGACATCCGTTAACAGAAGCAGCAAAAGCAAGTAATTGAAAAATGAAGCATTGGTAAATAAATGGAAGGCATAGAAGGAAATTGGAGGGGGGGAAGAAGGGTTTAAGGGGGTTATGGCATACACAGATGTGCTGAACCTAGAAAACAGGTTCTCTTTCAACAACTTATCTTCTCTTTCAACAACATATATTCTCTTCCCTCCGTTTGTGCTGCTGCTGTTCCTCTGCCAATCTTTCTGCATTACTGTATACCTGCTCTATTCTTGCCTGATCTAACAATCATACTGCCCCTATGACACTAAGCTGAAGCTGTCATAAGTAAAAATGAAGCAGACATGTAAGCAAAGAGAACAAAAAGCCAGCAATCTTATCTAAAAGTTCCCTTCAGGGAAGCAGATAAGAAGGGGGTAAATGTTAAGGAAAAAAGGAGAAAATGTCACCTGAACCAGACAAAGGAAGTTGAGCCTGAGCACATGGGGAAAAAACAAAACAATTCCAGCTAATCAAATCAAGACCTTTGGGAAATAAAAGGGTCCTGAACCATGTCCGCTTCTTGAGTCATCTTTGAACCCAGACTTGTCCGCTCTCATTTTCCCCACCTAGAGCATGATAGCCAAGTTGAGAAGGCTATGGATTACATGTGGATGGCTGTGTGTGAGAGACACAAAGAGCAAATGAACACTGTAATCACTAAGGCTTTCTTTATATTTACTGGATCTCCTTGTATTCCAAAAAACTGTGGTGCTTCAACCTGCAGTTAAAAGTGATTTGTATGTGTCCCTAATTAGATCCTGGTTGTTGACCAAGATCCAATGTCTTGTCTGCTCTAGCCTGACTTATCTGGAAAACCCAGGTAGAAAACATGTGTCTGTGTGATTGGGGGGGGGGGCAGAGAATAAAAGAACAGGCTGTGAGTGTATAAGGCAATGACAAGAAACCAAACCTGGAAGTGTATGAAACACTTCTGACTTCTTCCTTTACATCACAAGTTCCAAGAGATGAGGGAACGGGAGCAGGGTAAAGCAGGATAGAATGTATGTGTGATGAGGAGGAGGCTGACTGTGGAGTGAAAAACAAAACTGGCCATATTGTTGAGAGATGTGAAGAGATGCATCGCTTTCTTGTCTGCCTGCCTTCTGAGTAGTGCAGCCTACCTGGCTATCCAGGACAAGGAAGCTTTCCATATTTTATATGGGACATGACTTGGAGATGAAGGCTAGCCTTTCTGAGAATTTCAAACATCAAAACAATCTTCCTTTCATCTTCTCCCACCACTCTCTGAAAGATTTCTTTAACATTAAAATAATAATCATTAGATTTTTTTTATCCTCTGTGTATTTTCAACATTTAAAATGTTGATTAAGGCTTTGTAAGGGTTTATTTTATTTTATTTTAATTCCATTTATATCCCGCCCTTCTCCGAAGACTCAGGGCGGCTTACAAGCTTTAAATTTTGTTTTGCAGGAATCCATTTATGGTGTTAATTCTTTTCTCCATGTATAGAACATAGAATAACAGAGTTGGGTTAGGTTTGCAGACAAATGATTGCTCATTCTCTTCTTGAAAGCCTCCAATATGGAAAAACCACAAGTTCTGGAGGCAAGCGGTTCTGCTGATTAATTTTTCTCACTGTCAGAAAATTTATCCTTAGTTCTAGGTTGTATCTCTGTCTTTAATGAACTTCTTCTGTTTCCTCTTGTCCTGCCCTCAGATATTTTAGAGAATAGGTTGACGCCTTCTTCTCTGTAACAGACCCTCAAGTACTAGAAGACTGCTATTCAATCATCCCTAAACCTATTTCTAGATACAATATGCCAAGTGTGGTCTTAAAGCAGGACTAACACTTCACGTGATCTTAATACAGCCTAGGACTGCCTTTTTTAGCAGCTTCAGCATAATACTAACTCATACTTAAGTGGTTGTCTAGTAGGACACTTACATCCCTTTAACAGTCTCTATGTTAAACCACGTACCATCCATTCTGTACCTGTGCATTTGGTTTTTCTTGTGTAAGTATAAGACCTTACTTTTCTCACCACTGGATTGCATTTTTTTTTGGATAGGGTCCAATGTTGAAGTCTGTTAAGATCCTTCTGTGTTTTGAGTCTGTCTTCTAAAGTATTGGCTATTCTCCCCAATTTGGTGTCATCTGAGAGTTTGATGAGTTTTCCTTCTATCCTATCTGCAATATATAAAAATGTTGAAGAATACTGGGCCTTAGACATAACCTTAATATACCTTACTGTATGTTTCCCTCCATTTAGATGCAGTTCCATTGAGGACTAAATGTTGAGCATGGTTGGTTAGTCAATTGTGAATCCATCTGGTGGTGATGCTGTCTACCCCATATTTTTCTATCTTACCAAGAAGTAGGCTGTGGTCAACATTGCTTTTCTGAAGTTTAGTAAATTATGTCCAGAGAATTTCCCTGATCCACTAATTTAGTCACTTTCTCAAAGAAGTATGTTGGGTTTACAGTCCTAGATTCCTTAAGTCAGCCTTGCTCAATTGGGACAAAATCAGAGGAAGAGACATAGAGAAGTAGAGAAAAAGAATATTTTGATATTGCAAAAGAGTACACTCACCAGAATGGCAATCAAGACTTAACCTTCAACTTATTTGCAAAGGTAACCATTATTTTTTTCAACAGGAGTGTCTGTAGCTAAAGGCATTTCTGCCTATTCCTTTGTTTTCAACATTATCTTCTGATTTTATCACAAGGCAACTCTTTCTCTGAACCAAAAATAATTAATATTGGTAAATATGATGCCTCAGTATTTTACAAGTTATATTCAGATGTTGCCTGGAAGAAGAAGAAGAAGAAGAAGAAGAAGAAGAAGAAGAAGAAGAAGAAGAAGAAGAAGAAGAAGAAGAAGAAGAAGAAGAAGAAGAAGAAGAAGAAGAAGAAGAAGAAGAAGAAGAAGGAGGAGGAGGAGGAGGAGGAGGAGGAGGAGGAGGAGGAGGAGGAGGAGGAGGAGGAGGAGGAGGAGGAGGAGGAGGAGGAGGAGGAGGAGGAGGAGGAGGGGGAGGAGGAGGAGGAGGAGGAGGAGGAGGAGGAGGAGGAGGAATGAAAATGTTCTATTTCTGATTCATTACCATTGAATGTTGATATGCAACCACTGAAATAAAATTATATTTAGGAGAAAACTTAAGTTCTTAGGTTTAACATTCTCAGCAATATCTTAGTCTATTTTTATGTATTTTCCAGTTATATTTTTATCCTTGTTTAGGAATATTGTTTTACTATGGAGGCAGTTTGGTCTTGATGCTACAATTATTTGCAACCCTCAAGCTACTTACCCCAGAAGTAACCTGACTGAGTCAAGCATCCTTCAAATTTGTGGTATAAAGCTTCAGCAAGTTGGCCTGGTTGCTCTGCTATGACATTTGACATGCACTGCCAATTAATTTCCATGACAGTGGTATAAACAGTGACAAGGGCAGACTTTCTCATGAAATTTCAAGGTCTTTCTGTCCGAGGTCAGGCTATAAGCATCAATCACATTTACGCTTTCCTGAAGTTGTCACTAAACCTCACCAATAAAATGCTTGAGTGTAAACCTTTTAAAAAAGGCATTTTTCACCTTCCCAAAGACTTTAATTATTTTAATTTTTATGATATGAATTGCATACTGGGATAATTTTACAAGACGTTATCCAGTTTTATATGAGCATATATATTACAATTAGTGATGTGACTTTCCTTGGAAGGCAAGCCTAAAGTGAGTATTATGACCTCTACATTTTATTTCACTCAGATTTTAAGCCTTTTCTCCAATTCCTCGATTCCTACTTACTTCTTTCTGCATCTACAGATTCAGCCCCATTCTCTGATTCCTTCTAATGACCCTTGGGTAATATGGGTATAAATGGAAGAAATCCTGAGAAAGATATATTGTTCTTCTTCCCTCTCCAAAACAATGATCCTTGGGGAAAGTTTTTCCTTTGGTTGTAGCCAGAATGCAACCTGGCTGCTTTAAAAAGCTAAGCAAGTTTAGACCTGATTTATATTTGGATGGGAAACTAAAAGGAAGTCCAAGTACTGTAAACTAGTCTTTTTTCCCATTTCTATTTAATCATGTCTGATTCTTGGAGATTGCCTAGAGAAATAGTTTTCTGGGCAAGGATTTTCAGAATTGGTTTGCCTGATGCCCTAACCACTATGTCAAACAAGTTGTTTCATAGGCCACATTACTTGAAAAAAACATTCTAGAATCCTACCATGTTTCTCCCAAAATAAGCCTTAGCTTGATTTTTGGGAGTTGGTCTAATATAAACCCTACCTCCAAAATAAACCATAGTTTGGGGGCAAGGTGCATGCCTAATAATCAAGCTAGGGCAGGGACGTGTGGGGGTGGAGCTGCCCCACATGCCCCACATCCACTTACAATTATAGATAGGCTTCCCATGAATCAGCACCTGCCTTGTCTCACTGGCCCACTTCTTCTGCAGAAGGAAGGAAATGCCTCTGCAGCTGAGAATGGAGCTCCATCCTGCATTTCGCCATCAGAGGCCTTCCGCAAAGGCCTCTGCAGCCTAAAACCGAGCTACAGCATAAGCTCAGTTTTTGGCTGCAGAGGCCTTTCTGAAAGGCCTCTGAAAGTGAAATGCAGGATGGAGCTCCATTCTCAGCTGCAGAGGCATTTCCTTCTGCTGCAGAAGAAGTGGGCTGGCAAGGCAGGGCTGTTGGTGCCACCCCCATGAGGTGAGACTGTGGAAAAGATACTCCTGCAAAATAAGACCTGGTGCCTCTTTTGGAGGCAAATATACTCTTTATATCATATATAACAAACAAGTGCTTGAAAGGATGGAGATCCTTTCTTCCATCCTTCTTACTTATCCCAGCCAATGAAGTCCCACTATAGGTTCTTAATTGAAGGAATCAAATGGACTAGGGAGATCGATAAATGATTCAAGAGTATTAAGAACATTAGCTGAATGTGTGGTAGACCCAATTTGTATTTTTACTTTCCCAAGTGTATTTCTAATATCTCCCGATTCTCTGAAGACTCCACTCAATGTTTTAATATTTGGGGAAATAGCTTGGTTTATCTATGAACTGATTTGATTCAAGCTGGAAAGGGAAGCGAGATTTATCTCATTGAGTTCTTATGCTATATTGGAATAGCCATTCTAAAATTAGAATTGTACACAATCTTATCATGGACCATGGGTTAATATGCACATAGAACTGGGGGTTTGCAATCGCAGCACTGGTGGACGTTTCAAGAGATTGCTCCCTCCACCATCTGGTTTTCTCCCACTGGGGGAGCCTGAATAGGGTAGGAAGTCACCTTGGAGGGGTGACGAGAGTGAAGAGGACCCCTGAGTGATTGCCGAAGGGCTGAAGCCCTCCCGTTTGATCCGGGGCAGCTCTTCGAACTGATGGGGAAAAGATCAGCCATTTATGGCCCATCATTAAGCCCCTGACAGCCAAGGCCAAACTCACTACCAAGTACCTTGAAAGCAACGTGGAAAATTGGGTGAGATTTTACCTTCTCTCTACCCCAAGTACCTTTCCAGTTGAAAGCATTTTGAAAATCTATCCCCTTCTGAGGAGAGAGGGAAGGGAACTCCATTACCCCACCCTCTAAAATGGTGGCTCCTGCTTACCCAGGAGCTGCTTTGAAAAGATTAACTTGCCACAATTGGATGTCTGGAATTTGGGGACCCAAAAAATTCCTATTCTCACTGGAATCTGCTATCTTGCTTTATTTGTAAAAAGAAATTAAACCAGATAAGAATCTAGCCTGGAATCTGAAAAAAGACTCTAAATGTTATTGGGGACATCTACTGGCGAAGCTCAGTACAGCTCTTTCATTAACTCTGTCAAAGAGACTTGTTTACTGCCCAGATCTGACCTTGGTATTATCTATGAGAGACTTAATTTTGAGAGAGCAGCTGGGTAATGCAATTGGTAGGAATGGTGGAGGTGAACACTTACTGACTATTGTTTAATAAATAGCCTTCACTAGAAAGACTGTCTCTAACTATGTCAGAAATAGGAGGCTCAACAAAACATCTTGGATATGCTAAAACTTATACTTGAAATCATCTTGGCAAACACTGAAAAACTTAAAGCTAATTTGAAAGACAAAGGTGCCAGCTTACCTCCAGAAAGCAAAATCCTGATGGCAGCTAGAATACAATTAACTCAAAAAACAGCAGGATTGGAACAAGTGGATACCAAGACAGAGGACTTTACAGAACAACAAGCACAGTCTACTGAAAACCCAGACAATGAAACAATAACTCCAAAACTGGAAATGACCTTCTATGCAAACCAGAAGAAATTTGAGAAAAAGAAAGACCAGATCCAATTGAAGACAATTATATCAGAACAAACACGGGGATCTGGGATACCAGGGTGACAGCCTAATGATTATGAATGGGCGAGATTTTTTAGAAAGTTGGCAATGAGATGGTCTCCCTTAATTCAAATAATACATATAAGAATGAAGGGAGATCTATTTGATGATTTAAAAACACTGGTATGGAAGCCTGATTGGCAAAAGAAGAAAGCTAGAATTAGGTTGAAAAACTGGGCCCTTTTGATTCACTAGAGACGACCCTAAACTATCAGTTAGTGGGCTAAAGGGAGATTTTGAGACAAAGGAAAATTTGATTACTAGATTTAAAATAGTTGTAAAATAGCAAAAAAAATAAGGAATTAATCTACTTAATATTGAAGATTTAGATGTACAAGGGAAATGTAAACTAACTATTAGAAAATAGGTTTGAATTATTGACTAGCCCAGAGAATATAATCAAGGTGGTGATGTATTAGGATGGGAAGTAGGAAATGTTTATGGAATAGAATAAGAATATAGTTAACTAACTAATATGTGTATTTTAGATATTATAATTTTCATGAAATGAGATAAAGGAAATTTGGGTTACCTGAAAGTTAAATATTATGGATATTAAAGATTTAACTGGAAATATGTAATTAAAAATTAAAATTAGGTAAAATTTAAAAACAGGACATTGATTGTTTATTGAGATTTATTAAGATATGTATAAGCAAAAAAAAATTGTGTATTTATAACTGCAATAACAAAGTTTATACTAAGTTTTTATACAATTAGAAATTTGTTAGCTTAAATATGAAATAGCAAATTATAAGAGAAACAGAGAAGAAATATTTGATGATGTACCCTGAGATACCTACCAAAGATTGTATTACTGAACTATTATTTAACCCAATTACCACATTGCCTTCTAAATACTTTATGTAAAACTGGAAAATCAATAAAATATCTTTAAAAAATAAATAAATATGCACATAGAACTGTAAAGATAGCATGCATTCATGTTTATTGTTTTTTATATGAGCAGTTGCACAGATTAATGAGATAATCGGTTTAAAGAACTTTGGCCACAAGAAACTGTGAAATGTTTAACAAGCATAATTTTTATAGATCTTTCACTGCTGCATTTACGGTTTCAAATGAGCTCTCCCAGTCTGAGTGGATATTCATACATATTAGTCAACTTGCTAAGTCCAAGGAATCCTAAAACGTTAGAATCTGATTTTTATTTTAGTACAGCTTGATTCAAAGATAAATGCTATCCAGCTGTAGCAATTTTAGATCTAGTCTTTTTTGTAAGCTGACTGCTTTTCTTTATTTGCAACATTTCAATTGAATCAAATATAAACTTGCTATTATTTATTCATTAATTATACACCTCGTTGTTTCTTGAGGGCTCTAGGGACCTAAAATAATGAGTCTCAGGAATGTGGAAAAAGAATGTAGAAACAAATTTCAAGCCCTACTGACCTACAAAAACATTTAAAATAGCAGTTCAGAGGGTACTAAAACCTAACAGTTTGGTAAAATCATAAAGCAACACATTTCCTACATGATTTAGAAGTGCTTCCCTTTGAAGAATTATCTCCATAGGACATTATGTATTCTGTGGCTGAATAGTCTAAAAAATCAAATTATAATATTTTATTATTTGTTTACTTTGATGGAGCCATTTGATTTTTCTCATTACTATACAAATCCCAGACTTGTGAGACAAATAGGGCTCCTTTCTTTTAAGTATACCAGTTTGTATACTTAAACCTACATATGGTTTATTGGGATTAAAAAATGGGCGTGTCTAAATCAAATGTGTTATCCATTTTTTGTGGGGGAGTAATTTTTAAATCACTGGCAGTTTTCTTACAATATTTTTAAACAATTTATTCCAATATAGATTTAAAACAAAATTAAGTCACATGAGCTTTATTTTATACATAGATTTCGCAAATATAGTCTGCTTTTGAAGGGGAGGAGGAGGAGGAGGCATATCTATAATTTAAATACCTAAATACTTAAATGGAAAGTATTTGCCATTTCATATATTAGAATTCTCTCAGTTGATAATAGCACTGATGCTCTAATTGTTTAAAACTGGCACAACTGAAAGCGATAGAGTGAAACTGTGTCATAAAGTTTCTAAGTGTATGTATTGATTGTCTGAATATTGATATTTGAGGCAAGGCTGGACATTTCTGCTTGAATCAAATTATACATAACATTTCAACAACAAAAATGAAATTTAAGGAAAAGACCAATTAAAAGTGTTTGTGTCTCATGAAAGCAATTTTGAACTAAATCTGAAAACTCCTACCTTGGTCAGCTGATCACATATTATGGTTTCTTGATTCAGTAGCTCAGAGATGTTATAAAAACATTATTTCTGATGTGAGACATGAAATACTTTAATATCCTTAAGTTTTTATGAACATGAAAAAGATGTTGATAAAGCTGAACCATTTTTTTTAAAGAAAGGACAATTTTGGGAGAGAAAAGAAACTAACTGAAGGATTTAACAGGTATTTTGATCTTGTAAAACAAGATTTGTGTCAGAATATAGAAGTACAAAGCCACATTGTCATTGCTGATGAGAGTGGCATACAATTATTGAAGAAATGTATGCATTAGACTAAATATATTGATTAGACTAAATATATTGATTTTTCAATTAAAGCAGAAGAGTTTGTTTAAAGGTATTGCATGTTTGAAAAGCAGGAGAATATGGCTAATGGGAACTAGTTCATGCCATGTGTGTGTGTGTGTGTGTGTTGCCTGCTCTCAAAAGTGTACACATGTATAACACATATGTAAACATGTTATATGCATACATTTGTATATACTTACATCCTTCAATATTTATTTATTTATTTATTTATTTTAATCCCATTTATATCCCGCCCTTCTCCGAAGACTCAGGGCGGGATATAAATGGGATTAAAATAAATAAATATTAATCACTATCCATCTTGAATACATAGCGGAAAGAGGAAGATTGAGAGTTCACAAGGTTGATACTGTATGGAACAAAACTGTGACTGAATCTGGATGATACCACGAAGGTAACAAGGAATGTGAAGAAGATGTGTAGTGTCCCAGGCAATCCTACAGACCCTGCTCAAGCAATGCTTATATGCTGTGTCCTGGATGGAAGGGAGGGAACTGCCAATAATCTTTTCTGCCATCCTCACCACTCTCTGCTCTGCCTTCCTGTCTGAAGCAGTCATGCTTCCAAACCAGACTGTGATACGTATGACAGGATGCTCTCGATCCTCCCTCTGCCAAAAGTGGTAAGGACAGGGGAAGGAAGATGTGCTTTTTTCATGAGACACAGAAAATGCAGGCACTGCTGGGGCCGCTTTACCAGTATCTCACTGTTGAGCGACCAAGCCAGCCTACTCGTTAGCTGCACACCCAGAAATTTGATGGTGCTAACCATCTCCACAGATGAATCATTAATACATAAAGGTACATGGCTGTGCCTGCTGAAATTGACAATAATCTCTTTAGTTTTTCCAACATTTAAAACTAGGCTGTTTTTATTGCACCAGTTCACCTAACCCTCTACCTCCTTGCGGTAAGCTTAAAATGCTATTTTGGAGAGAGAGCACTATTATGTTGAGCAGGGATCCCCAACTTTTATTTTACTTTTTTTCAGCCAGCAGGAACACTTGATGGTTGGAAAGGTTGTTTTAGGCATTCAAATAAAATTACTATTTTAGGGCACAGGACCATTCACAAAGAAAAACTGATAATGTTGCTTCATTTTCAATGCCCTAGTATACAAAAGAATTCATTTGCATGTAATAGTTTAGGTTCCTTTAGTTAAATTGCATGTTTCAATAAATTCATAAATTAACAAAATCTCAAACAATTTCTGTAGCTAAAAGTTTAAATTTAACCTTGATGTCCATCTGAAAATTTGAATGCATATTTACTGTTCATGTGCACTTGTTTAAAGATTCAGTAAATCTGGCAAGTTTAGAAGTTGTCTTTTTTTTGCCATAGAGTTGTTAATATGATCCTAACAAGTGGCTGATTCATTAAGCCTACAATTAGGAGATGCCACATCTACAGAAAAACTTGATCCATCTTAACCTCTCAAGTTGTTGTTATTGTTTACTTAATTTTGGTCAAGCTTCTCTAAGCACCTATCTGAGCATTTGAAGATGGAGATAAGTTATTAGTACAAAGCAGGGGACAGATATAAAACATCTCTAAATGCTTCCAGGTCAAATTTCAGCTGTGAGAAATATTGTTACATGAAAGTTACATTTATTGAACTATTGAAGGCAAGGCAAGAATTTAAAGACTATGAAAAAATTCTGCTAGAACTGCCTCCCAAACCATTCATATCTCCAAAATAAAACCCACCCATTACTGTATGACCTGCTGAAAAGTTTAATTGATATTGGAGCAGTTATTCTCAGGTCTATATTTCAATGTTGTTTCTATAATGATAATTTTCAGGGTAGAATTGTCAGAAGCAAACCTTTTATTTGACTTCTTTGCAAAAAGGCATAGGCTAAAGAAAATCCTGATAAGCCTGAAACATTTTGGAATGAAGTGTTTCAGACAGATGAAACAAAAATCGAACTATTCAGCCCCAACCACATAAGATATATTTAGAGATAAGAGGGTGAAACATTTGAGGAAAGCACCTGCCCAACCATTAAGTATTAAGCTTTGAGGTTTTCTGGCAGCCAATGGAACAGGAAACATTGAGAAGAAAGGATTTGATTTAAATAACAACTTAACCTAGAAGTCAATTTCCCATAGTGAGTGAAGAAATTGAAGCTTGAAAAGATGGATATTTCAAGAAAACAGCAATATGAAATATTCCAAATCAACTGTGAATAATGCTTGAAATAGATGTGTTAAGCTTTATATGATCCTATAGAAGGCTTAACCCATTTATTTTGAGCAAAACCCCTCTCACATAGCCACCTAACCACCCCAAACATTCAAATCTGCCCTCTCACCATCTCCTAACTATGCATCTGCAGTAGTACAGTAACATATCCCTTATGATTGAATCCTGAAATTGAAATGAAAATACCAACTTGTCTATCAGGCAGCTCATACAGTGTATCATCTTCAGTTACAGATTCACTGTAACTTGGGCTCCACTAACTAACAACTCAATGTAGATGTCAGAGGGCCTTGAGGGTTAGGAGAATGAGATGCTACCAAGGTAACAGTTATACAAAAATTGCTGGACTCAGAATGTATCACGAGAAAATATCTCAGACAAGCCCCCCCCCCAAGCAATCCACACAAAGATAAATGGAGTGACATAAAACCATTGTCCCATGCTCATTCTAAGCTACAACTAACACTTTAGTTGAGCCATAGAAAAGAGCTTTAGGAAGAACTCTACGTTCCCTCTGAAAACCTCTTATCAAATTCAGAACTGGTTACAAAGAACTCCAAGTCTAGGGAAAAAGTGACTTATCCATGACAAAGGACTGGTATCAATATACCCCAATACCAGATCATATCATCACTGTCTCCAAATCAAAGCCCAAATTCAGTGTGTGAAATATGCTGGCCCATTAGAACATGGTTATTGTGGTGGCCCTAACCTCCTAAAATACATCTAACCTCTGGCTCAGAGAAGGCAGATTAAAATCTCCAAGAACCATAAACCTGGGAAACTCTACCATATCTGACAGCCAGTTTGGTCCAGTGGTTAAGGCACTGGAATAAAAACTAGGAGATTGAGTTCAAATCCTGACTTAGCCTTGAAAGCCAGCTGGATGACCTTGGCCCAGTTATTCTTTCTCAGCCCTACCTACCTCACAGGCTTATTATTGTGAGAAAAATAGCAGGAGGAAAGAGTATTATGTATGTTCACCACCTTATTTGTGGTGAGACACCTAATAAAGGTGAAATACAAATAAATAAATACTCAGCCAGAAAGTGCAGAAGCCCAGTCAGGGAAGTGGGGGCACAGAAGATAGTATTGTTAAAGTAGCAGCAATTCCAATTAATCCTTCTGCCTTCACAGACAGGGTCTCACATCTGGCTATATATGAAAGCCAGCAGAGTTCCTGGATGATAACAGAATCCCCTACCCTACCCCAGAAACATGGTGGATGCCACATGAAAAACCAAGGAGGACATTTCCATGAGAGAACATCTTCCATATCCAAGCAGGTTTTGATAATGCAAAGCAGATTAGTGGCCTTATCCTTGATGAGATCATGAATGTTGGGTGAGTCTTATTACAGCTCATGACATGAGCTCAACTGTGATCTGTACACAACATTAAAGTGGAAGAGGCACATCTTTATATCACAAAGCACTGTGAATGTGAATTGACTTTGGATTGGGAGTGTGTCTGTGTTCAATTTTCTGATGGTTTCATTATTTTTTTTAGGAAGTTACAAATATACAAACTGAAATAAAGCTATTCTTCGCTACTTAAAACTTTCTAAATTTTACAGTACATTTCAGAATATATATCATGCAAAAAAAGTGGGCACAACAACTAGCATATAAAATTGCTAGTGATGTAGAATATTTAAGGGAAAACAGAATGAAAAGTACATAGATTCTGAGACACATAGCTAAAATGCTGGTGGACAATTGCACTTTTTTATTATTACAAAAATCAAACTGGAGCAAAATTTAAAGTAGATTGAGAAAAACAGAGAAGCTCCACAAAAATGAGATTTGTTTATCCCTATCCATAATATAGGGACGCGGTGGCTCAGTGGGTTAGGACGCTGAGCTTGTTGATCAGAAGGTCGGCAGTTTGGCGGGTCAAATCCCGAGTGCTGGGTAGCAGAGTGAGTGCCTGTTACTCGTCCCAGCTTCTGCCAACCTAGCAGTTCAAATGCACGTAAAAATGCAAGTAGAAAAATAGGGACCACTGCAGTGGGAAGGTAACAGCGTTCTGTGCGCCTTTGGCATATAGTCATGCCGGCTACATGACCATGGAGATGTCCTCGGACAAATGCTGGCTCTTCGGCTTTGAAACGGAGATGAGCACTGGCCCCTAGAGTCAGAAACGACTAGCACGCATGTGCGGGGGAACCTTTACCTTTACTTTACCTATCCATAATATAATTTCCACTGAAATACTTATACTATGATGGATATAAAGAAAGCATGAAAGGCAATATTTTTTTATAGCAGACAATGTTCATAAAAGGAAGCTAGCTAATATGCACCTCAATCCTGGCTGTTGGTGATTGCTGGAACACTAATTTGAAACAATCAAAATTTATCAATGAATAATTGAAGGGAGAAAATGAATGTTGTATCAATCAATATGTCTCATTTTTTATGATAAGCATAGTGCAAAGTGAATTATTTATAAAGTTCATTTCTAGGAAACAATCATTTATATATTCATAATAAATACATCTATCTCTCAGAATACCTACAGTATGTGCATGAGGCAAGAGAGGGACACTATTTCATTTCTTTAGAATATATATACATTACATTCATCTCAGAAACTTCCTCCTATTGTCACACAGGCTCCATCAGCTAATGGCAAGAAAGTCTCAGACATTTTCTTCCCCCAAACCAATATGGTTTTACTATTTTGGTTGTAAAGTTTAACACACACTTGTGCACATACACAACACACACACACACACACACACACACACACACATTTTATTCCTCAATACAAATATTTATTGCCTTTTCCAAGCAAAAAATCCACATTCTGCTAAAGTCTGCTTTATGCAATTGTCAAGATCAGTCTGAGGGATTCTAAGCTTCAGAGAAATTTTGCTGACTTTATCAAACCTCTCTTGCTTGACTTTGAAGTTCTACAACTTTAGCTTTCAAATTCTCTCTATAGTAATATAGAACAATATTATATAGCAATATATTATAGAACAATATAATATAAAACAATATTCAAACATGGATTTCTTCTATATTACCTTGATGCTGCCATCAAAAATATGAACGTTATAGTTTACCCGATCAATTTTCTTTTGCAAAATTGAAAAGTAGGAGGATCAATTAATACTGATCATTCAACTTAATTCAAATTTAGACAGAAGGTGAAAAAGAATACTAAAAACCCAATGTAAACTTTACTTTGGTTTATTTAAATGTTTAATTTGTCTTCATAAAAATATCCAGGATGATAACAATATAGCACACAAACACACACACACACACACACACACACACACACACACACACACACACACACACAGAGTAGCACTTTCTACTAACTTCATATTATCCAACATTTAATGACAACAGGGGAATTTTGGCCAATCAGATATCTGATCAGTTTGCCATAGTTTTCCCTGTGGCGTATTCAAGGGATCTTCTCAAGCATTTGATTACAATCAAACACCAATATTTATCTTTCTCCTATATGAAATCTAGTGGAAAATAGTTGAAAATACATTAGAAAAAGAAAAAAAATCTATTAAAAAGGTTGAAGGGACAGTGTTTGCAAAAGATATTCATATCTCAGTGAAGATAAAAAAAGTAGTTGGTAGTCTAGATTTGTGTCTGTTTAACCCTTGGTAGTGAGTATGGGAATTTCTTGAAGCTGTCTCCTGTAAACATGTTTTTCTCCATTGAGACTGGTACCTTTATCTCTTAACCCTAATAACATTTACTCTGAGATAGCAAATTTTGTTTTTATGACTAGAAGTTAGGAGTGGCTTACCTGTATTTCATCAAACAGCTTTTCTTTGCTCTGCATTGAACTTCATCACTGATAAATAGGCCAAGTCTGTGATGGAACTTTTGCCATAGAATCCCTTTACTCCCAATGTCTCCCAAAGAATTTTTTTGTGAAAAGGTGTGTGCATCAAAGGAAGTTACAAAGAGTCTGTGCATGAGCCCCAATCCAATCAAAGCATTACTTTAATGCTGGTCATCAGAATGATCCAATTCAATTTAGTTGAAACAAACAAAGGTTCTCTTCCTCCATTCTTCAGTTTAAAATGTTAAAGTGGATTGTTTCCTGTGATCAGCTGGTTTGATTAAAAATAAAAGGATCTTCTGTGGATTGATCAAAGTACTTTGACCACTCAGCACTAACAGATAAATAGCTGTTCGGGTTATCATTCACAGAGACATCCCTCTGGAGCTCTACATAATTCTAAAAGTTATGTTCTAAAATTATGTTAAAGACAGGAAATATAAACTGAAGATTTCTGACCTGGAGATATGGGGCAGAATTATGGGGAGGAAAATCATGTAAGTGATGTTTTTATTGGAAACACAAGGTATGTGTTTTGTGGATAGGAGTTGGGTCTTCTCTCATATTAAATTAGAAATGAGCTAGCTGTGGTATATTAAAATAAACTGGGAATCAGTTTGGAACAGCAAAGACAGTGTTTATGCTCTGCATAGGAGATAACACTGCTGAGTAAAGCCTTTCAAGTATTATATTTGAGGAGTAGTGCTTGATCAGAGAAATTCTCTAGGCTTCCTGTTCATCCTCTTAGAGTGTAGCCAGGCACATTCTACACATAAATGAATGACAATGGTATTTGCTGCTGGTAAACATACAACCAAGGGAATAGCTTGATCACAGTAAGCACATCCTGAAAAGACAGGTTCATATTTTAAGTTACTCTTATTATAAGTTCTGAATTTCTTTAAGCTGCATATTCTTAAAGAATCAAGAAAGAATACTTGAAGATAACTCACTACTTACAACATGCCAAACATGTTCCAGTTCTCACCCTATGAACAAAATATAATCCTTTTAAGGAGAAGGGAAGCTTTCATTTTTAACTAACTGTTTTTTCTTGTGAAGCCAGAACCATGAACTTTGGTGCTAGTCAAGATCATTAAATGGTGTATACTCACTACTAAAACCTTTTAAAGTTGATTTAGCATCACTTCAGGCAATGGACTGAGATTAAAGTTTCACTACTTTTCCTCACCGGCATAATAAATAACATTTCCTTTATGTCAGACATGTCAAACTGCCGGCCCACGGGCTGGATGCGTCACAACAAAACCGCATCCACCCCATTGCTGGCAATGGGGAAAAGTTGCAATATGTTGCATGATGTCACATGGTGTCACACGTTTGACATGCCTCCTTTATGTCATAAAGCAATTATTATCTTAACAGTTACTGGCTTTTTATAGGGCACCTATAGATTTGTCTTTCACATGTGATTTATAACCCATTCTCTAAATGTTGGATATTCCAGATGTCCTAGATAAATACTCTGCTAGCAATTTGCTTTCAAACTACTCAACCATAATTTGTAGTTGTCATGTTTCAATATACCGTAGCTCAACTGAACTTAGGTTTCATATTCAGAACAATTAGAAACTGTGATTATCTGGAAAAATAATCAGAAACTTTTGTTCTGTTTGGTTATATTAAAGGAGGAAAGAGGAAGAGAATGGACAGAAACCTAAAAAATACATGAATGGAAGACTTTATTGTTATTTCATATTGTGCACAAATGTAACTACGATCACATTAGTAATCAGATAAGCCTGTATGAGTATTTTTTATTTTACTCATCAGGATTAAGGTTGAAAATATATGGTGAAACTGATTCAATAGGCACTTAATTTGTCTTTACTTTTCAAATTACATGCCAACTTGCTGCTGGACTAAAGTAGAAAATGAATGATAAAGTATTTGCAGCAAGAACAGAATCCAATCCTCTTTCATTACTTAGTGTGGTATGTTTGGGAAAATGTACATATAAATTCAAAGTCAAGAAGTTTAAATCCCTTATTGTTTTTTTTAATAAATGGATAAAATAGTTTAGCTCTTTTTAAGAGGAAAACTAAACTGGCAGATTCAGATGTCGGGTTGACCACTATGAATCCTAACAAATAAAAGTGGGTGTGCAGTCAATGCTTATTCATTTATGTTTCTGCTGTTGATTTAAGATGATCCTTTCCATTCTCAGGATTATATATTCTGAATTTGGATAGTATATATCCATATAATTTAATTCATTGTTTGTGAATTAAACTTTGTGTCTGTGGCTTTAACCCAAAATATGCTAATTTCTTCATAAATAGGCAAATAGGGTGATCATGAAGTATTTAATACTTTAAATACTTCTTCATGTAGGGCCAATAGACAAAGAATTTCTTCTAAGAATAGAAGAGATAAACAATATACTGAGTAAATTGTTAAGCACTCCCACTTCTCTCAAGACAGTGTGGTCAAAGCAGATGATAGACAACTGACTGCACAACATCATTCTTATTTGAGGCAGACCTGCCATTACTAAATCTAATACATCCACTTCCTTCTCTTCTCCAAACTATTTATGAGTACCATGAAACATCAAAAAGAAAAGATTAATCACTGAACTACCAAACTATATATAGAAGTTGAATTTTACAAGGAACAACTTAGAATCAAGTGTTGGCTGAAAAGCTGAGTGGAAGAAGTTGTATAGGAGACAGAATTGACTTTTTGACCCAGTATTTATCAAAGAATGTTAGCCATACATCATATTCCAACAACAAATATACATGTTAAATATTATAAGTATAGCTTTGACTGAGCTCCTTCTAGAAAATTTAACTCAGGGGTCTTCAGACTTGGCCTTTTTATGACTTGTGAACTTCAACTCCCAGAATTCCTCAGTCAGTGTGCCTGGCTGAAGAATTCTGGGAGTTGATGTCCACAAGTCGTAAAAGGGCCAAGTTTGAAGACCCCTGATTTAACTGGATAAAATAAATAACAAAAGATTGCCTGGCATTATCCCATATCCCATATATTTATGTGTGCACATAAGTATGTGCTTTAATGTGTTAGCTTTTTGTGATACAAAATGAGGAGCTATTCTGACATGTTAAACTAATGGAATACATTTGTGGGGGGGGGAAGATGAGACTGATGAAAGTTATAAACAGATGCTGTTCCATCACCACTTTAGCCACCTTTGTTGTTCTTTTTTATATTGACTAGTAAATGTTACTGAAACATTTCTTTCAGCTTTTATATTGCATAACACAGTCTGTCTTCTGTGCATCCCAAATTGCTGGACTGTGAACTAGATTGAAAATTTATTTTATCTTCCTTACAAAAGTAATTCTACAATGAAGTCAAGCTATTATCAAGTGAGTATGAAATGACCTTTCTTGCAAACTTCCTCTTTGTCAGCCCTCCAAGGTAAACCAGGAAACAGGACTAGATGAACTAATTCTAGTTTACTGTAAAGCAACATTAACAGAATATTTCAAATCTGAAAGTAGAACTTTCAGCTCACCATTTTTAACTGCCTGATCCATTAAGACAGATCCTGTTTCAGTTTCTTTCTGTGACTATTAAATAATTGTAGAAATAAATGCCCCCCTTTTCTGATTGTTTTCTAGCCAGCATCTCTGCTTCTCTTTCCTCAAGATCACTAATGCATTCCATTATACCCACCAACTTTGGGAAGATTTCAAATGGTGATCATTATGATTACAGCACACTGCAACCATTATGCATATCCAATATTTGGCAAGTATCCAAATCATAATCCCATGATCATAGGGGTGTTGCAACAATTGTGTGAGCACCAGTCACAAGTCCCTTTTTTACAGAATCACGACTTCAAATGGTTACTAAATGAACTTAACAGTAATACATTTGAGGACTGCATTTATGGAATTTCTTGGTCCCTTTAACCCAGATGGTTAATATGGATGACAGTTCGTTTTTTGGTTTTTTAAAAAAGCTATTAGCTGCATTGTTCGTTTATGTGGAGGCTCTGACACAAAAATGAAGTTACTGCCTTTGTTGAGATAAGATTGGACATATGAATACTAAGCAAAGGTTAGGTTTACGTTTCAATCTGTTGTAATCCCTTTCAACTATTAGACTGTATCAATCTTATAAGCCCATTCCATTGGTGTGCATTATTTCAGTTCTTTCTGATGCTCCCCTTCTCCATGTTTATTCAGCCTGTGAAGATAATATATTCTTCAGACTCAGAATCCTTTAGCACTTCTTTGCATATTTCTTGTTTGATTTTTTGTACTCTAGCATATTTTAGGCATATGGTTATACTTTTCACATTTGCTAATTTTCTACATATATGTGGGGTATTCTTTATGGTTATGCTTCCTAATGCCTTGTTTAAATATACTTTTTCCTATTTCTAAGCTTTTTCCCCCTGCTGTTTCCTGATGTTTCTGACTAGCATTAGCTGAGGTTCTGCCAATATCAGAATAATATGATTTATCCCATACCTTTGAATTGCAAGTGAATAATTTCTGCTGCAGTAGCATTTTTAGAGATTGGTAAGTAAGCACTCTTGCACGTTTTCTTATGCCCCAGTTTGATCTTTGATCAAAACCTCTGTCAAAATACCAAAGTCACAAGACTTACTCCTGACTTTCAGACTTATTGTTATAGATACTCCACCGGTTTCAATCTTCTTCCACAGGGGTGATACGAAGACAAATATTTACAGTGTTACATTTTTCATGGCACGCAGTAGGCCAGTTTCTGCTGTATAGCTTTAAATTTCTTTCTTCATCTCTGAAAGAAAATATATTGTATACAACTGGATGTAAACGTATCATACACATCAGAGTACAGTGTCTGGTTATTTGTGGGCCTGTTTGCATTTAGTTGTCTCTGACAAGGCTTCCATGCTCCAGGTCCCATCACTTAAATGATTACATCTTAATCAATTCCTGTTTCATGGAACAACTTCTGCCCTGAAATTTGGTTGGCCCCATTTCTCCTGGTCTTTAAGAAGACTCTGAAGACAGATTCATCTCAATATGCTTATTGTATGATTTAAGCCATGTGTCTCATCCCTTACACATACTTTACCTTATGTACTTGGTGTATTATTTTATCATATTTTCCCTCCTTTCCTTCCTCTATCTTTCTCTTTGATGCTTTAACACTTGTTAGCATCACTTGATGTATATAAACTAACCAAAAGATAAAAGATATTCTATTGGTATATTGACAGTGGGTTTTTTTAAAAAAATAATAAGGTCTTTATTCTTCATCTAACACCAAATATAGTGCTATTCTCTAATAGCCGATCAGTAATTCTGAAACTGCTTTTCTAGCTTAGTGTTGACTCTCTATAGTTATAATATGCATTAATACAAAGATCTCCTTCCATTAACAAGTTGCAGCTATTACAATTATGACTAATTTTATAAGCCACTTTTTATTTTATACAACACAGGGCATATAATGATCCTGTCTTCTACTTTTCCCACAACACCAACCTTGGGAGATGGGTTAGGTTGAGAGAATGGAGCTGTCCTGATTCACTCAGCCAGTTTTCATGACTAGAACAATTGGCCTACTACCCCAAACTGGCTTTCTTTTTTCTCTCTATCAAACTTGAGTCTCTAGCATGTCATCAATGCTGCATAAGGATTCATCTTTATTTCTGATACAATGTGTTCTTTATTTAGGAGGTGACAATGACACAAACTGATTGACCTAGTTAAGTTCAGTGTGGACTTTGCTCCAGCCTAGAACACTGAAAGGAACATATTATTGCTCCCAATAGCATGGGAAGGTTCAACATTTGCTAAATATCAGTTTCCTTATAACCATGGTCACATGGATTTCCCCATTTTGAAAACATCATCTTTCAAAATAATAGACACTGAAGGCAAACACCCAGTTGGCTAGAAATAAAATGCTGAAGCTTCAGTCAGGCTTTTTAAATATATACACATTAAAAAACTACTAACTCTAAGGTAGCAAGCTAAGTAATGTATCAACTTTTGATCAAATTTTGGCACCTTTTGATTTGCATAGCATTTTGATATGGAGCTCAGACACCAAAGTTATTTGAAGGTTATATCTCCAAGTGAAATATTAAGCGAGACCTGCTCATTTGAAGATGAAAACATTGGAGAGTCTGTATTTACATACACACTGCACTTCAACCGCTCGGAAGGAAAATGTTCTTAATGTGTTTGAGATGTAAATATCTTTCTCACTAACTGGCTTAGATATGCCCTCTCCTCCCCCCCCCCCCCCGCTAATACCAGAAGATCAATTTGGCTTTCATCTTGAAACAGTAATGTCATTAGTGACAAAGAAACAAGCTTGCTCTCAGTTCGGAAGTTGGATGAAACTCATCTATATCTGCTGTCAAAAGAGTCAGGGGAATGTTTAAATCCAGGAAAATAAATTCTGTCTCACCATGGTGCTATTAATCTACCTAAGAGAGAACACCAAATGTCCTGGGAAATAGCACTCAAAAAAGCAGAACAAGAAGGTTGTCTAGTAAATTCTTGACAGCGAAGCTATAAAAACATCTGCTCCCACTAGTGGAACTCTACTGGGCCTTATGGGCATGTAATTCACCTCATATTGACAGAAAAGGCAAAATGCCTATTGACTTTATTGGCTCTGGACTGTACTCAGTATAAATCATAGATCTAAGGGAAATCCTAGAAATAAGGAGAAATTTCCTGTCACTGTGAACAATTAATCAATGGAACAGCTTATCTCTGAAGTTGTGGGTGCTCCATCATCAGAGTTTTCAAGGAGAGACTGAACAGTCATCTGTCCAGAATGGTATAGAATCTCCTGCTTGAGCAGGGGGATGGACTGGAAGACCTCCAAAATCCCTTCCAACTCTATTAGTCTATGTTCTATGTTCTGTTTCACATTATATAAGCCTGCCTGCCTGCCTGCCTGCCTGCCTTCCTTCCTTCCTTCCTTCCTTCCTTCCTTCCTTCCTTCCTTCCTTCCTCCCTCCCTCCCTCCCTCCCTCCCTCCCTCCCTCTCCATCAGAAAACACATTTTTCAAAAAAAAATCTATATATTTTAGTTTAATATATTACTTATATTTTTGGACCTCTTCTGAGTCAAAATGGGTACTTAAAATAGAAATAGAATTACATTTAGTGCATGCTTTATGAACTAGTTAGAAAAAGATGAGGTAAAGTGAGGAGAGGTGAGGTGAGGTAAGGTAAAGAAAGGAAAGCATCAGAATTATTTTTAATGTGTGACTCATCCTTAATTGTTCCTTGTCTAAGAAATAGATATCAACATAAACTATTTTGTTTGCACCTATGCCTCTTTTTCTTACTGAATAAAATAATGATAAAAACACCAACTGTTGACATCTGCTCTTACAAAAAAGACTCTGACTATAGGTTATCAGCTGCCACCATTTTTCAGCTTGTGATCGAGTCCACTGCAGTGGTGGGATTCAGATATGTGAACAACCAGTTCTCTGTGTGGATGTTGCTTCTGGAAGTCCATTCTGGGCCTGGGCAACAAAAAATTAGCTATTGGTTCTACTGAAGTGGTATGAACCAGCTGAATCCCACCACTGGTCCACTGAATACCTTTTGCTCAATGTTGTAAAAATTCAGCTGACCTTTAGAAAGTGGCAAAGGACTAGTGAACACCTGGACTTTTTGCTGGTATAACTATACAACCATTCAGGGTATCTAGTAGTTCAGTGAATAACAGCAGCCCAGATCTGGTAGCCTAACTTTTATAGCTCTGAGAAGTAACTGAAAATAGTACACCTGGTTTTCCAACACTGTAACATCCAGTTTGAAGAACTTCATATACTTAGAGATCAACCTTTCATTTCTCTCTCTCTCTCTCTCTCTCTCTCTTTCTCTCTCTCTCTCTCTCTCTCTCTCTCTCTCTCTCTCTCTCTCTCTCTCTCTCTCTCTCTCTCTCTCTCTCTCTTCATTAGTTTTCCAATATTACAATAGTATCTTTAAAAACCAATGTGGTGTCTTGGTTACAATAGTTCCATTTCAGACAAATACATATTATTACAAATCTCCAAATTGTTGTAACCAATACTTCCTCTCTCTTGTTTCCTTTAATACATATTATCTCTTATCTAAATTAACATACTTCTCATTGCTATCCATCAGTCATTTCATAGTTTTCTTATATTTGTCAATACTTTGGTATATTTTATATTTTAACATTCCATCTTTAAAACATCAAACACTCTATATATTTTCCAGCTTTAATTTACATTGATATTAAAATTAAACATTTAAAGTTTCTCATTTTCATATTTCTAAATAACCTCCTTTCCCTTTACACAATTTTCTCCAATACCTAGTAATGTAAATACAATTCTTATTTATCTCATTTCCATATCAACAAGTTAGTAGTACAATATAAGAATGGTAGTCATAAGGGTACCAATTGCAAGGAGGAGAAAGAGGAGGAGGACAATATAATATTCTTATTTCTCATTTATAGTTTCCACATATTGAAAATTAACCAAAATTTCTCCTGTTTCAACATTTAATATATCCTTTCATGTCACTACATCCAAGTATATTAGTTACATTGTATCATTCTTAACATATATACATCTTAATCCATTTCATTTAAAGAGCTCAATATTTCAATGTTAGTATTCATACATCTGTATTTTGTTTTTGTTTTTTAATTAGTCAGTATTTTTATCTACTCATCAAAACCATCTCTTGTAATCCAAGTACAATCCTGTCTATTTTGATATTATCTATTTCAGGCCTCTTAAGGATGTCCATATTTCTCCAATCTTATTCTTGCTTTCTTCCTTTGCCATGACATTTTTCGCTTCTTTGCCTCAGGGTCATCAAAGCATTCTTGTGTTGTTATATCATATTGAAGTAGCCCTCCAGTCTCCATTTTTGAAGGATTGAGGGGTCTGTTAACAGCACCAAATCTTCTCATCATTTTCACCTCTTGATATAATTGTCCTGGACTGAATAATTTTTTCCCACCTGTTTCTCAGTTTGGTCTTCAAAAGTCTGTGTTTGTTGAATAGTTAATTTTTCTGCCAATGTATTTTGATTGTTCAATTTCTTCTGTTAAGTTCTGTCTCAATAAAATATTAGTTGTAGTCACAGTATGAGTTTGTTTCTTCGAGATGCTTTCTAATTCTTTTCCAAAAGCTCTTATTTCATTGCCAGCTGTAGAAAAGAACTGATAAGTTTGGTAAGATATTTCGCACATAGCATAGATTTGTTTTTGAAACTCTTCCATGGTGGAGTTTCACATCTGGGGTTCAAGGTTAATCTTATCTTGTTTTTCTTAAATATTTTCTTGACTTTTTTTAAAGAGAAAGCCAGGTTGCAATTTCAGGTTTAGCCACTGGATGTCCCCCAAGTAGTTTGAAAGTTCTTTTCTTTTAGTCCATTTCTTTTTTCAACATTTTTTTTTAAAAACACCCCTGAGCTTGCTAGCCACTTATTTGAAGGGAGGTTTGAATTCCCCCCTCCCTCTCCACAGGGGGGAAGGTACTTAGCAGCTTATTTAGGTGAAAAGAAGAAGATTAAGGTATAAGAGAGGAATCTTACCCCTGTCTCTTCCATGCTGCTTTAAGGTTGCTTGATGGTGAGTTTGAATTCGGCTGTCTGCAGCCTACTAACTGGCCATATTACTATGACTGGTCTTTTGTCCGCTGGTTCGAAGGGAATGCAGGCACTAATGGTGGGGTTGTAGCTCCCCCACATTTCTGCAAAAGCTCCTTCTTACTGGTCACCCCTCCAGGGTGACTCTTTGGCCCTTTTAGGACCCCCCCCAGTGATGCAAAACTGGACGTGGAAGAGAGAGCCGTCCTCCAGACCATGTCGGCTGGCTTGGCAAACTGGAAGTCCCTTTCATTTGTCTCTTTCTGGGCATTGAATAAACCTGTTACAGCAAGCTTTCTTTGTTTTTATTTGATACTGTATTCATTTTTTAAAAATATTCAGTTTTATTCTTTCCTGGTTATTCATTTTCTGATATTTTCATGTGCTGCTTTGATTCTTCAGTTTTAACTTGACTATTGATGGTTGACTGATGTGGCTTCTTAATAGATACTAATGGCTTTAGATATTTTTATATAGAACAGGGTAGTGGTGATCTATACAGTATTTCTATCATCTATATCTATATCTAATTTAGGATGTGGCTTGTCAAATAAATTATGTGTAATACAATATATATTTATTGTGATTTGTTTACAAACATAGCCCAGTTGTCATCAAAAGTAATTCAAAAGCAGGGCAATGGTTCTGTTGTCCCAGGTTCCAAAAGATTAAAAAGCATTCACAGCAGTTACCTGGTATTTCTTTAGTATGTGATTATGCTTATGATGACAAAAAAGTGAATTGGCAATTTAAAAAAGTGAGATTGCAAAATAAGATGTATAGCTATGGAGGCCTACCATACCAAGCCAGAAAGGTTGAGGACCGCTGTTTTAAATCATACACAATTTATTGACTTGAGCTCCAAATATTCATCAAAAGTACTAGATTCTAGACAATTTAAGTTTTCTGTCTCCTGATACAGGTTGTGGAGATGTTTTATTTTGAAAAATCTCTAGTACAATATACTCACATAGGATTTGTTGCCTTTATGACTATTAATCAAAAGATTTGGACTAAATTTTCCTGCTGCAAGTCTTTTCTTTTTTAAAATTGTCTCCTAAATCACAATTGCAATACACTATTTTAAATTTTATAGCTAAAGGAGCTGGCAATTCAAGTCTTCCTGGCTTTCAGATGCATGTTACATAAGGTTTTTGGAAGAAAATGGCTTTAAAAAGTTACAGATAATGTGAAAAGAAAATTCACATTTCTGACTGCTGATATTTTTAATACTGTGTTTAAAGTTTTTCAGTAATTTTGTGTTATAATCTTCTGTTTCTTCCACCAAAGAAGAGGGATGACTGCTGACATACTGCAGAAAAGAATTGAAATTAGGAAAATGCCTTTTAGTAGAAAGCAAGTTCCATGTCTCAAACATAATTACTGGTATCAGAAGTCGCTACCCATACATATGTCATGAAAAAGGTGATACAGTAAACGTAAAAATTATGGCAGTCTTATCAGAAACATCTGTCTAATCTGATGAAGAATAAAAGAACAACCAAAGAATGCAATTTGGATGGATTCCATTTTGAAAGTCTGACCTCTGGACTGGTTAACAAACCTGACCTCACTTTTGGCAACTTGGACTGATTTTGAACTATCTGCTGCATACTCCTTACAAAATTGATAGTTCCAGAGAGAATCTGTCAGAGTGTTTTGGTTTGCATTATTTGCTTATCACTCTGACAGCGAGAAAATTGTGAACTGCCATAGAAACTGTGTGTGAGTCAGTAGTTGAATCCAGAAGCAGGACAGTTCTCTGAAATTTGAGTTTACTTTGCTATGATTCAGTCTAATATTTATAAAGCTGATCTTCTCTTCCCAATCAAAAATAAAAATAAGTTCCTTAATCCTAGACATAAGAATTAAGAATTTTTAGCAATGTAATTCATCACCCAACTCCACGATAATAACTTCCATGAATACTTTATAAAGGCATGAAGCAGAATCCACACTGATTCAAAATGACAGTGTCTCAGGACATCATAATGTCACAGAATGACACAGGTGCATTATTCATGTCATTTGCACTCAAATGCCACAGCATACATGATGTCACTTCAGTCCTCCCTCTGGCTCTTGTGATCCTTGATATTTGTAAAAGGATTCATATACATAAATATATTCAAAAGATTATTGTGCAATTAAGTATATATAAAATCAACATAATCTATGAAAGTAAATGGAAAGTAAATGAAATTATTTGTTGCACTTCTTCAAAAAAGTCTTAGCATATTAACTTGAATATGTATTGCTGTCTTAGATTGTAATTGCATTTTTGGGCTCTCAGATATATCATTACAGTTGCCAAATGCAACTGATTCTTATTTTTCTTTTGAACAGAACTTCTTCATATCAAATATAATATTCTTTCCTTATTGGATGGATATAACCATGAACTTAATTCTGGAGGTAAAATAAACACCAGAGAGAAAAACATACCAATATGTTACTGTGTAAGAAAAACAGTGGTACTGGATTAATCTGAAAATAGAGTGACTTTTGAAACTATTTGTCATGCATTAATTTTCAATCTCTTGAAGTATCCAAGAATAAATATTTAAGCTTATGAATATTCAGTATATCTCTGCTCCAAAACAAGTATGCTTAGGATTTCACTACCTTCTACTTTTAAATATTAAACATAACACTATGACTTTTTGAGAATAGCAGACATTTGGTTTTGTTTGCGTGACATACAAATCTAGGTTAGTTTTAGTTATTTTTTTATGCTTGTGGGTGCAGATTTAGCAAGTTTGATTAATTTATGGTTTTCTGAAGTCAACTGAGATAATTCAATAAACTGTTTAAAAAACTATAATTAGTATGTTATGCAAATTCTGCCACTAACCCAATCATAATAATGTAACCTGTTCCAATGTTATCTTAAGAAATTTAAAAAGGGACAGATTTTCATTTTTGTATTCTTAATATTTAAAAGTTAGATCCATTTTCTTCCATTTTGAAATAAAGATAAAACATGTATGTAATAAGTTGAAGAAAATGTTAAAAGAAGCACTGTCGTTCTTTTCTAAAATGTTCCTGGGCACTTTCAGATATTTGTTTTTGGCCTGTCTCTTTAAGAAAAGCTTGCCAGAAACACAATTGCTCAAAAGCCAGTGGTGCCTTTGAATAATAGGAAACTGGACTCAGGGAATGTGGATCCATCCACTTTGGAATTGGCTGTGCACATGTCTACTATATGTGAATGTTCTTTAATCTTCAGCTATCATGGGATTTGAAATTAACTAACATTTTCAATCAAAACAATTCCTAATTCCTCTACCATTCCTAAACTGATCAGTTTTAGAGGTGGCTTTTCATATCATGGTAAAAACCCATGTTATTTAGATGTCCTTTATTTCTGGCTATCCTTGAAAAATATCCAGAAGTTGCGGTTGGTGCAAAATTTAGCATAAATATTTGTATTAACTGGTACAAGAAGCAATGATTATGAATGGAAATTTTTGTGCTGACTGTCAAGTTATAAGTAGTGTTAACTTGATAGACTTACCTGGATTGATGCCTAATTACCTCAGACACTGTCTCCTCTGTTACAAATCTGCTCAGCCAGCAAGATCTTCAAGAATCGTTTTTTGGGATAGTTCCCTAAGCGTTGTGTTTGGTTCCCATTCTCTCTGGATTTATAAAAGTGAGTTATATGGCAGCTATTCTTACTTGTTAGGATTTCATTTTCCATGCCTGTCCCTTGTTGATTCAGAGAGATACAAGTAGGCTTCTGCACACACATGCATACACACATGTACTGAAGTTCAATTAATTAATTATCCTCTCTCCCTCCCTCTCCTCTCCCTCTCTCCCTCATCTTTTGGATGGGTAAATTTATTACATTTTGAGTAGCAGCTGCAGATAAAGAGGCAGAAGTCAAATAGCATAGCCATAATTAGCAGTTCTCTGCCAGAAGAGAACCGTGCCAGTGCTGTGGTTGCTTGTCTTAGCAGAAGAAGGAAAACACACCTGAGCAGGTAAAATGGTTCGAGCAAACCAGAGAAACAAAAATGCTAAATCTTCATTCATTGAATGTCTACCAGGCTTGAGTTCATTCCATGGATTTTTAAAGCTGCAGTGTATGCCTCCCAGCATACACAAAGGACAGCACGGCAGGAGGCTGATGGTGCAGATCAGCAGAGGGGCTGGACAGCTCCGGGCAATGACTGCTCACTCAGGATAAGCCTAACGACTTAAGCTTTTGACAGCCCCAGGCATGGTCAGCCTGGTGGGAAGCCAGGATCTACACCCATTGTCACCTGCACTGGCAGGAAGCCCAGGTTTGAACTGATTGGATGCCATCCACCTGGGCAGGTACAAATAGACGCCAGGCTTCCCTGTTTCCCCAGTTCGTTCTGTTCAGAATAAACTCATCTCTACCCCAGCTCTGTGTCCGTCTCTATGTGAAGCACACGACTTTACAAAAGCAATGCATGTTTCTTAATTCAGTTATATTAACAGTTGTGTTTTTAGTAGATGGCAGCTGGATGGAAAATATTACTGATATGCAAAGCACTTCAATATATGCAAAGTTAAATATTTTGGAAAGTGAAACTGAGTTTGTTTCATTTTTCACAAATTTGGTCATTGTTTTTGTTATCGCCTTTTTCTTCTCATTGTCTTCATTAGGAAAACTTTTAGTCTCGCTAGTAGCCTATCTCCAACCAAGAAAAAAAAAATGGTTTATCAAATAAATCAACCCAGAATTCTCACCTGAAGTACATAGGACCAAAGTATCCTATTTCAGATACAGTATGCAAAGAACCAGCTTTAGGCTCTAATGATGGGGAAGGTGAAAAGAAAAAGAAGACAAAGACCAGCACCAAGATGGTACAGTATTGTAAGACCTGAAAGACAGGTTAGAGACAGATTGTCATGGAGAAAATTTATGTGGTCCTAAGAGTCAACAAAAAGGGGACGTGGTGGCTCAGTGGGTTAGGACGCTGAGCTTGTCGATCAGAAGGTCGGCAGTTTGCCGGGTCGAATTCCGAGTGCCATGTAACAGAGTGAGTGCCTGTTACTCGTCCCAGCTTCTGCCAACCTAGCAGTTCGAAAGCATGTAAAAATGCAAGTAGAAAAATGGGGACCGCTACGGTGGGAAGGTAACAGCGTTCTGTGCACCTTTGGCATCTAGTCATACCGGCCACATGATCACGGAGACGTCCTCGGACAAGCGCTGGCTCTTCGGCTAGAGTTGGAAACGACTAGCATGCATGTGCAGGGGAACCTTTACCTTTAAGAGTCAACAATAAATTGATGACATGTAATCAATAACAATAATGTTGCCTGTCCCACAATACACCCCACTGCATGAAAAAAAATATTCTGAGTAGTGGCAGGCTGTCACTCAAGATTCTGTCCAAGATATGAGAAATCTCAGCCAGCCAAAAAACAAACAGTAATAATCACAATAATAATAATAATAAAACCTTGTGCTTTGCAATGCAGAATTAGGTCACAACTTTTTAAAGTGATTAGAATCTTGGAATAACAACCACAATTTTTGAAATGTTAGAATGGAGCTTGCAATACACTTTGCTCTTGTTTTGGGATAGGCCTGTCACCTCCCATCACTCCAGCAATAAAATTGTCATAGCAAACATTTGAAAAAGAAGAAACTCAAAAAAAACAACTAATGGAAATGGAAAAGAGAATAAAATCTGATATGGAAATGCAGATTAATATATGCAGATACAGTTACACAGATCTTTTCCCAGTAATCATTCATTCAAATCTGATTGTTTTGCCAGAATATTTGCCCACTCATACACTAACACAGCAATTTTATTTGCTTTATTTGTATAATTGTTGTTATTTTCCTAGGAACAAAGGAAATGTGCAAATTATGAACATGTGCAACTAATTGCTGGAATTTATTCAAGTTCATTACTTTGAGTGGCAATTTCTTTTCCTATGTACTGCTTTTATTAAAAAGTACCTTGCTTTTTGGATGTTGCTTCAGCATAAAGTGTCCATAAAACAGTGACAGTTGTGGTGTCCTGGAAATCAGCTTAATTCATTGCTAATTATAATTTCCCTTTTTAATGGATATTTATTGTTCTTGATATGCCTGCTTTCAGGAGATACCTATTCCATCAGGAACACCAAAAGAAAAGCGATCAGGAAATGCTAAGATATGCAACTAATTGGACTGTTCAAAGTGTTCCACTGAAAGAAGTGATTTGCAAATAGTGATGAAACAAAAGGAAAGACATGGTGGGTGGGTGGGTTAGAGAAGGATTCAAATTGAGTGCTTTTGAAAACCAATATATTGTGATGTTTGAAGCTGAGATCCACAAGGGAAAAAAGATGGCATAACTTTCTCAAGCTAAGGCAGGAATGAAAATTATCCCATAAGCTCTAGAAAGATGAAAAGGTAAGGCTGTAGGGTTAATAAATCAATCATGAAAATTAGGATGCTCTTAATTAAGATCAAAAGGTAAATTATGCTTCCGGTCAAATTATACTGAACAGTCAAAAGCATGAATTCACAAGAGGAGTGAGTGAAATACTGAAATTTGAAAGATGCTGATAAAGACTTTTTTAAAAATCCACAAAATATTGTTGCTTTGTCATATACTGTATCTGTATTTATTTATATATATTACACATTTAGGTATTTCATTTGTATCCTGACTTGCTGCCCAGAAGCTATTTGTTTAATTCTTTTTTAGTTTTTGTATTCCTGTACTTTTATATGCTTGCCCTGTTCACCGCCCTGAGTCCTTCGGGAGAAGGGCGGTATACAAATAAAATTATTATTATTATTATTATTATTATTATTATTATTATTATTATTATTATTATTATTATTATTATTATTATTATTATTATTATTATTTAGAGGAGGTAGAGCTTTCTTTCTCCCTCCCTCCCTTTCTCTTTTTCCTAAAAACAGAAACCGCCTTGTGGGTGAAGAACATTTCCCAGCTTGCAAGCAAACATCTATTTCAGTGTTTTTCAACCACTGTTCCGCGGCACACTAGTGTGCCGCGAGATGTTGCCTGGTGTGCCGTGGGAAAAATTGAAAAGTAATTATAAAATACTTTCTTTGTGTTTATTTGATTCCTATTCAAGAGAATTACTTTATATATAGTCAATATAGGCACAGAGTTAATTTTTTTAACATTTTCTAATGGTGGAGTGCCTCGTGATTTTTTTCATGAAACAAGTGTGCCTTTGCCCAAAAAAGGTTGAAAAACACTGATCTATTTTTCACATTTCATGTAATGCAATATATTTCAACAAATAAAATGCCTTTTATCTTCCTAGTATTTCATTTTGGAAATTCTTGATGGAATTCAATACAAATCTTCAGAAGTGGTTTTACAGCATGGCTATTCACCAGCTACTTTGATTTTCTTTTAAAAACCTAGCACTGACACAGTTCACCCCCCTTTTTTTGGTTTTAGAAAACCTGACACTGACATATCCTGGGTATAAGAGCCTACTTGAATCATTCACTCCATGATAAACAGCTTTTTTTATTGAGAGACTTCAATTAATCAACTTCATTGTGCAACAAAAGTAAAAAAAAGTAACTTCATAGATATTTTTTCCCATTTCTATCATCATCTGTAATGATATATGTACAGAGAGATGTGTAGAGATAGATCGTCAATTTGTTTCATTCCATCATTGGTCTTCTTTCTTTGCTCCAAACTAGGATTGTAATACTCATTTTTCTAATGCAAAACACTGAAAGTCATAAGCAAACTGGAAACATTTTAGCAATGTTTTATCCTTTGCAATGGTATCAGATATTGGGATGCAGGTAAGTATGGTACTGTTTGAAAGATGTCATTACCACATATACTGTTATAATTTGCAGCTCCATTGTCACCTTCTTTCTTCCTTCTTTCTTCCTCCTCCTCCTCTTCCTCTTCTGCTGACTGCCTGAGTATTGCTGTTTTGCTCTTACTATTTGCTTTTACTAAAGCAAACTAAAGAGCCTCTTGTTGTGAGTGAAGAAGGAGAGTGCAAAACTTGGGTTGAAACTTAACATTAAGAAAACCAAGATCATGGCATCCGGCCCTCTCAATTCCTGGCAAATAGATGGGGAAGAAATGGAGGTAGTGACAGATTTTATTTTCCTGGGCTCCAAGATCACTGCAGATGGGGACTGTAGCCAAGAAATTAAAAGATGCTTGCTCCTGGGGAGGAAAGCCATGGCAAATCTAGACAGCACACTAAAAAGCAGAGACATCACCCTGTCAACAAAAGTGCTCATGGTCAAGGCTATGGTCTTCCCAGTTGCAGTGTATGGCTGTGAAAGTTGGACCATAAGAAAGGCTGAGCGCCAAAGAATTGAGGCCTTTGAACTATGGTGCTGGAGAAGACTCCTGCGAGTCCCTTGGACTGCAAGGTGATTAAACCGGTCAGTCCTAGAGGAGATCAACCCTGACTGCTCTTTAGAAGGTCAGATCCTGAAGCTAAAACTCAAATACTTTGCCCACCTAATGAGAAGGAAGGACTCACTGGAGAAGAGCCTAATGCTGGGAAAGATTGAGGGCAATAGAAGAAGGGGACGACAGAAAATGAGGTGGCTGGATGGAGTCACTGAAGCAGTAGGCGTGAGCTTAAATGGACTCCAGAAGATGGTAGAGGACAGGAAGGCCTGGAGGAACGTTGTCCATAGGGTTGCGATGGGTCGGACACGACTTCGCGGCTAACAACAACATAATATCATGGGGGACAGCATCAAACCAGGCATATATCAGGGACTTTATATGGCTGCTTGTCCCACCAGGATCATTTAAAGCCACTGGGGTAGATAGAAAAAATATTTGTGTGTAAATGTTAAGTTCCTACTGTGTATTCCACATTATCTATTTATCCCACTGAGTTTCACATTATTTATATGTGCAGCAAATGCTAAACCTACTTAGATTCATTTTGTGAGCAGAACTATAAAGTATTGTTTTCAGGCAACTCTCATTTGCAATGTTTACAACTGCAAACATACAGATAGTCCTCAATTTATAACCACAAGTAGGATTGGAATTTCAGTGATAAGTGATTAGGATATTAAATGAGTTATAACATATGATGAGGCCTAATTTTATGACCATGTTTACCATGGTTGTTAAGTGAATCAGATGTTATAAAGCAAATCCAGTTTCCCCAATTGATGCTTGTTGGAAAATATCTAGGAAGGCTGCAAATTATGAGCACATGACTGCACACTTCAACTGTTTTTAAATGAGAGACAGATGCCAAGTGTCTAAGTTGTAATCAGGTGAGCCCAGGTATGGTGCAACAGTAATAACTTTGAAGGAAAGTCATGAATATTTTTTTCCAAGGCTGTTGTATATTCAAACCATCATTAAATAAATGGTTGTAAGTCAAGGACTTCCTGTACTTTGCTGGGAACAAAGAACTGAAAAATGGTTATGGAATGGATTTTTGTTTTGTTTAGAAGCAGCCATGCAATCTTTGATACTTCCCCATTTAACCAGAAACAAAAGAAACTGAACACAGATTCAGATTATTTTAATCATTTACTGATTTATCCTTTAGCTTTCAACTTCAAAGTATCATCTTTAATTCTAAGTTCCTCCATCTCAGCTTTATCCTGGAGACTAAATACTGCACAATAGGATTATGCACATCACAAACATAATTTAGAGGTTTTGAGGACAACACAAGCAGTACATCTTTGCTATTCACAATAGCTCCCATCTGAGCTTGAGGAAAGGTCACCATCGATTTAAAAATCATATCAATTTTATTAAATCGATTTCTTAAAGCAGTTATGTCTTTTATAAAACATTCTATAAAACCTTCTAATTTAGACCAGAGTGCTGCATCAAGAAGGGTTTGATACAGAGAAGAATTCCCTGGTTTGATACTGTTCATTTTATGAATCACATCTTTTTTGTTTTCCTTTATAACACTTTTTTACTCACAGAGTATTTGACTGAGCATGCACATCAATACATAAAAAAAAACCTTCTGTAAGAAAATGGTACTTTATTTACAAGTAAGATAAAGACTATGATGAAAAGGTCAAAGGTTTCTTGCTTATTTTCATTTTCCTTTACAATTCATGAGTGCCTCCTTGAATCAATATAATGCAAACAACAAATATAAAAATTCCACAGATAAAATCAGCAAGCTTCACGGTTTTATTTTTTTTTCTTTACAAAATAAAAGAATCAGAAGGAAGTTTGTTATCCCCCCCCCTATTTTTTTAAAGTGTCCTAAACAAAATGCTCTGTTAAACTGAGAAGGTCAGATGGTATGAACGTAAATTGCCAATTGTGGAAATAAACAATTAATTGCTACTTGTGCTAATTAAATTATAGGAATGTGGGGGTTATTATGCTGCTGAAGCTATTAGTAATAAAGACAATTCTGTTCAGTCAGCAAGAGATGAATCAGGACGTCACTTAGTGAGAAGTTAAAGGTGAAGAATTGTAGAGGGTTTTAAGAAAGTGGAGAGATTTTTATAGTTCTGTGCTGTTTTCCATAGCTCCCTACTGCAACACTCTTGCGAATTCAAATGTTAAATTGCGTTCATGTGAAGAAGCAAAATACCAATTAGTTGCTTTAAACTAACCAAATCTGAGAACACATTTCATATTCTGCTTCCCTTCTTGTCTCATCTTTCCCCCCCCCCTTAAAAATTAAAGTGCATCTACAATGTGACATTTGTGCTTAATGATCTGAGGATTAAATTATTGGAAAAAAAGTTGTTTAACTTGCTTAATAGCAGGCTGCTCAACTGCACAATGACAAGCTGAGAATTGGGATTCCCTCTCCCCTTCCAAAAGACTTCATAACAGCACCCTGCAAGACAGTAAAAAATATCTTGCTGTGACAAGTTATTGATCTTTGTTTCCCTTCAGATGCCTAACAACTCATACTGGAGCTTGGTAAAATTATAGTTACAGCCTGCACAATGAAAGTGGGAACTAACTGGAACATTTACTGTTTGCCTACAAACAAAGAAATTACAATCATTATGGCACCACATGCAAACACGCAGACGTGCACACGCACATGAGCACATGCATGTACATGCACACAACATACATACATCTTGGACTGCACTTTTTAATGACATCCTGATTGACTGCCAGGACTACTGATCAACAGATGTCCTTCATGTTCTCCTCATTTATCTGTGTGATTCTGAGGAATATTGTTTATGAAAAGAATGTAGAAATGGCATCATACTGCCTTGAACAACTCATAGTGATGACACATACTATTTATTTGCAGGCTGGATTTAATGACATTTTAATGACATCTTGATTGACTGGCAGGACTACCAATCAACAGATGTCCTTCATGCTCTCCTTATTTATCTGTGTGATTCTGAGGAATATTGTTTATGAAAAGAATGTAGAAATGGCATCATACTGCCTTGAACAACTCATAGTGATGACACATATTATCTATTTGCAGGCTGGATTTGACTCATTTTGCCCTAGAAATAACAGAATAACAGAGTTGGAAGGGACCTTGGAAGTCTCCAGTCCAACCCCCTGCTCAAACAGGAAATCTTATACCATTTCAGACAAATGATTGTCTAATCTTTTCTTAAAAACCTCCAGTGTAGGAGCACCCACAACTTCTGGGACAAATCTCCTGCACCTACCACACCTACATTAATCAACATTTCCATGTTCTGCCTTTTAACTGCATCTTTATACTGCAACAGCTAAATGACATTACAGTCAAGATGGACAGCTTCCATCAAGCCCTATAACTGCAAATCCACCATTTCAATCAAGGGGGTTAAAGTGGCAGAAGAACCATGCATTCCAGCAGCTTGTCCCATGTTGTCAACGGGCAGTTTGATCTAGCCAGTTATTGCCACGTGCTACAGAAAAAGCTGTTCCACCTAGAAATCCATCTAGAAATTCTTTCCAGGTTTTCTACTCAGCATGGGATGCGATCAGGCCAAAGCACTCAATAAACATCATGTAGCAGGCACATTTTCAATCTAATCAGTTATTGCCAGTGAACCCAATAGGTACTCTGCTTGTCCTATGACATGCTTAAGTAACGTCAAAGACCAGAGGGCCTTTACTCTGGCACCATGTCATGCCCTCCTCTCAGTTGTCCTTGAAGACGATAAAGGAAGATTCTCTACCTGGAGAGCAAATGTCCCTGTGACTCACCTGTGTGACCACGGAAACAACAGAGCATGTATGTCTCCACTGCCCATATTACAGAAACATTTATACTAGCCTCATTCACTATTATTGCATAAGTTACCTGGGGTGCATAGGATTCCCTGCGGCTCTCATATACTAACCCTGCTATAACATATAATGTTGCCAGGTTTTGCAGAGCAGTGCCTGAAATCATCAGATGACGATCTGTGTCATAAATTAGTTTTAATGAGCATTGAGTTCACATTGTGATATATTTAGTCTGCAACATATTGTTTCTGTTCTCCTATACCCATCCAATGCTCCTACCTCTCCTCTTCGATTTCTTTTAGACTTTTGGTTTTTTATAAGTACGTTCTGTTTTCTGTACTTTAGCTTTTTATAATTATGATTATTCTAAGACTCTGATGTACTTTCTGTACATTGACTGTACGCCAGCCCTTATGCTGGTCTGTAAACATCATAAAGATTTAATTTGTAGTCCTCTAAATAAATAATTTGTTTAAAATATTTTCCTTTGGTAAATATGAAAAGCCATGACTAAACATGGTTTGATAGTGGAATGTGATATAAACGCAAAAATTATATGCTAGGCTTTTTCATCCAACAAATAATGTTATATTTGTTGTTTTCCTAAAATGTAATCCACCCATGGGGGCAAAAACCTCAATTCCAATAAAAAATACACATATATTTAAGTATGACACCAAAAACACTGACTGCATTGTATCATGCATTCCACAATGTCTTCCATATTAAGCAGAGATGTTAAATATTGTCACATCACTGTGATCTCCATTGTACATCTCCAGCATTGTAAAAAAATCAGGAAATGTATTTAACAGAGTTACAGTATGTTAAAAAGTAATAGCTAATTATAGTTTAATTGTCTAATTAAAAGGGATGCAGAGTCTCTGTGCTTTTTCACAAAGGACTGAATTATTTGTTTTTATAAAGCTCCCAGTGGAGAACAAACACATTTAGTATGGTAGAACCAAATGCTTCTTGTTCAAATCCTGGTCAAAATGGTTTCTTGTTCAAATCTCATAGTGAATATAGCTGAAAAATTCTATATACTAGTGTTGTTGTTGTTGTTGTTAGTTGCGAAGTCATGTCCAACCCATCGCGACCCTATGGACAATGTTCCTCCAGGCCTTCCTGTCCTCTACCATCTTCTGGAGTCCATCTAGGCTCACACCTACTGCTTCAGTGACTCCATCCAGCCACCTCATTCTCTGCCGTCCCCTTCTTTTATTGCCCTCAATCTTTCCCAGCATTAGGCTCTTCTCCAGTGAGTCCTTCCTTCTCATTAGGTGGCCAAAGTATTTGAGTTTTAGCTTCAGGATCTGGCCTTCTAAAGAGCAGTCAGGGTTGATCTCCTCTAGGACTGACCGGTTTGATCGCCTTGCAGTCCAAGGGACTCACAGGAGTCTTCTCCAGCACCATAGTTCAAAGGCTTCAATTCTTTGGCGCTCAGCCTTTCTTATGGTCCAGCTTTCACTGCCATACATTGCAACTGGGAAGACCATAGCCTTGACTATACGCACTTTTGTTGACAGGGTGATGTCTCTGCTTTTTAGTGTGCTGTCTAGATTTGCCATGGCTTTCCTCCCAAGGAGCAAGTGTCTTTTAATTTCTTGGCTACAGTCCCCATCTGCAGTGATCTTGGAGCCCAGGAAAATAAAATCTGTCACTACCTCCATTTCTTCCCCATCTATTTGCCAGGAATCGAGAGGGCCAGATGCCATGATCTTGGTTTTCTTAATGTTTAGTTTCAACACAAGTTTTGCACTCTCCTTCTTCACCTGCAACAAGAGGCTCTTTAGTTCTTCTTCACTTTCTGCCATTAGAGTGGTATCATCTGCATATCTTAGGTTGTTGATGTTTCTTCCGGCAATCTTAATTCCAACTTTTGATTCATCTAGCCCTGCCTTTCTCATGATGTGCTCTGCATATAAGTTAAATAGGCAAGGCGACAGTATACAGCCTTGCCGGACTCCTTTCCCAATTTTGAACCAATCAGTGGTTCCGTGTCCAGTTCTCACTGTTGCTTCTTGGCCCGCATATAGATTTCTCAAGAGACAAATAAGATGGTCTGGTATGCCCATCTCTTTAAGGACTTGCCACAGTTTGTTATGATCCACACAATCAAAGGCTTTAGCATAGTCAATGAAGCAGAAGTAGATGTTTTTCTGGAACTCTCTAGCTTTCTCCATGATCCAGTGTATGTTAGCAATTTGATCTCTAGTTCCTCTGCCTCTTCGAAATCCTGCCTGTACTTCTGGTAGTTCTCGATCCACATATTGCTGGAGTCTAGCTTGTAGAATTTTAAGCATAACTTTACTAGCATGAGAAATGAGTGCAATGGTGCGATAGTTTGAACATTCTTTGGCACTGCCTTTCTTTGGAATTGGAATGTAAACTGATCTTTTCCAATCCTGTGGCCACTGTTGAGTTTTCCAAATTTGCTGGCAAATTGAGTGTAGCACTTTTACCGCATCGTCTTTTAAGATTTTGAATAGCTCAGCTGGAATACTGTCACCTCCACTAGCTTTGTTGTTGCTCAGCTTTTCTAAGGCCCACTTCACTTCACATTCTAGGATGTCTGGCTCGAGGTCAGTGACCACCTCATTGTGATTATCAGGGACATTAAGCTCATTCTTGTATAGTTCTGTGTAATTTTGCCATCTCTTCTTAATCTCTTCTGCCTCTGTTAGGTCCCTGCCATTTTGGTCCTTTATCATGCCCATTTTTGCATGAAACGTTCCTTTCATCTCTCCAATTTTCTTGAAAAGATCTCTGGTCCTCCCTATTCTATTGTTTTCTTCTATTTCTTTGCATTGTTCATTTAAGAAGGCATTCTTATCTCTTCTAGCTATTCTTTGGAATTCTGCATTTAATTGGGCGTATCTTTCTTTTTCTCCCTTGCCTTTCGCTTCCCTCCTTTCCTCAGCTATTTGCAAAGCTTCCTCAGATAGCCATTTTGCTTTCTTGCATTTCTTTTTCTTTGGGATGGTTTTGGTTGCTACCTGTTGTACAATGTTGCGAACCTCTGTCCATAGTTCTTCAGGCACTCTGTCTATCAGATCTAATTCCTTAAATCTATTTGTCACCTCTACTGTATATTCAACAGGGATATGATTTAATTCATACCTGACTGGCCTAGCGCTTTCCCCTAGTTTCTTTAAAACATACCTAGAAGATAAAGACAATAAATAAAAGATAATGGAGCTATGGCTTGGAGATATATGTTAACTAATAAGGCTCAATAAGATATATTTGTAATATTATTTTTTTTAAAAAAAATATATATACTAGTGTTAAAGATTAATAAATTTGATGAGAGGTTATAAACTTAAATTCATATGGGAACACTGCAAGACTTAAGTTGCAGGGCCTTAAGTTCTTCTGAATTTCAAAGTAGTATTTACAGATGTGTTTTGTTTGTTTATTTATAGATCTTTGCATGCTATCTTTACAATACAATTCTCTGAATGTAGCTTAGAGGTGATAATTAGCCACATACATAAACCTTTAATGTGATGAAGCTAAGAATCAAAGGGGATGCCTTAAAATGCACTCATTTTGCTTTCCTGATTCTCCAAACAACTTTTTAAAAATTGACATATTCAATTCTTGTGTCATCAATCACCTTTGGAGAGCAAAAATTGTCTGCTGTACTTTCTTAAGAAAGTGGTAATTGCTAGTAACATGTGGAATTAGCATACCATCAATTAACCTCCACACAAGGAACTCATGTGCTGTTCTTAGTAATAGTATGGCAGCAACAATTGAAAAGGGAAGACACTAGTGCCACAGGATTTGGAGATTGAAAAGATTTGCCAGATTAGAAGCGTTCTGGTTATCCTCAGAACTTCCTCATCCAGTGCTGGCTGGTTTTCACTGACAACAGTGGGAAGGTGCAAGCTCCTATGATCATCATCCAGAAATGGGAAAATGAATGAGTAGCAACACCAAGAAGAAGTAGAAGAGTTGCAGTACTACTGTCATCAGCAAATCCATGATACCAACACTTGTAGGGGGTTGATACCTTATGACTACTTGAGTATCAATGTAATCAAATGAGGTATATAAAAATGCATTGGTATTTATGACTATGTCGGTTCTGTATTTGTATATATGTTAGAAGATAGTGCATATATGCATTTCAACATAAAGGAAAGAAACAAAAAATACTAATTTTCATCTACTCTGTGGCTGTTGGCACTTCCCTTTTGAGATTTCATCAGTCAAGAGAAGAAGAAAAAAATAACTGGAGTAAATATAATAAAACAAATACTGACCTTTCACTAACAAAAGGCATGTTAAACTAATGCTCTTGGACACCCAAAACTCCAATGACTATGAATTACAATAATGTGGCCTTTTCCTTTACAATAGACATTATGAAACAAGTCTTACATTTTGTTTTTTTAAAAAAACACATTACATTGATTGTTCTTTGCTTTAAGGTCTCAATGTGTATTTAGAACATTGAGACCCACTAAAGTCTATGAGATTTAAGATAATCACAATAAACCTAAGCATGACTGATTATTTTGAATGAAATCAAGGTTTAATGGCTGTTCTGGTGAAGCTAAATTGTAATTGTCTTACTTCTATGCCTTCTTCTGTTAATTATTCATCCATTATTTATCTCTAAATTTCTAATCTAGTTTATATACGCTCATTCTTCAGTCATATAAACCTGGGGTCCCCAACCTCTGGCCCGCCACTCATGCAAGGAACTGCATGTATGTGTGTGTGCATGCCGGCCTGCCACTTGTGTGGCCCAGTTCCCCTCTCTGTCCCCCCACCCGCCAGCCTGGCCACCAAGCCACAAAGACTGGGGACTGTTGAAATAAACCACTCTGAACATTTTTTTATTTGGAGCCATTATATCATAATTACCACTGTATATTCAAAATTTACCTTCTTCTCTGGAGGTCAATAATTCCCTTCCAATCTTCAGGGCCCAATTTGCCATACTCCATTAAGTATTTAACTCTTTTTATAAACAATATATATCATCTATAACATATTCAGCCAATTAATGCTAATATAAAAACACATTGCACTCTCTTAAAGGAATTGGTGTCTAGCTTCAAATCTGTGTCATCTTTTACATCTTTTTCCAGATGCTTTTCTGTGTCATTGAAATGTAGCTAGTCCTTGACTTACAACCACAACTGGGATCCGAAATCTAGTCATAAGTCCTCATGGTCAAAAGCTGAGGCACCCACATAACTGGAAGTAGGAAGGCTTTGTTTGTTGGCATTTTTTGTGTAGGACATTAAGATGATTCAGATTTGTTGTGTTGGTTGCACTTTTCAATTGAACATGTAATATCAAAGGCAACATGTAATATCACATGCAATGCATTCAGTTTATGTGGATTCCAAAAATATTTTTCTAATGTGTGTTGAACACCAGATGCCTGAATCTGAGAAGACTACATACATACATACATACATACATACATACATACATACATACATACATACATACTGTATAATATATAGTAGAACTGGGCATTTATAGCCCAGTCCACACTTATTATTTGGTCATAGTCTTAGAGGCATCAGTGCTGGGGAGGTGAGGCATTGGTAGCAGAGATAGTGGGGTGTCAGAAGTGGTTGGATAGTAGTGGTGATGGGAGAGGCAGTGGCAGCAGTGGGGTGGAGTTGTGGAGTATGTGGGCAATGATAGCAACCCTCCACAACAGTCTCAATTTCTCATATGACCCCTTGAGAAATATTAATTGCCCACTCCTGTGCTAGAGTCATAGGCAGTTACCCTGATGTATCTGATATGCAAAAATAAAATTATCTTTAAAACATACCTAGAAGATAAAGACAATAAATAAAAGATAATGGAGCTATGGCTTGGAGATATATGTTAACTAATAAGGCTCAATAAGATATACTTGTAATATTATTTTTTTAAAAAAATACAGTGCAGTGTAATACATGCAGCTTTTAATGCTTCTTATAAAGTAACACTTTAAATTATGTAATAACATTCTGTTCCAAGAGATTACTACAAATTACTGGGGTATTGGGACAAATGTATTATCTACATACTTTAAATCACTATTTATATTATTTTCCTGTAATGGCTGCATTATGCAAAGTAATTTGATGATTAATAAAGATGAAACACACTATTAGACTATAGGTAATTAAAGTGAGCAATATTTTAAAAGAAGGATGGGGGGACTTTGCTTTAGAAAAGTAACATTCTAAAGCATTATCACAGTCTGAGTTCCTTGCTACAAAATATAACACAAACAGACAATTGAAAAATCTATAATACTTCCATACATCTATGTTATAAATTAATAAAGCAAAATTGCTAACATTTTGTGATTATTGTCATGTCTCAGTTTGGAAGATTACTGTGAATTTATATTCCTCAATTAGCCATGCCACTTTCCTTTCTGGGTAAACAATTCTATGTAAAATGAAGAAAAAGAGGAAAAAACAGGAAGGAGGAACAAGGCAAGAGATAACCAAAACATAAAGGAAATGTAATTAAATCCAGTTAACGCTTTTCCATATGATTATGTCTTGCAAACTATGCTTGCTTCCATTGTGTCCACACATCAAATTCATAAATTGTCTTTTGTTCCGTAAACTTTCTCTGCTCTCTGTTTTTGAGTCTCTCTTCCACCATGCTTTTCCCCTTCTTCTCAGTCCATTCACTTTTCCTTCCCATATTTGTTTTGTAATTTGGTTCTCACATCTTGTCTTTGTATGAGCAAAATGCTGCAATTTATTATTTTGTATTGGTCACTCACTGAGATCTGTAGCCAACCCATATTCACTCAGGACCCATTCATTCTGACCCTACCATATCTGTTTTTATCACACAGCCTCTTTAACTACCCTAATCACACTCTATTCAACTTACTCTTATGTTTCTACTAACATATTTAACTCTCAGTTAAATAGAACAACATGCGCAGAGGCATGCTGTTAAACAGTTATTTCTTTCCCCTTCTTTTGATAAACCTTTGTTCACTGCAACATGCACCATTCCTACTTTTCTACAAACATCTGCCAGCCTTTGAATTTATTTACCCATTTTCCCATTTTAAAACATTCTATCAAAGTTTTTAGACATTCTTGGTTAAGAAAGCGTTTGGATTTTCCTCCCCCCCACAATTTTGGAGAATGAAATTATTTATTTAAGCTTTTCAGAAGATAAGATGAATTGTTTTTATCATGAAATGTAGGAAGTAGCTGACAGGTCTTTCTATTGTACTAAAAATACATTTTGAGTGTTCACAACCTTATCCATGACCTCTTTCTACAAGTTACAGTCTATGTCCCTGTCTCTTTCCCTATCTCTGTCCCTATCTCTTTCTTTCTTTCTTTCTTTCTTTCTTTCTTTCTTTCTTTCTTTCTTTCTTTCTTTCTTTCTTTCTTTCTTTCTTTCTTTCTTTCTTTCTTTCTTTCTGTAATTTGCCCCATTTTATTTTTAAAAATATTGTTCCTGTAGCCTTACCATTATATCATTCATAATGAATACCTTAATACTGTATTGGAAAAGATCCTTATGGGGAAAAAAAAACATTCAATTTAGCTTTCTCTTTTATTTCTCTCCCCACTCCTTCCTGTTGTTCATAGTTCTATCAGTTGTGTTGCCTAGATCCACTTTGTAATTGCCATAGGCTAGAGCATTTTATGCAGGGCATTTTGCGACTCAGCCTCATTTCTAGCATTTGGCTGAACAAGAAATGCTTAGAAAGTCTACAAACTAAATAAATAAATAAATAAATAAATAAATAAATAAATAAATAAATAAATAAATAAATAAATAAATAAATAAATAAATAAATAAATAAATAAATAAATAAATAAATAAATGTGGAAATGTACACAAATTCACAATATCACCAAGTGTCCTGATTCCTCTTCAGGATATTTAGCATATCAAAGACTTCCATAATTAGGCACCTCCCTGATTATGGGAAGAGTAAGACGTTGTCTTCTTATCTTTGTGCAAGATGTATAAGTATCTAAAGAGATGTTAAGCATGTAGCCAAAGGCTATAATGCTATGTATGCTAGATGAAATATTTTGTCAGCATCCTATCTTCCTTGGTACCATTTGCATGAATAGTTGAATAGAACTTTCCATGCTGCCCAAATTTGTACCTGAATCTACAAAATAAATGTAACTTCTCAAGTATGGAAAGATTTGAAGTGGCCATTTTTTTTTGAAGATATATTCTAACCATACTGTACTAAATTGCAACTATTTTCCAAGACGTGTTGACTTGTGATTTTAGAAAAGAGCTTACAGTGTCATTTGATCTTCTAAAAATATACTGCTCAAAAAAATAAAGGGAACACTTAAACAACACAATGTACTGTATTTAATAGTAGGATGTCTTATTTTCTGTTCCCTTTATTTTTTTGAGCAGTATATATATTAAGAAGAACAGTCAGATCTTCCCTTTGGAAGTGGCAGCATGAACTGACAGTCTTTGTCATCAACTGTGCTGGACCAGAAACATTGCAAAAACTACCTCTGTTGAATATTGTGATAGTAATATTGTGATCAACTACCATCAAACAGTATGTTCCTCTGCTTTGTAGCACAGCTTCCCACTCTATTTCTGAAGCAACTGTGAAGAGCTTGATCTCTTTCAGTGGGTCAAAGAATAGCATCATTCACTGGTGTCAAAAGAGACTTGAAATCATGAACTGTCTTTCATGCTCTGACATCAGCTTCTACTGAGTAACACTACGAAGCAGATTTCCTAAAAAAAATTGCTACACAGAAGCTTGATGATCAGGGATGAACTTAGTTATGTGGAAGATAACACCATTAATGAAATGTAACACATGAAATCCCTACCCATAGTTGATTTCATTTTTAGCCAAATTTTACATGCAGAATCAAAGAAAAAAAATTGCTCCATTATCTTTGGATTTTGTCTCTTTATGTAGGCACTTTGGTAAATAAAGCTGATTTTCCAAGCAGTGGAACCAGCTAGATGATAAAACAGAGATTTCTCAAGAGATAGGTTTGAAGAAAATAATACCATGCATAGTTGCAATTGCTTTATTGTTTCAGTAAAAAAAAAATCAAAATGTTATATAGTGATTAGTTCTCACAATTCACAATAAAATCTCATGAAAGAGAAAGTTAAACTACCGTATATACTTGAGTATAAGCCGACTCGAGTATAAGCCGAGACCCCCAATTTCACCCCCCAAAACTGGAAAAAGTTATTGACTCGAGTATAAGCCGATCCGCCGTTCTGCAAGCCTCTGCCGCCAGCAGAGGCTCGATCCGCCATTTTGCAAGCCTGAATACACAGGAATACCCTGTGTGGCCAAGGCTCGTCGGCAGGTCTCCGTTCCTCCTGCCGACCTTTGGGGAGGTTTGGGCGCCTCCCCAAACCTCCCCAAACCTCGGCAGGTCTCCGTTCCTGTTTGGGGAGGTTTGGGCGCCTCCCCAAACCTCCCCAAACCTCGGCAGGTCTCCGTTCCTCCGCGCAGACCTGCCGACCTTTGGGGAGGTTTGGGCGCCTCCCCAAACGTCCCCAAACCTCGGCAGGTCTCCGTTCCTGTTTGGGGAGGTTTGGGCGCCTCCCCAAACCTCCCCAAACCTCGGCAGGTCTCCGTTCCTCCGCGCAGACCTGCCGACGTTTGGGGAGGTTTGGGCGCCTCCCCAAACCTCCCCAAACCTCGGCAGGTCTCCGTTCCTGTTTGGGGAGGTTTGGGCGCCTCCCCAAACCTCCCCAAACCTCGGCAGGTCTCCGTTCCTCCGCGCAGACCTGCCGACCTTTGGGGAGGTTTGGGCGCCTCCCCAAACGTCCCCAAACCTCGGCAGGTCTCCGTTCCTGTTTGGGGAGGTTTGGGCGCCTCCCCAAACCTCGGCAGGTCTCCGTTCCTCCGCGCAGACCTGCCGACCTTTGGGGAGGTTTGGGCGCCTCCCCAAACGTCCCCAAACCTCGGCAGGTCTCCGTTCCTCCGCACAGACCTGCCGACCTTTGGGGAGGTTTGGGCGCCTCCCCAAACGTCCCCAAACCTCGGCAGGTCTCCGTTCCTGTTTGGGGAGGTTTGGGCGCCTCCCCAAACCTCCCCAAACCTCGGCAGGTCTCCGTTCCTCCGCGCAGACCTGCCGACCTTTGGGGAGGTTTGGGCGCCTCCCCAAACGTCCCCAAACCTCGGCAGGTCTCCGTTCCTGTTTGGGGAGGTTTGGGCGCCTCCCCAAACCTCCCCAAACCTCGGCAGGTCTCCGTTCCTCCGCGCAGACCTGCCGACCTTTGGGGAGGTTTGGGCGCCTCCCCAAACGTCCCCAAACCTCGGCAGGTCTCCGTTCCTGTTTGGGGAGGTTTGGGCGCCTCCCCAAACCTCCCCAAACCTCGGCAGGTCTCCGTTCCTCCGCGCAGACCTGCCGACGTTTGGGGAGGTTTGGGCGCCTCCCCAAACCTCCCCAAACCTCGGCAGGTCTCCGTTCCTGTTTGGGGAGGTTTGGGCGCCTCCCCAAACCTCCCCAAACCTCGGCAGGTCTCCGTTCCTCCGCGCAGACCTGCCGACCTTTGGGGAGGTTTGGGCGCCTCCCCAAACCTCCCCAGGTCTCCGTTCCTGTTTGGGGAGGTTTGGGCGCCTCCCCAAACCTCCCCAAACCTCGGCAGGTCTCCGTTCCTGTTTGGGGAGGTTTGGGCGCCTCCCCAAACCTCCCCAAACCTCGGCAGGTCTCCGTTCCTCCGCGCAGACCTGCCGACGTTTGGGGAGGTTTGGGCGCCTCCCCAAACCTCCCCAAACCTCGGCAGGTCTCCGTTCCTGTTTGGGGAGGTTTGGGCGCCTCCCCAAACCTCGGCAGGTCTCCGTTCCTCCGCGCAGACCTGCCGACCTTTGGGGAGGTTTGGGCGCCTCCCCAAACGTCCCCAAACCTCGGCAGGTCTCCGTTCCTCCGCACAGACCTGCCGACCTTTGGGGAGGTTTGGGCGCCTCCCCAAACGTCCCCAAACCTCGGCAGGTCTCCGTTCCTGTTTGGGGAGGTTTGGGCGCCTCCCCAAACCTCCCCAAACCTCGGCAGGTCTCCGTTCCTCCGCGCAGACCTGCCGACCTTTGGGGAGGTTTGGGCGCCTCCCCAAACGTCCCCAAACCTCGGCAGGTCTCCGTTCCTGTTTGGGGAGGTTTGGGCGCCTCCCCAAACCTCCCCAAACCTCGGCAGGTCTCCGTTCCTCCGCGCAGACCTGCCGACCTTTGGGGAGGTTTGGGCGCCTCCCCAAACGTCCCCAAACCTCGGCAGGTCTCCGTTCCTGTTTGGGGAGGTTTGGGCGCCTCCCCAAACCTCCCCAAACCTCGGCAGGTCTCCGTTCCTCCGCGCAGACCTGCCGACGTTTGGGGAGGTTTGGGCGCCTCCCCAAACCTCCCCAAACCTCGGCAGGTCTCCGTTCCTGTTTGGGGAGGTTTGGGCGCCTCCCCAAACCTCCCCAAACCTCGGCAGGTCTCCGTTCCTCCGCGCAGACCTGCCGACCTTTGGGGAGGTTTGGGCGCCTCCCCAAACCTCCCCAGGTCTCCGTTCCTGTTTGGGGAGGTTTGGGCGCCTCCCCAAACCTCCCCAAACCTCGGCAGGTCTCCGTTCCTGTTTGGGGAGGTTTGGGCGCCTCCCCAAACCTCCCCAAACCTCGGCAGGTCTCCGTTCCTCCGCGCAGACCTGCCGACGTTTGGGGAGGTTTGGGCGCCTCCCCAAACCTCCCCAAACCTCGGCAGGTCTCCGTTCCTGTTTGGGGAGGTTTGGGCGCCTCCCCAAACCTCCCCAAACCTCGGCAGGTCTCCGTTCCTCCGCGCAGACCTGCCGACCTTTGGGGAGGTTTGGGCGCCTCCCCAAACCTCCCCAGGTCTCCGTTCCTGTTTGGGGAGGTTTGGGCGCCTCCCCAAACCTCCCCAAACCTCGGCAGGTCTCCGTTCCTGTTTGGGGAGGTTTGGGCGCCTCCCCAAACCTCCCCAAACCTCGGCAGGTCTCCGTTCCTCCGCGCAGACCTGCCGACGTTTGGGGAGGTTTGGGGAGGCGCCCAAACCTCCCCAAAGGTCGGCAGGAAGAACGGAGACCTGCCGAGGTTTGGGGAGGTTTGGGGAGGCGCCCAAACCTCCCCAAAGGTCGGCAGGTCTGCGCGGAGGAACGGAGACCTGCCGAGGTTTGGGGAGGTTTGGGGAGGCGCCCAAACCTCCCCAAACAGGAACGGAGACCTGCCGAGGTTTGGGGACATTTGGGGAGGCGCCCAAACCTCCCCAAAGGTCGGCAGGTCTGCGCGGAGGAACGGAGACCTGCCGAGGTTTGGGGACGTTTGGGGAGGCGCCCAAACCTCCCCAAAGGTCGGCAGGAAGAACGGAGACCTGCCGAGGTTTGGGGAGGTTTGGGGAGGCGCCCAAACCTCCCCAAACGTCGGCAGGTCTGCGCGGAGGAACGGAGACCTGCCGAGGTTTGGGGAGGTTTAGGGAGGCGCCCAAACCTCCCCAAACAGGAACGGAGACCTGCCGAGGTTTGGGGACGTTTGGGGAGGCGCCCAAACCTCCCCAAAGGTCGGCAGGTCTGCGCGGAGGAACGGAGACCTGCCGAGGTTTGGGGAGGTTTGGGGAGGTGCCCAAACCTCCCCAAACAGGAACGGAGACCTGCCGAGGTTTGGGGACGTTTGGGGAGGCGCCCAAACCTCCCCAAAGGTCGGCAGGAGGAACGGAGACCTGCCGAGGTTTGGGGAGGTTTGGGGAGGCGCCCAAACCTCCCCAAAGGTCGGCAGGAGGAACGGAGACCTGCCGAGGTTTGGGGAGGTTTGGGGAGGCGCCCAAACCTCCCCAAAGGTCGGCAGGAGGAACGGAGACCTGCCGAGGTTTGGGGAGGCGCCCAAACCTCCCCAAACGTCGGCAGGTCTGTGCGGAGGAACGGAGACCTGCCGAGGTTTGGGGAGGCACCCAAACCTCCCCAAACGTCGGCAAGTCTCCGTTCCTCCGCGCCCTGCCTGCCTGCTTCTTTCCGCTGCGGAAAGAAGCAGGCAGGCAAGGCGCGGAGTTTGGGGAGGTGCGCGCGCACCTCCCCAAACCTCCCCAAACTTCGGCAGGTCTCGGACGGCGGTGGCTTGGGAGAGGTGCGGGCGATCCCGGAAGCACCAAAGCCTCGGCCGCGCACAAGTCCTCGGTAAGTTTTTTTGTTGACTGGAGTATAAGCCGAAGTGGAATTTTTCAGCCCAAAAAGTGGGCTGAAAAATTCGGCTTATACTCAAGTATATACGGTAAATGATCAAAAAGAAATATGTCTTATTGGACCATTATCTCCTGTTTTCCATATTAAGACAATTTTCAGTATTAATCTGCTTTTCATATAGCATAGTTAGATATTTTACTCATGCAAATAAAACTTGTGGATTCAGGTCAAAAACACTCTTATTATTAATTTTGTCCTGGATTTTTTTCTGAGTTTTTAACATCAACTAGAAAACCCTGTGACCATTGGGTCACCTTTTGAGAGAAAGGTAATTCAGTGAGATATAATCAGAATGAACTTTAAATTTTAGGTGGATCTTTTTTTTTTACCCCATTGCTGGATGGTCCCATGACTATCAAAGAAGATTGACATATCATAAATAGAAAAACAATTATAGTGGTAAGCAAACTTCAATAATAAATCAATATTTACATACCTAAAGAGATAAACAGAATTATCAAGGGTGGGCAAAAAGGCAGGAGGTTTCCCCACTGACGCTGTTTATGGCAAGCTGTCAGGGACCATAAGAAATCATCATCATGTGACGACAGTGATGCTGCAATGGCCACAGGGCTGTGAATAAAACTGGAGTAAACATTATGGAAATTTCAATTCCACTGGAGAAATGGATCCTTTTATGCATTCTTCAAGTTAGCAAATTTAGATTCAAAAATTGCTGCAGTCTAATATACTATGTAGGCTAACCGAAGGGTAAAAATGGGCAAAGAGGTAACAGTGAGATTTTAATAGTATATAAACAGAAACATATTTAGCAAGCAACACATTATCTTGGAAGTGGCAGAGGAACCTTGACTTGGAAGATTATTATATTTCCAATATAACAATTATTTCCCCCAAAATAATAATAATAATAATAATAATAATAATAATAATAATAATAATAATAATAATAATAATAATAATAATAATAATAATAATAATAATAGTAGTAGTAGTAGTAGTAGTAGTAGTAGTAGTAGTAGTAGTAGTAGTAGTGGAATAGCCTTTTGTGGCCATTACTCCAAAATATGAAGATTGTAATAGTATCAAAACCCACCCTTGTGTTTATTTCCATCTTCAGTTTTTTTGATTATCCCACAGATGCTTCAATCGTAGTGTCATTCAATGTCATATTTAGTCTGGTATTTTGAGTAACATAAACCAGAATGTACTATTACCTGAGGTGAATTATTCCATCATCTCCAAAATAATGATGCCAGCCTAGGGAAGGCTACCTGAAGCCTTAGTTACAATAGCTGAGGAAAAGAATTACAGGTTCATAGCCCAACTTCAAGGAAGCCCTTAATGTAATGTTTGAAATGTTTCTTCTATCCTCCATGTGAGCATTTTCCAGCTGAGATTTCCCCCAAAAGGAACTGTTTGGTATGCACTCATCCAGCATACAAATGTTGTGACCTGTCGAATGGGTCTGTGCTTTCATTAGCAGAGTGTGGTTTGATGGTAGACTCGCTCTAGGGAGAACTTCACTGTTTGATACTTTATCCAGCCATCTGATGTCTAATATTCTGCAAAGACAAGTCATGTGGAAATAGTTAAATTGTGTTCTGTCCCAGGCTATGTGAGTCCTTGTTATGCTCACAAGGAGAAACCCCTCTTACAAGAAACAGGCAGGAACCACAAGAAAAAAACCAACCCCTTTTATTCTCACAGACCTGAGTCAATGTCCAAGGCAAACAAACACAGTCCACAGAAACTTGATCCTCAACACGAATGGTTGCCTTTGGCAACCAGCACCTCCCACACCTTCCCTTTTATAATTCAGCCAAGGCGTGGCTTCCTAATGTCTTCTCCTTTGCCTTTGGAGCCACCCCATTGTATTTGTCTGTCCTACTCACTTCTCTTGCCTGTACTTTTGTGCATTCTGGATTTGTCCCAACTGTTCTTCATCACTGTCCAACTCAGGCTCCCAGAACAGCAGTGTCTCAGCCTGAATGTGAGTAGAGAGGCCAGGCTCTTCATCAGACTGTAAGTCTTGGAGCTCCTCAGAGCCTTCCTCTGACTCTAATGTCACCACAGGTCCCTTCTCCTCATCTGATTCCTCAGACTCAGCTTCTGGATCCACTGGCTGGTGAGGAATCACAACAAATTGCTTCAATACACAGATCATGTTTCACAGGCATAGGTGGGTGATAGTTCTGTAGATTTCCAATTTTGTTGTTCGACTAATTCCTCAATGTTCCCATGTACCGGTACTGGAGCACAATCTACCAAAACCAGAATTTGCCTTTGCTATTCAACACTTGTATCAATGGTTGCTACATAGGAGTGTGTTGCCAAGGTAACTGGAATGATTGACAGCTTTTAGTTTCTGCCTGTTGGTTGTGATTATGGCTTTTGTGTATGGTGAATATGGAGAAGGTTCATGATTTAGTCTTTTGGATATTGATGATGAGTCTACAGTTGTCACAAGTCATTGAGAATTTGTCCATGCATGTTCCCATCTTTGAGCCAGCATTCAGGGCACAGTAATCAGCAAGGAGGAAGTTCAGAACAGTTTCCTTCACTTTGGTAATACACGTAGTGCTTGACTTAGGACCACAACTGAGTCCAAAATTTCTGTTGCTAAGTGAGAGAGTTGTTCAGTGAATTTTGCCCCATTTTATGACCTTTCTTGCTGCTGTTGTTAACTGAATCACTGCAGTTGCTAAGTTAGAAACTTGGTTGTTGAGTGCATCTGGCTTCTTCATTCCTCATTTGCTTGTCAGAAGATTGCAAAAGGTGATCACATGACAGTTCAGCATACGCCAGTAGTTCATCTGTCTTGGAACTTAGCAGGGCATCTTGCATTTTATGCAGTTTATTTTGGACTGTCCCAGGAGCTCTGGTAAAGGTGTATTTTTCTTGACTGTTTTTAATAAGTCCTTCTGATGGACATGATGAAGGCGATTCTTCTCAAGAAGAAAAGCTTGTATCGCCTCATCATTCTCATGATGCATGCAAGTAGAAGAACCTAATATCTTCAATACAGCTGAATGAACAACATCCCTGAGGCATTTCCAGTAATCCTCAGCATTCCCAGCAAAATGTAATGTAGGTCAGCATAAAGCATAATCTACTGCTATATTCAGTTAGTTAAGTTTGCTATAGAGACCTAAAAAAATTCCCATTTGTTTTAGAGTATTTTTTAAAAGTGGCATTTTACAGAAGCAAAGATTGTGGTGTGTGTGTGTGTATCTGTGTGTGTTGGCACAAACTATTTTAGAATTTAAGTTAACAGTTTTATTAAGGGATGAGGGTGATATTTATAATCACTTGGAATCGTAAGATGTGATCACGTCGTTCTTTTCTGTATAATTTTGACGGATTCTCAGTTTTGGTGTTGTTTTTTAAAAAAAACAACAGGTGTTGATAATGATGTCAGCCAAATGCTGAGTCATGGCATGAAGGGAACCGATGATTTGACATGTTCTCAATTTAATTCACAACATTTGCAATTCAAAACTTCAGGAGATTTTGGAGTCCTCTAAAAAAAAATGGTGTAATTGTCTTCTCTTTTTGGTTATTGTAATGAAATATGTGGATGACCTTGGGGAATGAAGGGAGGAGATGTGGCCTAGGAAACTATCAGTTAAGAGAAGCAGGAGTCCCCTGTGTATTAATGGTCAGAAAAAGAAACTTAGGAATGAACTGTCCTAATGGGTCAAACAATTAAAAATGGTGGAGGGAAGTTTGTACTTTCATGCTTGCAAGACTCTTTTAATGTAACCTTGCAATAAAATAGAATTTGTTCATCTTGTTGTGCTTCCTGTCTGGTTTACCTGGCAGGACTGATAGTTATTCTTTCCTCCATCGCTTCTTCAAAAAATCTTAGGAATAATATGCTTCAATTCAATGGGCTGGCAACCATTTCTATCTCTGCTTCTGTCTATTTCTATCACTTTAAGCTTTGTCCTGGAGAACAGAAATGAATGATCATTTATCATTCTCACAGTCATATTTCACTTGTGTATTTTGACCTTCTAAAGTTTTGTCTTGTTGGTGTTTTACCACTGCTAAAACAATGTAGTTCTTTAAAAATAGCTTTTAGAAAGAAAGCACTAGCTATACATTTATGTTTAAAAACCCTTTAATATACATCTGTTCACAAAGGGGCACTGCAGGTGAGCATTATTACCTCCACAGTCTTAATTAGAAAAAGAAAGCACTTCAAGGAATTATTAACATGAAAATCATATTTTACAAAGTCAAGCTGAAGCCTAACGGCTGAACAAGGTCTCATTTTGAGTTCGGGATAGCAGAAAAGTGGATCTTTGAAGAGATTTAGCAACTGGTGTGTGTGTGTGTGTGTGTGTGTGTGTGTTCATTTATAATCTGCAAGAAATAATGATATTCATTTATTTCAAGAGAAATGTGAAGAATAGGTGGAAGAAAACCCCAAAGGGGGTGACTTTCAAAAGATTATGCTGTGCTTAAAAATAGTAAGAAACAGTGATTACAATGAAAAATTAGGGTTATAAATTAGCTCCATCTTGTGTCACACCAGAAAACTATGGGGTTTGAGGCGTTTGAGGTTTCCAAGCTCTGTTACTGTGCTTTCATTTGATTTGTAGATTTTTGGCAATTTTTTATTCCAAAAAAAATCTCCATACTAGCAAAAAGTTCCTTTTTGAATATTTCTGTTAATGACTGAGATACACTTTCTTTTTTCTTTCTTCTCTTGCCCCATCCCTCAACTCTAGCAGCAGATTTTACAGAAGATTCTTTCAGGAAAAGCCATAAAAGAGGAGATAATAATGACTTTACTGTAAAAAAAATACTAGTTAAAAAAACAGTTTTGTTAGACAAAAGGCAAAGGTCTTGCTAAAGAATTATCAGCATTTTAGCATTGACCTGAAAAAGGAAAAAAAAATACATTCAGAATGTTCAATAAAGCTACATGAATATATTAGTATCTGTTCATCAAATAATGACTGAAAATTCTGACCTAAAATAAAAGTTATTTATATTTTATTATCATTTTTAGATACTCGTGACACTTGAATATTGATAAGAAAACTCTGCAGATGTTCTCAGTTTCAGATGAATATTATCTGTTGTACAGAATAGACCTGTTATTCCATAAATTATTGATTTTTTAAAAAATAAATAAATTAGGTACCATCTTTTAAATTACTGTAGAAATCATAAAACATAGAGGCCTAGAAAGTAGGAAATATTATACAGACAAGATTAAAAATCGCTCACATCTGCATCTTTATCACAGGTTATTGGGTGAATCATTACACATCAGTTGTGATCTTGGATCCCTTTTATTTTCAAAGAAACAAGTTTATATATTTTGATATTAGAAGCTGAGAGGTATAGGAATTTGATCCAAGTGATAGGTATAATCAGACCCTTGTAGGATCCACCACAGCTCAGCATCAAATCACTCTCAGAGCCCCAGAAACTATAACCTCTTTGCAGATATAGTACATTCCTTCTTTCTTGAATTTCAACCATTCAATAACACACTCTTCTTAGAAATAAAATTCCCTGTTACTTTGAATAATGTAAGACCTATTTGATTTCAACTTTGAACCTGGAGAGCTGATTTTTTTTTCATCAGCTGAAGACAACTTATTAGCAGTTTCATGCGTCTTGCTTGCTAATGAAAGTTTCTGCTTGCCCAGATCTGCTTCAAACCATTATTTCCAGATTTCCTTGTTAACTGCCACACATTTTCCCAAACACATTTTTTTTCTTCACTGTTACCACTTCTATCTGACTGACCATTTCCCCCCAAAGCATAGAGTATTATTCTCACTCATTCAGTTTACTAATTCACACATTTTTGTCAGCTCTTCATTTAGGTGGAAATGAAAACTGGCCAGCTGCTTAACAAATTAACCTGTTTCAGCATTCAGTATTAGTCATTTTCTAATGTCCATCAGTCACAGTGACCAGTGGCAAAGATTAGGGGTGCTAGAATTATTATCAATATCTGGAAGGTTACAGATTCCTTGTCACTAAGAGAGAGAGAGGTAGCAGTGAATTCCACATATTCTGCACTGGCACATGTATAATTCTTTGATTCTGTGTTTGATTCTGTGTTTTGTTCTGAGTTCTAGACATTTTAAAGAAAGAAAGTCATAACAAACATTTTAAAAGGGATGACTGTCCAATTACAGCACTGTCCAGACGATATCCCTAAGGATATCTAACCATGTAGTAGGGATGTATTACTATTAGCCTTCTCACCTTTCCTGTTAGCTGCTCCTATTGGTATCTTATGACTATACTTTGTTGGTTGTATATTATGATTATGATTGTATCTTATCACTTTGTTGGTTGTGTCTACACTTATGCACCAGAGAAAAATTCCTTCTGTGTCCAATCATATATGGCCAATAAAGAATGTTCTATTCTAGTCTATTTTGCAAGGGATGACTGTCCAATTTTTGCATTGTGTAACTGAAATGCACTCACCTCTGATCTTTATTGTTTTTAGTCAGAAGCAGTATGTGTTTGCATGCATATGGGCAGTGCTTTTTTTGTAAAAGAAAAAGGTGCCGGAACTCACACATGTTATACAACCCGCCTTGCCTACCCTACAAGGTTCCATCACAAAAAGGTGCCGGAACTCCGTTCTGAGCGTTCAATGAGAAAAAAAAGCCCTGCATATGGGCTCATCCTGATAAAATTTAATCACTGAAAACCTAGCTTTTCTCCCACCTCTCAGGACAGGATAGTATTTGAATGGTGATAGAATGTTTTGTTTGTGAGAACATATGCTTTGATCTTTAATTTCTTGTTCTTGTTATTATTATTTTTTAAAAAATATAACTCACCCAGAATTGTTTGGAGTCAAGCTGCCTACAATTTGATTAAATAAACAGATTTATTTATGATGAAATTACATAACAAAAGGGAAAAGAAAATTAAACCACGTGGAAATTCAGGTTGACAATTTATTGATGTTAAAATATAAAGTAGTGTGGTATAGCTAATAACTCATGATGATATAAGCACTTTACCCATTTACTAGGGGTAAGGTGCTTATTGCATCATCCAGGAGTTCCAATTTAAGCCCATTTCAGCCCATTGGAAAATGTTTTGGTACAGCTCAGTATAAATTCAAGGTCTGTTCCTTAAACTGGCATGCAGAAACACAAATCCCTGATATCATCAAAAATCAATAGCAGCTGAAAAAGATTTGGCAAAAGTGGCTAAGTACCATCATGGATAACAAAAGCCTGAGTTAACAGGAATTCAGAGAAGTAGTTACTGGCTGATGATGATTACCATTGGATAATCAAGAGTCAGAAATAGCTAAACAGCAGCAGACTTGTCAAAAAAGCAGTGTTTTTTTTTTTAATCTAGCTACCTTGTTCTAACTGATGCCTTCTTTTCTGCAATGCTCAGAAATACCAAACTGAACATTAAATCTTCTGAGACTCTCAGTCAAATCATGATGTAGAATTCCTGCTTTTCTACTTTGAGACACAGAATCAGTCCAGGAAAGTCCAATTTGATTCAGTTCTCAGAAATTTTTCAAGCCAGATTTTGATAGGTAACCTAACATTGTCCATGACAAGAAATGGGGACAGAAAAAAAGGAGAAAAGGTTTTCAAGCCACTATATATGTGTTCACATGACATAATAAAAGTTCTTTAGACCTTACTCAAGTGATAATACTAACTATTTGGGCATATTTGGTCTTAGAAAACTGTGAAAAAGTATAGAAGATATCACATAATATGAGCCATGGTGAACAGACTAGATGCAAAGATTGTAGATTACAGGTATTTGAAATTTCAAAGGACACTTTACATATTTAAATCTTGTATTTATCTTAGTGTAACAAAAATAATTGAAAAAAGTAACATAAAACCAATAGACAGTAGTAGAATTGTCCATTAATATTAGCAGGTGCATGGGATGCAGAATAGCTCCTTGAGAACTTCCATTTGCTCTTTTCTTAATAATCAGCAAGCAAACAACCAAACAAATACAATCCTGTCAACAGATTATTAAACCCTAGAGCTGCAAACAGAGGCTTGAAAATTTTACTTCCCGATATTGCAGTACTTTTAAAATTGAGTAGGGTGATGAAGCCTGCGCTCTAGAGCTTTACATAATTCCATTTCTTCCTGTGATTAGCAAATTTGGGAATATCCTGCACCATAAGAAAAAAGAAATAGTTATTTGACTGTGCATCTTTCACAAAAGCTATGAAATTCAGCTTTTTCTTCGCAATTCATACGGATTACCTTTGCTATAATCCTTTAGGAGAGCAAGTCTCCTTAATTTCAAGTGACATATTAGGAAAAATATTGTGACACATGCACAAGAACAATACAGACATATGTAATATGCATTTTGTTTTGTTTTGTTTTAAAAAAACTAAAGCTGCTCGTTATTTTTTCCTATTTAAAATTTAATTTCTTAAATAAGCAACACAAGAGATCATCTTAGCCTGAAAACATCTCAGTTCTTTCTCCAAATTATTGCTTTGAGAACATTTCCCTTTGTTCTTTTTGCATATATTGATGAACTGAATCAAAGCATTAAAACTAGAGTCTGGAACACAGCTTTTGGAAATCTGGGGCACAAATGAAATCTTATTTCTATCCTTTTTTCTCTTTTTTCTGTTGGATTTATGGCATCTTTATAAAACAAGTTCAGTTGTAACTGAATCATGGGGACAGGATTTGGAATTGTTGTTGGCATAATACTTGATGTTTTTCAGACATGTTGATAGTTTGAAGAGAGTGAGAAAATAAGAGATAGGCAAATAAGAGAAACTTTTTTTTTTAAAAAAAATGCTATTTCTTTATCAACTTGTGCAGGTTTTGAAAATCATTTTGAATGACTATACTATTTCTCTCCCATCCTTATACACATGTTTAAGAATAGAAAATGAAAGACTTAAGCTTTTCAGTACTAGGGGGTCTTCATGATTACTAGAATTTCCAACTTGTTTTATATAAACCAGGTTCCCTTTACCTGATTCTTTTAAAAAGATTCCTTTAACTGGGAGACTTGCAGATTGCAAAATAGTGTCTCGCTACAGGCTTACCTTGATTTTCAAGAATAACATAGAATAAAATTGGTGTGAGATGCATTTCTGGAAATTAACAATGGTGAATTTCAAGAGCCCATCATTATCTCAAATTAAATCAATTTTTTTATTTTGGTTACTGATCATATGTATTTTTTTTTGAAAAAAGTAATTTTGTGTATCAAACTAATATAGGTGATAATAGAACATATGTGCAAACCTCAAAGAATATGTTTATTAACCCTTCCATCTATCAATTACCGTATATGAACTCAAAAGAAACCCAGCAATTTCCAGTGTAATTTCATTTGTCACTCAAATAAAATGCAAGTATAATAAAATGTATTAATCTGGCATTGATATTTGTTAGAGTAGGAAGTACACATGATAAACAAAGATTCTTACAGAACAGAATAGAATAGAATAGAATAGAATAGAATAGAATAGAATAGAATAGAATAGAATAGAATAGAATAGAATAGAATAGAATAGAATAGAATAGAATAGAATAGAATAGAATAGAATATGGGTTGCTTTTATTTGTGCTAGAGTGACATGAAAGATATAGAGTTTGAGAAACCCCTGATAATTTTTCAGAATTACAAGTACATCAAATGGGCCAAACTTTTGAGGGATGCTTGAATTTTCTGTCAAGTCTAGCTAAAAGGCAAAATAATAGTTAAGTATTTGGAGGATTTACTGCCATATCTGCATTTTTTAGCAATAAGTGGTGTCAGACCAATACAAGGATACCATGGAATAGAACCAGGAAAATTAAATCCTCTAATGTAAAAAGATACAGAAAGAAATTAATTCAACTTTGTGGTTGTCTTATATACACACTGTTTGCCTTGATTCATGTCTAAATTTTGCTTTCAACAATATATATTTTGCAGACTGTTGAAAGGAAGACATCAAAAATAAAATTCAAACTTAAGTTTATCCAGTGCTTTTTTTCCTAAAAAAAAAAGGTGCTGGAACTCTCATCTTGGTGGCTGCAGAAAGCAGGGGGGCAGGGGGAACGTTGCTGTGGTCACGGGTGCGAGGGGTGTTGGTGGTGGGCTGCCCCCCAGGGCTGGCACGGCTGGTGCTGTGGGAGCAGCGGGGCCCGCTCTATATGGTGGGGCTGTGCGGGGTGGGCAGCGGAGGCAGTGCAGGCCAGGCAATGCAGGGCGGCCACTTAGGCATGCAGGGCGAGGTGACGGTGGCACAGGTCCAGCACCAGGTAGGTCACCAGCCTGGCTGACACAGGGGAGCACAAGGAAGGAGTGCCAATGGACTCCGCAGAACCCACTTCCCACTCCTTGTCCTCTTTTACTTTACCTAGTTGCGATAGTGTAGTTGGGCAGCAGGGAGGGATGCAAAGTTCCTGCCAAATCGCCTTCGCTGCAGACAACCTGCCGGTGCAACATTTGCCAGCCAGGTCTTTTGGCACACTCAGCAGCAATTCCTATTGGCTTTCAAAATTAGCATAGCTTGTGCAAAAGCTTTTTTCTTTTTGTGCAAAAAAGGGTGCCGGAATGCCATTCTGAGCGTTCTATGAGAAGAAAAGCCCTGCTTTTATGTTTTAATCTTATGATTTTAAAAATATTGTAAGTTGCCCCAAACTTCGCCAGGTGCATACAAATTGCATACAAATATTATATAATCAGTAAATAAAGGTAGAACATATGTTAAATATACATCAAATGATAATATGCTTCCCTACAAAGTCAATTCTTGCTCAATGACAGACCAAGGAGTTAACTCAGAAAGGCAAGAGGAAAATCTAGAAGAGGTCTGTGCAACTTGTAGAAGGGAAAGGCCCACACTGATAAATTAAAAATCTTTGTGGTCTGCAAAGGAATGCTGGTGGGCTAATCAATGATTTGGTGACTAGAGGAGCATCTACAGTGTTGGAGCTCATGGTCATGGTGAGCCATGGAGGCACTAGGCAACATGACTTTCAGGGCAGTGGTGGTGATTTTATTACTTTTTTTTAAAAAAAAAAGTCTGTGCTCTGTCCAAGGGTACTTAGTAGGCTGCATGTACAGGCCTGGTCTAGAATTTATTTTGGAGCATTCAACTATATAAAGCAGCCATGTCAAACTCATTTTGTTTGAGGCAACTTCTTATAAAAGAATTGCCATTAATTTGTTTTAATAAAATAATTTAAATTTTTCACTTGATTTCAAATTAAATGAATTATATTGGTTGACAACGAGATTTTTTTTAGTACAATTGCCAAATGCAATAAACGGGTTTTAGGTATATGTGTGCACTAATTATTTCAACACCAATACATTTTAACAACATATTCCATTTGTAAATGAATGCAAATGCAAATTATACATTTTTTTGTGCAAAAATAAAACAAAATAACAGATTTAAGAGCTGTTATCATTAGTTATCCTTAGATAAAAAATAATTCCATCATACAAAACTTTGTTATACTGTATTTAACGAACAGATGCTTTGGGATTAAAAAAAAAACTGATTACATTTGATTGTGTATCACCATGGCATTAAAACAAAATTCAAACAGTGTATGAAAAATAAAGGTTCCCTGGTTATATCTGTACATTTTCCTTGATAGCATATCACATATAATTGAAGATTATAATTAGTTGTGTGTGCACGTTCAGCAAGTGTGATGTATTTGTTCTGGCATTTCTAGGCCTCTTTCCAACCACATCCAGAAAATTTTGTAACAAACATTGGAATTCTTAATGCCATGTTTTGTATTTCCCAGCAATCTGTTACTGGAAGGAAAAAGCAACCCCTGCTGTGTTACTGATCCCAGAGAAGCATTTGCATGTATGCAGGTATAAGTTTGACATATTACATTGAGAAAAATGTTTGATTTCATTGCAGAGATGTTAACAGAGGAAATAATTATTTTGTTATCTAATTTTACCTTCCAAAAGACTGAAGCAGATGAAAAATTTGAGGTTCTTTCCTGTTGGCTTTTCTTAATTAGCTGTTTTAGATTCTAAAAGTTTAGTTCCCAAAGAAGTAACCCTGTAAATAACTTTAATGTCCTCCTGTAGGGCAGGCTCTTTTATGACTCAAGGAGTTCAACTCCCAGAATTCCTGAGCCAGATGGCTCAGCTTGAAAACCTCTCCCTTTCCCCTCAGCATGGCTGGCTCAAGGTTTCTGGGAGTTGAAGTCCATGAGTCATAATAAAGGGCCAAGATTGCCTAGCCCTGCAATAGGCTTTCAGACGGAGCTTCTTTTTTTTTTCAAAAAAAGGTGCCGGAACGCTGTTCTGAGTGTTCTATGAGAAAAAAAAGCCCTGAGTTTATCTATGTCATGAGCAATATTTCCTGAAGGTCTCTTTTGTCTAGCAGGGAACAAGTTTTTGATCCATTTATAACAACTCTGAAATTACCCCTTCTGTAAAGGGTTGATAAAAGTACATTTGTTCTGCAAGCTAAAATATAACATCAGATTGACTTTTGAACTGAACATCACAAGGGTTGAACTGTATAGATGGATGCAAAATTATGTGATTCTATTTCAGTGGATACAATAAACAAACTTTGTCACTATTGTTCCTATTAAGGAGGCAGATTTATTTTGTAATGAACAAATGTGCACAGAAACAAATTCATGTTGCTGAATTTCCAAAACATATACAGTTACAAAAGTATACAAATGTCACTCACTTGCCTATTCCATTAGTAGCCATTCAGCATTCCTTTGGGGTGAGGGAGTACAGAGCTTTAGTTATTTTTGAGTTTTATAGCTGTTGTAGCACAAACTGTTATACTTGAAGAGTATGAATTTTAAAATCACAGTGCCCTATCAGTTAGTATATTTCATATCTCTGAATTACTCAATGGCCTTGATCTGCTGATCTAAGACCTTATTTGCACTAGCTTTTTCCCATCACCAAATGTTTGTTGAGGGCATAAATTGATTCCCAACACATCTTCAAAGCAATATCGGGGATAGTTTCTCTGCTCCACTTCCAAAATACACTTTGCCCTTTTATGTCACCTTCAGCTGTTCCATGTATTAGAGGTTCATTGGTTATTCTGCAGATGAAGGACTGTCCATGCAATTGAGCCAATGCTTATATTGAATGCTAATAGTTTTTATATCTCTTTACCAGCATTCTGAAACAGGAGAGTGGTTAAAATATTTGCTTAGAATAGAGAAGGTTTTTAGTTCAATATCCTTGTCCTGAACAACTAATTTTACTACTTAAAATAAGTCCAGGGTTTTAACATTTTAAGATAAAATAAGTTAAGATAAATTTATTGTCATTCTTTTATTATGAGCACACTGGCCCACATTAAAAATGAAATTCTGTTGCCTGCTGTTAAAAGAAAGTATACGTCTACCCATAGACATACATAACACACATTTTACTATTACATGCAGAGAAAAATAGTAAACAGTATATTTTTTTAAAGCCAGGGTGAAAACTAGTTTCTCAAAAAAGAGAAAAATGTAGTTTAAAAATAAGAGACTTTATCTGGAATTCAAACCCACAGAACTCTCTATGCTTAACAAATATTTTAACAATTCTGCTCTTTCGGCAGAACTGATAAAGAGAGATGAGTTAGAGTGAAAGAGACAGAAAAGTTTTTTTATAAGGCATTTTGTTATACTTGCAAGTATATGTACTTCTATGCTTTAGCTTTGCATATAAGATTTCAGTATTTTTGTGTGTGTATGCATAAGACACACATGCACATGTACATATACATGTGTGCACCCAGATACAGTCAGGAACACTTGCCCATCTGCCAATCCTCTTCCTGGAAGAAAAAGGTAAAAGGGCAGAGAAGAAGGGAAAATCTCCAAGAGAGAGACATGGCCTGCAGTCCAAAAAGTACAGCTTGTAATTTTTAATACCTGGCATCAGCAGAAGACAGGAGTAGCTTCAGTTGTAAACATGGATTCAGACAAATATGTTTGAGCCAAGCTATAATTCCAAATTACACCCAGATTGAATGAGCATCATCAGGGCTGTTTTTGTCATAGAATGCTCAGAACGGAGTTCCGGCACCTTTTTTGGATGGAATCTTGTAGGGTAGGCAAGGCAGTTTGTATGACATGTGTGAGTTCCAGCACCTTTTTCTTTTACAAAAAAAGCATTGAGCATCATACCTTATATGTGGATTCATCCTTTATGAGTGCCTCAGCATTGCAGATAGTCCAAAGAACACTGGGGACTATTAGGGAGGAGCACATTATGCCTGGTTTATATTAGGTTCAATGAGGAGTGTGGTGACTCATGAGGTTAGGATGCTGGGAAGAAGATGAGTAGGCTCACGTTCAAGACCTGGGACAGGGAGAGCTCCTGTCACATGCTCCAGTTCCTGCCAAGTTGGTAATCATAAGTAGATAAAATGGGTACCACTTCTGTTGGCAACTTAAGAGGGACATGAAACAGACATCAGCCAGGCAATGATGATGTCAACATTCAATCCTTTTAACCTGTCAGTGCTTCAGTGCTCACAACCTGACTGTAGTAATCAGGGCTTTTTTTCTCATAGAACACTCAGAACAGCGTTCCGGCACCTTTTTTTTGCAAAAAAAAAAAAAAAAAAATAGCTCCCTCTAATCTTGGCTCTTTTTTATGACTCGTGGACTTCAACTCCCAGAAATCCTGAGCCAGCCATGCTGAGGGGAAAGAGAGAGGTTTCCAAGCTGAGCCATGCTGGCTCAGGAATTCTGGGAGTTGACGTCCTTGAGTCATAAAAGAGCCAAGGTTGCCTACCCTGCACTAGAGGAGGACATTAAAATTATTTACAAGGTTACTTCTTTAGGAACTAAACTTTTAGAATCTAAAACAGCTAATTCAAAAAAGGCAACAGGAAAGAACGTCATATTTTTCATCTGTTTTTGGAAGGTAAAATTAGATAACAAAATAATCTATTTCCTATGTTAACATCTCTGCAATAAAATCAATAAAGGTAACAGGAAAGAAATGAGAAACATTTTTTCTCAATGTAATATGTCTAATTTAGGTGATGCTAGAAAAAATAGTATCTTTTGTACACTCTTGAAAACTATTTTGAATCTATAACCATCTACTACAACTAAACCACTTTAAATTAAACTATTCTTAAGAATGAAATATTCTTAATTTGGACTTTACTTTTACTGTTTGGACTGTTGTGTGTTTTGAAAAATAGATTATTTAGAATCTAGTTATGTTGCACTTCAGTCTTTAAATAATTAACCTAGTATATATATATATATATATATATATATATATATATATATATATATATATATATATATATATATATATAACAATATATGATGTTTTTCATGGTGAGCTTAACATCAACAACAACATTTATTAAAAAGGCTAAAATAATTTCTGGTGGTATTATCTGTGGTATTATCTGTACATTAAAATTTTGTTTAGTCACAAGTAAGTAAGTAAGATATTATTTGCAAATAGGATGGCAATAAACAATTTAGGCTGCATTTACATCAGGGCTTTTCAACCTTTTCAGAAATTGTACCCCTTTTATGACATGACAATATTCAAGCACCACCAGTGCTTAACAAGGTGTAAAAAACTTGATGACTAAAAAAAGGGTAGGTATTTTGTGTTTCATTGGTTAGATTCATTTATTGTTATAAAAATGGCTAGTTTATAATATTATAGAAAAGCAAAAAGTTGAGGTTCAATGTTAATGCTTCCTTCTAGTCCTGTAACAGAGGAAGTCAGAAGTCAGTGCCTTTTCATTTTCCCTTCTCCCCCTCACTTTTCCCTTTTTCTCTCACCTTTTGCTTGCAAAAGCTCCCCCACTCACCCACACTTTGCTCACAAAAGCCTCCAGTCGCTCTCACTCACTCCTCCATCTCTTTCAAAGGCACCTCATTCAGTCTCTCCCCCACTCATTCCATCTCTTTCAAAGGCCTCTTGCTCACTCGCTCACTTACTGCATTTGGAAGCAACAGGGTAGTAAGTGAACGAGTGCTGGTGCAAGAGGCCATCAGCTGTCTGGCATCATAGACCACTGCCACAAGGAACACAGCTCTGGGTTGGGGTTTGGAGCAGCTCTGGGTGCGGGCTCAGCACGGGCCACGGCATGGCAACTGCGGGGCGGGGAATCCCCACGGCAGCTGTGGGGAGGGGAATCCCTGTGGCATGTGGCTCCAAGCTGCAGGGGTGGGGCTGCAAAGTACAGGCGGCGACGCCATAGCAAGACACCGGCATTGCTCCCAGTGACAGCACCTCTGAGTTCTGGCACCTTTTTTTCAGAAAAAAAGCACTGGTAGTAATAGTAGTATTAGGTTCACTGTGAATTTTGTTTCTATGTTTATTTTTCTATTGTAGTACTTTGTTCAGTGACTTTGTTGTATTTTTAATATAAATATACCAGGGATTCGAGTTTTTAAGATAATTAAGGAATATATATATATATATATATATATATATATATATATATATATATATATATATATATATATATATATATATATATATATATATATATATATATATGTGTGTGTGTGTGTGTGTGTGTGTGTGTGTGTGTGTGTGTGTGTGTGTGTGTGTGTGTGTGTGTGAATATAGTAGATTATAGTCCATAACACATTCAATGAAAATGAATTCAGATTGATAATAATAAGTGTGCATGTTACAATTTGATCATATCACATCTTTGTTTTGTCTTATTTTATGACTTTAAATGCCCTCCACTTTTTTTTAGTCTAACAAGGATGTTCCTCAATTATTCAACCATTTTGATTTATATCTGAATGAGGACTTGGTTGTGTTCCTCTGGGTGTATGTGCCTTTCAAACCACAGCAGACCTTTGTTTCCCACTCTATGACTCACAGATCACTGATCTGCAGATCAATGGAAGACTTCTTCCTTTTTACAGTGCTTTAAGTTGTTAATCCATGATCTCTGTTTCTCTCTCATCTCCCCTCACTGAACAGCAGGTATGAGCAAGAATCTTTCAAATGGCTTTGGAAAATCTGTAAAGAGGCATCAGCCTTTTAATTATTAAATGATTGTAGTCTCCATGTTAATGTTAATTACATTTAAACATTTTCTATTCTGCTTTTGTTAGCTGTTTTGAATATTCGCCAGAGTAGAAAGTTGGGATGGGTCCAAGTATAATAAGACTAATATCAAGTCTCAGCTATAGATAACTCATAATCACTTCAAAATAAAGAAGGAAACCAACAACAACCAAAATCCTCAGCCTGTCAAATTTAGGGGAGGGAGGGAGAAATAATTCTGATGTGCAATCTTGGCATACCAAATAAGTCTTTTTGCTCAGGGATCTCTATTTATCACTGGTGCCAAGTCCTACAAGTTCTTGGTTCCAGCTTATCTGTTCATCCAGTTTTCTTTAACCGCTGCTGCTGCTCATTTCTGCCTTGTGATTTGTTCCCAGGATGTGTTAAATATCTGTTTTAATTAAATGATCTTAATTAAGTGTTCTTAACAATTTAATTGAATTTTCTTTCAGAATTTCAAAACAACACATAAATAATAGAGCTCTGCAAAGTGGTTTTTGTTTGTTTGTTTGTTTGTTTTAAAAAAAGGGCTTTCTGCCAAGTGATGGCTCGGTAAAGTGCTAAAGCAGTCTGTTTGTGCATGCGATTGTATCAGTAGTAACTTCATGGGCCATCTGGGTAGAAGTTCCACCTATGCAAATCACAGACCTGCAAAAACAGGGATATCTTTCAAAGTAGCCATGCTGTGTCTTCTGGAAGACATGACTGTTTAAGCAGTTCAAGGAGAAATACCCTCTGGATGCTTTGTACAGTTTTTGGAAATATTAGGAAAGTGTGGATCAATTTAAATTGAACTGGAGAACTGAGATGGAGAGGGTCATTCTTCCCTTCCAATTCAGCTCTTTGAGATTCAGAGACAATATCATTTGATTCAACCCACACAGGGATTTAAGGTTCAATTTGGAAAGGATAAAATAAAAGAGAATACAAACCATGCTATACTGAAGAAGCATCAAAATATTTGCAAGAATGTAAAGTCTCACTTGACTTGGGCTTGACTTATGGCAGACTTGATCACAACAGTGGTTGATGGTTAAAATGACTAGAAAGGCTAAAAAGGCAGGTAGAACCATGGTTTGAAGACCCACCCCTTGGTACATTTTGTAAAAATTACAAATGTAGTGCTATTCTATTACACTGTAAGCTCTATATCCTTTATATTTGTGATGTCAAAATGTATGTACAAAAGGAGTAAGGCTTATGCTGCAATGGGGTAATATTGCTTATGCCATTCTGTTCCCCCTTGTGGATGTCACTGCATGCTAGAGGTGTTTACACACTGGATGGCAAACAGAAGAAAGAAATTTTGGCAAAAGCTATATAAATAAATACACACTGGATAGGGTTCATATTGTTGCTTTTAATTCCTTTGAGGTACTTAGAAAATTATAATTTATCTTGCCTTTTGACAGAGTAGTGTTGCTTTTGCAGAGTTGTCTTATTTCAGTCTTTCCCATACTCTCCATAAATGTGTCCCTTTTATCTTGGCGGAGGAACAGAATTAATTATATTTTTTTCATGCATTACCCAATAAAGCATTATGCAAACTCCAGTTCCTGGATTATAATTATGGGCAATAGAATGCAGATCAAGATAGAATTTGGGTCTGTTCCAGCAAGGCTCTTACTATCTTTCTCTCTTGTACCATAATTGAGAATTACTCAGGAAAGGGACTGTCAAGTTCTGTAAGAATCTAAAAGTTTAATATATATTTTAATCTGACTGAGGAGTCTACAGAACATTGAATTTAATGACTAATGATAATCTAGGTAGCAATAATAATGGATTGTTTGATGCGGTACATAAAACTGATCTAAATGTTCCATTAATGGGTTGATTTCAAAAGAAAAAAAAACATTTTGAAAAATTATACATGATAAAAGATCAAAGTTGAGAATGCTCTTCTACCATGCTATCTATTAGATGGCAACTTATTTGTTCCCCAAATGTCCTGGACATAATGTCATGGCTTGAAATTTGGAGGTTGGGAAAATAGGACACTCCCCTGCATAGGTGTATGTATGTGATATACACATCACAGGTGTACAAATAGTATTGTCCTGCTGCTTATAGAAGCTGAAGTAACAATGAGGATAATGAGTTGCAGACAGAAAATCCCCATCATCTTTTGGACTTCCAGGGTAGAAATGAAATAAATCCACAAAAACCTGAGCCACTGACTGCAGTGAAATGAGCTGGCAGGTGGACAGGATCTGAAAATTCTTCTCTGGACAAGGAGAAGAGATCACTCACATGGGATCTAGATAGCTCTTCCTAATGATAATATCACAGTCCAATGGTCTGTGACAAACTTTGAGTATTGGGAGATGAAGAAAGAGCTGTGATGGCACAGTGGTTAGAGTGCAGTATTGCAGGCTAATTCTGCTAACTTCCAGCAGTTTGATTCTGACCTGCTCAAACTTGACTCAGACTTCCATCTTTCCAAGGTCAGTAAAAGAGGACTCAGATTGTTGGGAGGAATATGCTGATTCTCTAAACTGTTTAGAGAGTGCTGCAAAGCACTATGAAGCAGTATATAAGTCTAAGTGCTATTGCTATTGCTATCTTGCTCAAACCGCAGTCGGTGGTTTTGAAAGGATAATGCACTTATTTTTCTAATCATTTTTTTGGAAATTGCTTATTAGTATTGTTTCAGCTATTAGGAGCCTTTGCAATGATATGCTTTATAGCAACTAGTGAGTTTTCTTCAACCTTTAAAAAATAGTATTTAAATACAAAATTAAGGACTTAATTTTCCCAATAAATAGCAAAAGAGTAATTAAAACTTTGATTTTAAAAAGTTAGAAATAGATTAAGGGTCTTTGAAATAAGATTTTGGAATTAATTATAATGAATTCTTGCTATGGAAAAATGCTTTTTAATTATTCCTCTTAAAATAATAAGATAAGACTTTAAAAATTAGACACTAGAAAGAACTAGAAGAAATTAAATATTACAATTAAAGAATAACATTCAAACCTGACTTACAAGTACAGAATAAAATAAAATACCAACAACGTTGGACAGTAGTTACAAAAGAGCCTTCTTAAAGTTTTGACGAATTTTGTGAGAAGAGACAATGATAAAATGAAAAGAAATCTTCAGAGTAGTATTTGGCCTAAAGGTCAACATTGTTAAAAGTAAAATATAAAGTTTGTTTATTTGATCAAAATTCAAATAGATATGTTGTTATTTCTAGTAACCCTTAATGGATTTTGGTTACAACAGGATTGTAATGATGAGGCTTTAACAACTTACAGATAAAAGATGGGTTATGGGCTAAAGAGTTTATTTGTTGTATTTTAAGAGAAGATAATATTACTAATATCATTCATGTTTGTGATGAGAGGAAGTCATTTCTTTGCAAGTTTCTTTTGTTGTACCACATTCTGATTTTTTATTTCCTATTTTTTTTCTTTCTCCATCTTCTTTTTTTCTTTTTCTTTTTTAAAAATATATTTTATTAATTTTTTACAATAACAATCTTTAGTGCTTCATGAACAATGGGTTGTGTGGGTTTATATATTTAAAACAATCAATAGTTAATTTCTATAATTGATCAATATGTTAGTTGGTAATATATTTCCTTGATCCTATCTTCTTCCAGTAATATTCTCTTTTTGTCTACATTAAACAAATATAATTCTTAATACTTTCAATACTTACAGAGTTGGATATAAACAAAGTTTAGTATTTGCATATTTATTTATTTATTTATTTATTTATTTATTTATTTATTTATTTATTTGTTTGTTTTTATATATAACAATAACATCAATATATAACAACTTTTCTAATCAGCTTATGTTTCAATTGTATTTATAGAAGTCATCTTATTAAGTCATTATATATCCTGTTTTCAAAATTCTTATTTAAACTTAATTTCCCCTCAGTATTGAAACGACTCTTATTAGTCATAATTTTCTCAAAATTCATTACCTTTGAATATCCAAACTTTCCATTCAAATACACCGTCTTAATATTTTTACATTTCATATATTATAAAAGTGTTATATATCTTATCTCTCTTACTATAGGGCCCCTTTATGTCCAAGCTTTATCTATTCTTTTAAACATGTTCAAACAAGTATTTAATCACCTAATACACCATCTAGCAATCTTACTATAGGGCCTCTTTATACAAAAACTTTATATTTTTTAACTATATTCAAAGAAGTGTTTAGTCATATAGCATTCCATCTGGTAAGTTGAATCACATCCTTAAATCTAATTCTAATCTTCTTCTTTTGCCAGGTTGCTTTCCAAATCAGTAGAGTTTAGATATTGTTGGGGATAAAAAAGACAAATTAAGTAGAATATTCATTTTTTTTGTCTCCCGTGCTTTAACGATTCTCCTGACAGCTCTTTAATCCATTTTATTAAATCTTCTTTTTTGTTCTCGGTAAAACATCCTTTTTATTTGCTTTGTTGTAGCAAAAATTTGCGGATTTCTTTTGCTTTTATTAAGTTGTAGTTGCCTTCATTTGTAGCTTCCATATTTAAGTCATTTTCCTCTGAATTGTATTCTATTGGCCTGATTTATTTGTTCATTCTTTATCGTCATTTTTTGAGCGTTGTTTAATTGTGAGTTTAGGTTAGAGATATGTTCATTTATGTTATCAAAGTTGTTTTTAATCTCATCATGATTTAAGACAATTGTCGTTTGAATCTGTCACAGCATTGAATATATTTTTTCCTGGAATGTATTTGCTTTGTTCCTGCAGATCTCTGATGTTTCATGCTGGGGTCTTTAGCAGGAGGTGTTAGGAGTATTTTTCTGTCACTTTTAAATAAATATACAACATCCATTTTGTCTCCCTCCTCTAAGTAGTTTTTCACCGGTACAATAGTCTCTTTAATTAGCTTTGTCAAACCAGTCCATCTTAAAATCCAAACAACCAAATCTTGTGCAGTTCTTATCTTTATGTATAGTTTTTGTGATCCAATGTTTCCAATTATCAAAGCACCATTGAAAAGAGTATTTTGTAATAGTTCTTCTTTACAGGGTCTTATGATTATCAGCCAGCCAAGATTTCAGTCCAAAGTGTTTAACCACCTGAAAGCTTTCCGGTAACTTCCCCTTTAGAAGATTAACCAAAAGCCAAGTTTTTTTTTTCTTTCTCTACAAACAGCCTTTAACTTAAAAATGCAGATCAGTGTATTTATAATCCAGAAGGTCAGCAGTTTCTAAACATATATAATTTCACTCTATGGTAGATAGCCCAAAGCTTTGTTCCAAGCTGGTTTTTGCTATTTCTGGGTGTCTTGCCAAATTCTGAATCAATGCAGCTATAGTTTTCTCTAATCCTCCACTAGGTATCAGTAGCTGTTCATTTTCCAGCTTTTAAAACAAAGAGTTGCTGTTGTCATCATCAATACTTTTTCAGGTATGGAATTTTAACAGTTTTCTTAGTTTTCAAATTTATCCAGACTGTAATATTTTTAACCTCATTTCAATATATTTTTGTTCCCCATAAGAATTTAGTTCACTGCTTCCATCTATGGGAGAGTGGGGATGTAGTCCCCTCCCTTGTCACTTTGGGAGGATTTTTGCTTCTTGGGAATCTTTTCCAGGAAATCAGATACAAAATAGGAGAGAGAAGATCAAATTCCTCACCCAGTTTCAATCACGCTGTTCACCGTTGTTCTGGTTAGTGCCTTTGGACTTCAGCTGCAACAGCTGGATCTGGTGAGATGACTGCCATCATTCCCCGGTCATCAATGCATCCCTCTTTCTTTATCACCTCTCTGGGGCAACTTTAGACCCATTTAGGGTCTCTTGGCAGGATGAAACTAGCTGTGGGGTGCGGAGCTCTGCAATCCCTCAGCTGTGCAATTCGGTGCAAAACCAGAAGTCCTTTTCTTTTTCTTTTTTAATTTATATTGTTGCAATTTTATTATTTAATCAAATTACTATTTTTTTTTTAAAAAAAGTAAATTTCCATCTTCATCCAAGATTGCTTAAAAACAAAGTTGCTGTCAGTCTTTCAAGGTAAACCAGATTAGAAAACCCAAGTAATGCAGTGAATACTCTTTTATTATAAGGTTATAATAGAATCTTGCCAGTTTTATTTATTTATTATTTATTATTTAGATTTATATACCGCCCTTTCCCGAAGGACTCAGGGCGGTTTACAGGATATTTAAAAGAAAATCAATACAAAAGTTAAAACAATTAAAAAAGATTAAATGAAACCCTGAGAGAAAATAAAAACCCCAGTTAAAATTAAAATTAAAAATTCTCAGCCTGGGCCAGAGAGCTCGAAGAGCCAGGTCTTTAGGTCCCGGCGGAATGAACGGAGGTTGGGGGCAGTCCTAAGCTCTGCGGGCAGCTGGTTCCAAAGGGCAGGCGCGCCCACTGAGAAGGCCCTACTCCTGGGTGTTACCCGCCGGCAATCTTTAACCGGTGGCACCCTGAGAAGACCCTCCCTGTGGGAGCGCACTGGACGAAGGGAGTTTGAATACACTTTCTTACTTTCTCCCCCTATCTATGTTAGAATTAGAGAGGGACTTATATGAGATACTTTCTGATGTTGCAGTTCAGTATCAGACTCAAGTTTCTTTAATATGACCATTGTCTTGATAGTTGCTGTTTCTTCTCTACCTCAAGGTTATTCTCTTTATCCACTATTTTGTCCTTTTACAGAAAGGGGAGCGGGCAAAAAACAGTAAAGGGTATAGCAACAGTTTTGGGCCTTGTAACATCCAGAGTGGTTCCTTCCTTGATTTTCCAGTTTTCAATTTCCATCCTTCCAAGAAGGGTGCCTTACAAGTTGATAGGAGATCAGGAAGAAGAACTGGATAATAGATTCCTCCCTGAAAGATTGAAATCTGGTTTCTGATCTCAGAAGGGAGAATCTGGCATATCCTATTCTCCAAGGAACACAATGTTTGTATAGGTAAAGGTAAAGGTTCCCCCGCACGTGCGTGCTAGTCGTTTCCGACTCTAGGGGCCGGTGCTCATCTCCGTTTCAAAGCCGAAGAGCCAGCGCTTGTCCGAGGACGTCTCCGTGGTCATGTGGCCGGCATGACTAGACGCCAAAGGCGCACGGAACGCTGTTACCTTCCCACCGTAGTGGTGCCTATTTTTCTACTTGCATTTTGACGTGATTTCGAACTGCTAGGTTGGCAGAAGCTGGGACGGGTAACAGGCGCTCACTCTGTTACATGGCACTCGGGATTCGACCCACCAAACTGCCGACCTTCTGATCGACAAGCTCAGCGTCCTAACCCACTGAGCCACCACGTCCCTAATAATGTTTGTATAATGACTATTAAAAAAAAAGATACCAGAATGTTTCTAAAGAAAGTATTGATGCAAAATGTGTAATAGCGATAAGAGAAATACTGATGAGCATAAACAGATTTTTTAAGTTTTAAAATTTCCAATAGATGAGAACATGAAAACAGAAAACTTTGCACTAGAGTGAAATACCATCTGTTTTTCCAGACATGGTGTTTAATTTAGAGAAGGAATAAAAGAAAATTTGTTCCCAGAAAGAAGTACCAATAAGTAAGGAAATTTTGCTTACTGGGTTAAGCAAGAATCAATAAATTTCAGGAAGCAAGAAAGTGGAATCAGTATGAAGATTACATCAAGGGTGCTTGCTCATATGAAAACTTCCTCTGGAAAGGAAAAAAAATGGGTGTAATATTTGCATATGGAAAAGTATCAATAACAACAACAACAACAACAACAACAACAACAACAACAATAATAATAATAATAATAATAATAATAATAATAATAATAATAAAGCTATACAGCAAGACACACTCGCTTATTGAATATCAGTAAGCATATTGGACAGTATAACTATGACAAAAAATGGTGAATCATGAATGAAGGCAAATATGTGTCCCAGGATAATGTTGCAGGATTCAGTCTGGATTGGTTATCAGGACCAGAGGTTTAGTCTTCCAAGCTTTTGGACTTGTGCTGGAGCCCATCCTCAGGTAACTTCTCCATACCAGAATAGTGAATCACTACACACTAACTGTATGGTGGTTTAAATTGAAATACCTATTACAATTCAAACTCAAGCTCAGAGAGCACCAAGGACCCTTACAGTTCAAACTATTATCAGACACTTTATAATCCATATTCCAACATTTGACAATAAAGAATACAGAGTATAAATGTAAACAAAATTAGTAAAATTAGCATTAACCAATATTAGATAGTTGTAACTGTTGCATGTAATAGTTAAGTTGCAGTATTGTAGAAATATGTCTTATCCATCTGACGGAAAATAAACTACAAGATCAGTTTAACTGTGTATTTTAATAGCCTTCATACAGTTTCTCTTGGTTGATACTGTTATTGTTTTTTAACTAGAGTTTTCATCACTGCCATGGTTCAGGCCACTAATGTGAATGTACCATCTGCTGAATTTATGGCTTATCACCAAAAGAACAAGACAACAAGCATCTTTTGAAGTCAAAAAAGGATGTTATCAGCATTTACTCATTTCTCTCCCATCATACATTCAGTCTTCAAGACAATTTTCCTGCATGTTTGAAAGTAATCTTACGTTTCCTTGAAGGTTCTTGTGAATTTCAACTTGAGCCTTTTACTTCCTTATAAGCTAATCATAACATTCAGTTCATTTACTACTTCTCAGAGGAAGCAATGGCCATAAAGCTGAGTGAATAGCTACCCAACTAGATCTTCTCTTTATGGTGAATATTAAACTAGGACAAGGACTAAGACATTTCCCTTGCATTTAATATTTGCTTGTTCAAAATTGAGCATAATTAAAAATGACAACAAATAACTTTCTATAGCTAATTTCAATGGCTGAGGACTTAAGTAAAGTGTTTTACTATTTCATCGTTTCTCTAGTTACTTGAAACTCTGACTAAAAAATACAACAACAATAAAATTAAAAGAAATAAAAGAAAAAAGAAATAAAAGAAATAGAAGGAAGGCAGGGAGGACAGCTACCTAGGGAAATCTAGCATGATGGAAAAAATGAACCCAATCCTTTTAAAAGTTTCTGCCAGTTTTTGAATCAAAACATTCACATGTACAAGGCAAAATTCTTAGCCACTCTGTTATTTTAGCACCAGTGATAAGGGGAAGGATTAGAGGTTATTAAAGTGCAAAAAGGCTAGCAAGAAAAAAAATCATTTTAGAAGTGCTAGTATGGTTGTGTGTCTTTAGTATCTTTCAAGTTGGGGCCACAGTGTCTAAATCCAGACACCTTTTTCTTAACCAGTTTGGATGTAACTTCCATGAACACACAATAGGAACAGCTTAAACTGCAAGTGGTGATATAATTTTGGTGCTCTCTGAGCTTGGTGGTTTCCTTGTAAACATTTCATTACCCAAACTAGGTAACATCATCTGTGCTAATATTGTACACAAGTGTATGCTAGTACACTAACACTGATGATGTTTCCTAGTTTGGATAGGAGAACGTCATCAAGGGGAAAAAACAAGCTCAGAAAACAGCAAGGACTCCTTATTTCAACCCTGAGTTACAAATATTCTCCTTTATTGGAGATATAACCTTATTCTCAATTATATATACTATGTAATACATAACTTTTTAATAGTGAAAAAAGTGTCACTTGATTTTGCCACATATATTTATGAATATATTATGATTTGGCCATAATGTAAAGTTGAGCATACTGAATTGTATTTGGTTATGATAATAAATTAAAAGACAATGGAAAGATCAGCAAAGGCAATGTTTTTATGAAATTTCATCAACAACCCTCTGATTTGATCTTAAAGAGTATGATTCAGCTGGCTGATAATAAATATATAGTAGTTCCCATGAGCCATTAACATTCATTCTTTTGTGATCTTAGTGTTAAAAATTAAACAATGATGCTGAAAGGCCACCTGAATTTTTAACTTCACTGGTCTCATGGCAACCAATACATCAAGTTACCTAATCAGTTTCTATCCCAGTTAGTAACCATTTTTGTTGTTAGCTGCGAAGTCGTGTCTGACCCATCGCGACCCTATGGACAACATTCCTCCAGGCCTTCCTGTCTTCTACCATCTTCTGGAGTCCATTTAAGCTCACGCCTACTGCTTCAGTGACTCCATCCAGCCACCTCATTCTCTGTCGTCCCCTTCTTCTATTGCCCTCGATCTTTCCCAGCATTAGGCTCTTCTCCAGTGAGTCCTTCCTTCTCATTAGGGGGCCAAAGTATTTGAGTTTTAGCTTCAGGATCTGGCCTTCTAAAGAGCAGTCAGGATTGATCTCCTCTAGGACTGACCGGTTTGATCGCCTTGCAGTCCAAGGGACTCGCAGGAGTCTTCTCCAGCACGATAGTTCAAAGGCCTCAATTCTTTGGCGCTCAGCCTTTCTTATGGTCCAACTTTCACTGCCATACATTGCAACTGGGAAGACCATAGCCTTGACTATACGCACTTTTGTTGACAGGGTGATGTCTCTGCTTTTTAGTGTGCTGTCTAGATTTGCCATGGCTTTCCTCCCCAGGAGCAAGCGTCTTTTAATTTCTTGGCTACAGTCCCCATCTGCAGTGATCTTGGAGCCCAGGAAAACAAAATCTGTCACTACCTCCATTTCTTCCCCATCTATTTGCCAAGAATTGAGAGGGCCAGATGCCATGATCTTGGTTTTCTTAATGTTAAGTTTCAACCCAAGTTTTGCATTCTCCTTCTTCACCCGCAACAAGAGGCTCTTTAGTTCTTCTTCACTTTCTGCCATTAGAGTGGTATCATCTGCGTATCTTAGGTTGTTGATATTTCTTCCGGCAATCTTAATTCCAGCTTTTGATTCATCTAGCCCTCCCTTTCTCATGATGTGCTCTGCATATAAGTTAAATAGGCAGGGCGACAGTGTACAGCCTTGCCGGACTCCTTTCCCAATTTTGAACCAATCAGTGGTTCCGTGTCCAGTTCTCACTGTTGCTTCTTGACCCGCATATAGGTTTCTCAAGAGACAAATAAGATGGTCTGGTACTCCCATCTCTTTAAGAACTTGCCACAGTTTGTTATGATCCACACAATCAAAGGCTTTAGCATAGTCAATGAAGCAGAAGTAGATGTTTTTCTGGAACTCCCTAGTTTTCTCCATGATCCAGCGTATGTTGGCAATTTGATCTCTAGTTCCTCTGCCTCTTCGAAATCCTGCCTGTACTTCTGGTAGTTCTCGATCCACATACTGCTGAAGTCTAGCTTGTAGGATTTTAAGCATGACTTTACTAGCATGAGAAATGAGTGCAATGGTGCGATAGTTTGAACATTCTTTGGCACTGCCTTTCTTTGGAATTGGAATGTAAACTGATCTTTTCCAATCCTGTGGCCACTGTTGAGTTTTCCAAATTTGCTGGCAAATTGAGTGTAGCACTTTTACTGCACTGTCTTTTAAGATTTTGAATAGCTCAGCTGGAATACTGTCACCTCCACTAGCTTTGTTGTTGCTCAGCTTTTCTAAGGCCCACTTCACCTCACATTCTAGGATGTCTGGCTCGAGGTCAGTGACCACCTCATTGTGATTATCTGGGACGTTAAGCTCATTCTTGTATAGTTCTTCTGTGTAATTTTGCCACCTCTTCTTTATCTCTTCTGCCTCTGTTAGGTCCCTGCCATTTTGGTCCTTTATCATGCCCATTTTTGCATTAAACGTTCCCTTCATCTCTCCAATTTTCTTGAAAAGATCTCTGGTCCTCCCTATTCTATTGTTTTCTTCTATTTCTTTGCACTGTTCATTTAAGAAGGCATTCTTATCTCTTCTAGCTATTCTCTGGAATTCTGCATTCAATTGGGCATATCTATGTTTTTCTCCCTTGCCTTTCGCTTCCCTCCTTTCCTCAGCTATTTGCAAAGCTTCCTCAGACAGCCATTTTGCTTTCTTGCATTTCTTTTTCTTTGGGATGGTTTTGGTTGCTACCTGTTGTACAATGTCGCGAACCTCTGTCCATAGTTCTTCAGGCACTCTGTCTATCAGATCTAATTCCTTAAATCTATTTGTCACCTCTACTGTATATTCAACAGGGATATGATTTAATTCATACCTGAGTGGCCTAGTGCTTTTCCCTACTTTCTTCAGTTTAAGCCTAAACTTTGCAAGGAGAAGCTCATGGTCTGAGCCACAGTCAGCTCCTGGTCTTGTTTTTACCGACTGTATAGAGCTTCTCCATCTTTGGCTGCAGAGCATATAGTCAATCTGATTTCTGTGTTGACCGTCTGGTGATGTCCATGTGTAGAGCCGTCTCTTGGGTTGTTGGAAAAGAGTGTTTGCTATGACCATCGTATTCTCTTGACAAAATTCTATCAGCCTGTGCCCTGCTTCATTTTGTACTCCAAGGCCAAACTTGCCTGTTATTCCAGTTATCTTTTGGCTTCCTACTTTAGCATTCCAATCCCCATGATGATAAGGACATCATTTTTTGGTGTTAGTTCTATAAGGTGCTGTAGGGCTTCATAGAACCGGTCAATTTCATCCTCTTCAGCACTGGTGGTTGGGGCATAGACTTGGACTACTGTGATATTGAATGGTTTGCCTTGGATTCGAACTGAGATCATTCTGTCATTTTGAGGATTGTATCCCAGTATTGATTTTCCTACTCTTTTATTGACTATGAAGGCTACTCCATTTCTTCTGAGGGATTCTTGCCCGCAGTAGTATACCTGATGGTCATCTGAATTAAATTCACCCATTCCTGTCCATTTTAGTTTGCTGATACCTAAGATGTCGATGTTCAGTCTTGTCATCTCTTGTTTGACCACGTCCAGCTTTCCTTGATTCATGGATCTTACATTCCAGGTTCCTATGGAGAAAAAATCTTTACAGCATCGGACTTTCCTTTCACCACCAGACATATCCACAGCTGAGCGTCCTTTCGGCTTTGGCCCAGTCGCTTCATTCTTTCTGGCGCTTCTAGTACTAGCCCTCTGCTCTTCCCCAGTAGCATATTGGACGCCTTCCGACCTGAGGGGCTCATCTTCCAGCGTCATATCATTTTGCCTTTTGGTACTGTCCATAGGGTTTTCATGGCAAAGATACTGGAGTGGTTTGTCATTTCCTTCTCCAGTGGATCACGTTTTGTCAGAACTCTCAGCTATGACCTGTCCGTCTTGGGTGGCCCTGCACGGCATAGCTCATAGCTTCATTGAATTACGCAAGCCCCTTCACCACGACAAGGCAGTAATCCATGAAGGGGGTTAGTAACCATAAAACTGTAATATTAAAAATAATGGTTGATTTTCATTTTTTTTTCTTCTTTGCTTCCCCTCTTTATTTTTTTGTATTTCACATTTTTTAGATTATCTGGACCATCTTGATATCTTTGTAAATAGTGTCTATTTACTTTTGTAACCAACACAGGATCTTTTTCAATTAAACAACATTCTAGAAATGCTTAAATAAATAAGACAATGCAGAAACCTCCCTGATAAATCCAAGAATGGCAATCAGAGAATGCTCCACACTGAATTGCTTGGGTCCAATTTGAAACAGATGTGTCCTTTTTTGAAATAGGAGCAGTAACCAGGCTGTGTACTGTCTGTAGCCATTAAAATAAGATCCACCGTAAATATTCCTAAAGTGTTATAAAACCTGCCATTCCTAAATTATACATTTTCATGCCTGGAACATGATTGAGGGGAAAAAAACATAGCCCCTTCATCTCATCATCCATTAAAGGAGGGCTGCATTGATACATAGTTCATTCAGTATCATTGGAAGTTATGGATAATTTATCTTTCATGTCTGAGCCAGAATGGGTGTTTCCCGTTAGGTGTTCCTAAATAATTACAATCTTATTTCAGATTCTATTTATTTGATGTTATTTCATTCAATGTTGGAGCCTTCACTTCTGCATGAATAATATTGAGTCTTCTTTAATAGAGGATCGGTTCATTTATGAATTAACCAATAAAAAAATTAAGGGAAAGTGGTTTGATTTTTTTTTTATTATAATATCTGATCTCTTCTTTCTAGTATAGAAATTAATACATTCTAAGATAAACTAATCCTGTATTTATTGAAGAGGGAGGTTCAACAATTGAAGAAAAGCATTGTAAAAACTTAAATTTAAAAACTTGCATGTATGTTAAAAGGCAGGTTTTACCGGCAGCAAAAAAAAAAAAATGAAAGCATATCCTGGGTGATGTAGTATTCATCCATCATTAGAGTTCTGTTATGCTGATGATGCATTAATGTAATACATCATCTGACTGCCTTCATTCCTATGATGTATGATTCACTAAAACAGTGCTAGCTGGTAAGAGCTCATTGTGGAGATTCAGCAACTTTGACTGCATGTTATAAAAAGGGATTACAGTTCCTTCCTTTTACTAGCTCAAGGCACCATGAAAGGAGTCTTCCAAAATTGGCTTCTGACATACAGTGAGTGTACAACTTCTTTACTATTCTTGAGATTCTGTTCATAAGTGTCTACTGTACTATACTCTACTATAAGGTTGGGACATTACTACCATTGGGAAAGTAATGGATTGTCAGATGTTGGGAGGCACTTGTGATTGTTTCTCTTTTTGCCCACTCTGAAGGACAAAGCTGTGTGTGCTACATAACATTTCCCACAACCTCCAAATTAGCCTGTTCCTTTCCAGTTTGATGCTGAACACTGTTTCACTGCCAAAAGTGAAAGTTAAATGCCAATCCAATTTATTTCTTTTGTAGAATGGAATTGGTAAAACATCTTGGTCTGTGCGTGCTGTGAAGGATTATGAAAAAAAATACAGACTAGGAGGAAGCTGGTTGATAAGAATTAAGAAATTTATGACACAGAGTGCTGTTATAGTGCTGAAATGGTGTCATTCAGTATGGTGTCTGACAGCCATGATCAGGAAACTGTAGCAGCAGGGGTTTTAGGAATGATCTTTACTGTTGTAGGTATAATAAAAGAATCTTGAAAGCATGCCAGATATTCTCACTGCTTTATTTTATACTAATAAAATCAGAGCATGGTTATTTTAAGTTTCTTTCTCATGTTTTCTTCTGAGTAAACACACTCAGTAAACTTTCTGGAACCTCCTTGTCCTCATTCCCAGGTCTATATTTCATCACAATCTCCCATGCTTCCCAGGCAGCACACTCATGTGAAGTTTAATGTAGATCACAGGTAGGAAAGAAGTGTTCACATTTAAGTACATAATAACATAAACAGTGCTTACTGGGTCATTTAGTTCAGCAGCCCGCTTTCTATGGCCAACCAATTCTACAAGGAAGCTGACTAGTCTCCCAGCAGATGGCCTTTAGACTTAGAGGCAAGTAATTGATCCTCCTGACCTCTCTGATTAGGTCAAAGCAGTTTTAAAGGCAGCCAAGATGGCAGCCACATTTCAATAAAAATTCCCATGTTCAATTATAAAAAAAAGATAAAGGAGTCCCCAGATTTTACTCTACTAATTGTTGTCAACTATAGCAGGGTTTTTCAATCGGTGGTACACATACCACTAGTGGTACGTGAGCACCTGGCTGGTGGTAGGCGTAGGACCGGTTGAACAGCACTGAAAAAAAAGTTAAAAAAAGGAAAAAGCATTTTTTTACTAACCTGCTTTCAGCTGCATTCCGTTTCTCCATTTGCTTCTCAGCCGCGTGTTTGTGGGAGAAAAAAAGTTCCATGAGACTTTCTAACTTCTCAGGAGATCTTGTGAGAAGTTAGAAAGTCTCATGGAACTTTTTTTTCTTTTTTTACCGATAGTCCCACAAACACGTGGTGAAGGCAGAGAAGTGGAGAAATGGAATGCAGCTGAAAGCAAGTTAGTAAAAAAATGCTTGGAGGTGGTGAGGGCATCTGGGCGGGGCTGGGGACTGGCAGAACCTGGCTAGGCTTGTTCTGTCCAAATATCTTTTGCGCTCACTGAAAGAAGCGAGGGAGCCCCGCCTTTCCTCCTGAACGCTCGAGTGCGGTTTCTGTGGGGTTTCTGCAGGGTCTCCACTGCAGGGAGGTCCATGCCTGCAGCCACGAGGATGCCACTGGGATTCCCCTCCCAACAGTGTGATGCTGGATCATCCTGCCTCCTCTGCACAGAGCTCCCAGCATTCCGCTTGCTGCCCCCCTCCTGCTCTCTTTACCAGCTGGAGCTGCCACCAGGAGGCCAGTGGAATGCCAGGAGCCCTCCAGAGTGGTCAGGGCTGGTTCCAGGCTCACCACCTTTCCCCCATTCTCCTCACTGGTGAAACCCTGTAGAGCTCCATCAGTGACATGGCCAGGCCGGCAGGGCGCACAACCGAAGGGGCGCAAAGCAGAGGAGGTACGTCCACAGGCAGCCCTGGAGCCGGAGCAGCAACCAGGGGAGAGAGGGCACAGGTGATACAGTTCTGACAGTCAGTGTGCCCCATGGAATAGTGCCCATGACCTTTGCCCAGCCTCGGCCTGACTTCTCTACCTGGCGGCCAGCAAAGGTGGTGGGGCTGTGGGAGATTGGCCTGTCCAAAAGAGGGCTCAGAAAAACACTGCTCCTGGAGGCTCAAAAAGAGAAGCAGCCCTGAGTCTCTACCTGTCAGGTAGTAAGGTGGCATCCTGATGTCCCCAGAGAAACCCCCTTGTCCTTCTGGGAACATTAAGCAGCTCCGGCAAGATCAGGTGGTCCTCCAGGTCCTCCAATTCCCACAATTCTTCTTGGCGAGGGAGGACACCAAGCCCCCCACCTTCTGGAGGGTGCCCGGTTGAGAAAGCTGCCTTGTCTCTCCTTTTTTTTTAACTCCCCTGGAGGGATCTGTCAGACAATTTTACCGGCTGACCAAATGGGGAGGGAGGGAAAGGGAAAGTATGTGGATGGGGAAGGGAAGGAAAAGAAATAAATGAATGAAAAAGGCAAGAAAAGGGAAGGGAAGAGAGAAATGTGAGAGAAAGCAAGGACGAAGAGCGAGTAGGGAAAAGAGAGGGTGAAAGGTGAGGAAAGAAGGAAAGAGAAAGGGAGGGGTGAAAGGTGAGAGGAAGGAAGGAAGGAAGGAAAGAAGAAAGGAAGGGACAATGGGAGAGAGGGAGGGAAGGAAAAAACCCACCCCAGTCCCATCCCCCTCCACCAGAGACCCACGGATTTCTCCCCTCACAGGCACCCTGCAACCTGATGAGCTGGCCACGCCCCCCCAGCCATTGACTTTGCTTGTCAAAACGTTGCAAAAGGTGATCAAAAGGACACTGAACATCATAAGTATGAATCAGTTGCCAGGCATCCGAATGTAAATTACATGAACCTGGGGATGCTGCAACAGTCATATGTGTGAAAAATGGTCATAAGTCACTTTTTTCAATGCCATTGTAACTTCAAACAGGTAGTCCTCAACTTACAGAATTGCTGTAAGTTGAGGACTACCTGTACTTTATCATTTTTTCCCTTTTTTGGGGGGGCTCAAGTTTTTGACACCTTGCTGGGCGACTGGTGGTACTCAGATAGTGCCTTATCCTAAAAGTGGTACAATGGGTGAAAATGTTGAAAAGCCCTGGACTGTTTCAAGACCATTGAGCCAACAGTGTCTGAAGACATTTCCAGAGTCATTTGGCCAGCATGATGTCACAGAGGACTGTCATTTTCCCAATGAAGGGGTACCTATTTATCTACTCGCATTTGCATGCTTTTGAACTGCTAGGTTGGCAGGAGCTGGGAGAAGTGTGGCACTCGGGTCTCAAACCTGGGCTGACCGCTTTCCAGCTGACACGTTCAATTATACATTGTGTGTGTGTATGTATGTATATGTATGTGTATATATGTATATGACATATATGTATATGTGTATATGTGTATAGATATATGTTTGTGTGTCTCTCTGTGTGTGTGTGTTCTTGTCCACTTTATTTAGTATTCAACACCTTCTACAACCTTGGTTCCTCTAAATGTGTGAACTTCAATTACTAGATTCTCAGAAGCGGCAGCACTATTTAGAATTTTCTTTTAGTTGAAATCTCAAGTTACAGAAGGCCCTGATATGGAGGAAAGGAATTGTTCTCTATGGACTGTTCTAGTCACTATTCTGGTGTGGTATTATTCTGTATGTCTGATTCAAACAGCCAGAAAATGAAGGCACTTGCAAAATGCCATTAGACCCATTGAAATACACTCTCCCCTGATATTTTCACACCCAGGAGAATTGAAAATGTACCTTTCCAAAAATCACATATTTCTATGTGTTACATGAAAAAAAAATCATGAAGAAAGCAAGCTGAACAGGAAATAGAGATGGATATTAAAATAAGGCCTTCTTTCAGTTGCAATTCCTACTGTCCCTCCTTTCTTCACTGAGAGGAAAAAGGTCAGGAATTGCCACACACTTCAAGACTTGTAAAATTAATTTACAAAGGAAATGCAACATGGATGAGAGAATTGTAATATGTCTGTACAGAATCCACTATATGGATTCTGTAGAATGGATAGATGGATTGGATGGATTCAGTATGAGAGAAAAAAGTAAAGCCATGACATGCTGTATAAACCATATCTGTTAAAAGTAAATGTTATACATTTTATGAAGAATTTTTCAAAACTTTTGTTCTATGAACACAGCAGTTATAAATCCTGAAACATATGTATTGTAAATGCTGTCAGGCTTCACAGGGAAGGGAATGGTTTGCCCTAGACTGGCTGTGTGTGTTTCCCCCAAACATTTGAGTTGGAGATTCCAATCTTTCTTGATTTTTTAAAATTTTTGTAGTATGAAAATAAAGCTCTCAGATGAGTGCTACTAGTAGAAACAACATACTAAGAACCACTAGAATCATAAAAAGTTTTTTTTCTTTGACTAAAATAATCAAATTACGCTCTGGTTTGCCATATTGGATGTTTTTACTGACTATCTAGGAAGTGGATGAAAACATTTGTGAGTTTTCTTTGAAAAGCAATCTCCAGCTTGGTATAAGTATGTGACTCAGATACATAGAGACAAATGGAGATTCTTCCATAGTATTTTGAGGCAAGGAAGAGAATGATAAAGCTTAAAATTGGAAATGGAAGAAATTAATAATAGAAAAAATATACTTTAAAGACCTACAGTAAGTAAACAAAACTGGGTCACTTCTAACTATATTTCCCTCAGGGCTGATGACAACATTCACATTATTCTCTCACTTCACCTTGGGAACATGTTTCACTTGAAGAAATAACAGAGGAATATACAAAGAAGACTTTAAAGAAATTAAAGAACAGTAGATATAAAGTTTCAGTTTAGTGTTAAAACCACACACTCATTCTATTTTTTTTTCCTTCTTGAAAAGAAAGACCTGGGACAAACCCAGGATTTCCATGAGGGCAATGAATTCCCAAACTGCCTCTAATCCTTCTCTTTAGGAAGATAAGATAACCTTTATTTTCACTTTTTTCTGTAAAAATAGATATGAAGTTATTCTAGACATCAGCACACCTTTCCACAGTTTAATTAAGCATTCTTCTACACAGTGAATGAAACTTGCAGGTTTTATCATATACAATGCCAATTCAGTGTATTTTGAAGGAATAGGTGGTTTGGTGAAGTTTAATGAAAATACCTCAGAATGGAATGGGATAAGAAGTTTTAAAACGTGTCCAATTCCATGATAAATTAATTTCTAGTTATATTATGTTTTGTAGCATAACCACCACATGTGGAAGAAAAATCCAATTTGCATTTCCATTTGAGGGAAAAGGGACTTGTTTTTGCAATCATGATTTCAGTAATAGACCCACAAAAAACATCTTCTACCAGTTCTCTCTAAGCATGATGGTAGAAGTGGAACTAATATTATTGAAATTTTGTGTCATTTTAATCATGCCCTCAAGAAGACACAGCTTTCATGTCTCTCAGTGGATGATATTCTTTTTAAATAATATATTTTATTGAATTTTTTAACAAAGCATAAGTCACTCAATAATTGGTAAACAGTGTGTTGTCTGGGTTACATTTATAAAACAATCCTTAACAATTAATTTCTATAATCTATATTCCATATATTAATTTTAGTTGATTTCCTCTTTCCCCAAAATATCCTTTTTTGCAAACATTGAGTTAATGCAATTCTTATTGTTTTGATAAATAACAATAGAGTATATTTTTTCCACTATTCCTAAAAATAATAATCATATTGGTATAATATTTCTTTTCTTTTCAGTCATTTTGGCTGCCTTATCATAAATCCTGTTACAATCCTTATTTTAGTTTATTTCTCCCACCAAATTCTAGATATTCTTACTAGTGAAAATTTTCTCAATGATTAATTACATTTATATTGACAGATTTAATTCTATTTTTTCCATATAAGCCATCTCACACTTTTACATTTCTTAAGAAATAGATAAAACAATGAAAAGAAAGAAGAAAAAAAGAAGAAAAAGAAGAAAAGAAAGCAAGAGCAATGAAACATACGAAATAATGTACTACTTAAAATATATATCCCTCCTAGGTTAATATACATTTATTTCCTCAATTTCTTATTCTTTTTAACCATAGTTAAGAATATATTTAATCTTTAATCTTTGAACATTCCATTCAATAGGTCTAGTCATCTAATCGCTTGACTCTGATTCAACACATTTTTTTTTACTTTTCTTAAATTCAGTCACATTTAAGTATTTAAAACATTTGCTTTATTTAAGTTGTCTCACTTTTTTTTTTACAGAAAAGAAAGTAGCATACTATATTATTTGGAGAATTCATCCTTCTTAGAGTGGTATATTCCAAAGTTTTTCTATTTCTTTAACCATATTCGAACAAATGCTTCTTTTTTAAGTATTCTTTCTGATAGGTCCCATCATCTATTTTCTTGGTTTCCATCTTAATCTTTTTTTCTTTGCCCAGTATCTTTCTTTATCAATGTACTTGGCTGAATCAAAAGGTTTTTCCGTACGATCATAGGTATTGCTGTAGATATAAAAAGTAAATCAATATCTTTGTTATGGGCATTTGCCCACTCCTTTATTATTATTAGGAATCTGTTTCCTTCCTTTTCTCTCTACTTCTCTTGTCCCTTTTTGTCTCTCTGGTTCTGGTGTTTTTCCTTGTATCTCTGTAGAATGTTTTATCCAGTCTTTTTTTCTTGACCTCAAATTTGCTTTGTAGTGTTGAAATGTAAGTTGTCTTTTCCAAATCTGGTATTTCTTGAAAAAAAAAATTCCCACTTGAATTGAATCATACTCCTTTGTTTTGTAGAATTCCATCTTTAGGTCTGTATCCTCGGATTTATGTTCAATCATCTCTGCTATATTTTTCTGAGGTTTTTTTTTGGAGTAAAATTAAATTGGAGATAAGTTTAATAATAATAATAATAAGTTGGAAGGGACCTTGGAGGTCATCTAGTCCAACCCCCTGCCCAGGCAGGAAATACTTGCAAAGTTGTTCTGTATTTGTTTGTAGTTTGAGATCATTGTCCTTTGAATTGGTTGCAGCTTATCATATATTTCCTCTTGTGAAGTATTCATTATTTCTTGATAAGTGTTTTCTATAAATCTCTGATTTTCCATAATGACCAAAAGTCCAGATTTTTTTCTCTTTTCCCCCTTTGGAAATAGCTTTGAAGTCATAATTAAATAGATATGTATAGTCCAGAGAGTTCATGAAAAAGGTCTTTTTTTCTTTGTTTCTGTTCCCTCAGATTTGTAAGTCTCACTTTATCTAAACAGCTGTGTTTATTAAGACTCTGAAGGTCACAAGCATTGTCTTCTCACCAGATTTTACCATGACTATCATAATCCTCATCCACCAGTAGGTGTCAGCATTGGTTCATTTTCCAGATCTTTTTCCTCCATAGAGGGTTAAAATTAGCCTAGCCTTTATCCTGTTGATTTCTGGAAGGCTTTTCTTGCACCAATTGTGGAGACCACCATCTCTCCTAGGTCCCTGGGACTTCCTTCCTTCATTACCACCTCTCTGGGGCGGCTTCAACCCATTTAGGGTCCCCAATCAGGAAGGGATCAGCGTCCTGAATTCCTCGACTGCTTCGCTGCTTGCAGGAACCGGAGGTCTGTCAGTGGATGATATTCTGCTTGTTCCCCCTTTCCAGTACATATACAAAAGGATAACAACACTGTCAGAATTTTACTATCTTCAAGAAATTAGTATCATCCATACATTCATGCTCACTTCTGACTGTGCCCAGCCTTGACTTAGAATAATGTCTAAGTAAACTAAACAGTCCTGTCTTTCTCAGTATAGGTTTTTCCTTTCCAACTGGAAACTATCATCTTTCTAAAATGTTTACATAGTTCTAAATCCATAAGATGTGTAATTGTTTATTTTGTTTTGCTTTGTTCTAAAATCCTGTGTCTGGTCAACTTTTTCCAGAGCTATTCAAGAATTGTACTGTACATAGCACTGTGAAACATTTAACATAGGTGCCCAATCTTACATCTGAGATATACAGTATGCTAGTGAAAAATGAAACAACGATAGAGATCAGTGTTTTAAAGATGACAGCAGCATCAATAATGTTTTAGGAAACGTTTGCTACAACTGTAAGGCTGACTTCAGAGTACAGCTGCAGTCAGCTGTCAATTCAGAAGACAGGTTTTAAGAGATGGAAACCAGAATAATCAATGAATGTTCTGGATATTGAGCAGCTGCTTCAAAGGAAAACAGGGAACAATAAATAAAAAGCTCATGGGTTTATTGTTTTACACTTACCCCTCCAAACAGACAGCAGTGCCTTGCTTTGAATAAAAAAAAACAGCCAAAGAAGCAAGTTACATAGTTTATCTAACTTCTTGTTTGTCTGCATGCTCCCAAACATCTTTGAGGGAGCAATACAAAATTTCCAGCACTGTTCTGGTGATTCAGAAACTCACATTCCTGTTCAACAATGAGCTGTCTTGGATTATGTTATCACAAGGAAATGAGTGCTAGAACAACAGCTTTCAGCCAAGATATGACTGACATTTTAAAACTCACTGAAAATAATGGCTTACCAGGATGGCACTGTGAGTGTTTAGCCATCTGGAGAAAATTGTTCAATATCATATTGCCAAATCTTTACTGATACATCAGGGATAATGTATGAAAATAACCTGCTTCTCTCTTTCTCTTTCTATCTCCCTTTCTCCCTCCCTCCCTTTGTTTCTCCCTCTCTCCCTCCCATCCTCCTCCTCCTTTAATTCTTTCTTTCATTCTTCCTTTATCCCTTTCTCTTTCCTTTTTTTCCTTCTTTTTTTCTTTCTCTGAAAGAAAGAAGAAATCAATCAATCAATCTTCAAGTTGAACTAGAAATTTTCATGGACACATCTATCCAGTTCTCTTGGCAAGATATAGAAACACTTTGCCACTAATGTTCCTTTCTGTATGTCATTTTTTCTTTCTCTCCAGCCTACAGATCTGGATATATTCAATGATAAAAACTTTATCCTGCTTAGATCCAAATTCCCCTAAGATCCGGATATGGATTTCTCCAATCCTTTTGGCCTTCCATAAAGTCATGACCTGACTTTTCCCTCAGGTATTAGGGCCAGGTTATTAGTGGAACACAATATGTCTATTTTAGGGTTGTGAGTTTTTATGTGATGTCTTGATAATTGCATTATTATTGTTTTGATGTATTTAGTTTTGTTTTATATTTATTTTGTAATATTGTTACTGTTTCTTTTAGCAACTCAGAGTTATTTGTCTAAGATGTATGATAGATTGATCATGTACTATCACATAATTGTTGATTTTTTTAGGACCACACAGATTGATAAACATATAAATTATCCACTAAAGAAAAATAAATGATGGAGACACAAAGAAAATCAGCACATTTAACAACTTTAGCTTTCCTCAAGTCTAAGCGCAAGATCTTTCTTTACAATCATATGGAACAATGCCTTTCTCTCTTTAAAATGTGCTTCATAGGATGTTTCTGCTCATTTTGTAGTGAGAAGTAGGACTATTTGCAAATTTTTCCCTGACAGCACCTTTTGAGGACATCAATTTTTTATGAAGGCTACCAGATCTGGGCTGCAAACATTGGCTGGCAGCAAAGATATATGGAACATTCTGACCATCTTGATGTTCACTTCCAGAAAGCTCTTTGAAGAAGCAAGGGCCTGCAGAACACCATTACTGTTTTAAGAAAAAAGGCAAGAGTACTACCACCTTGCATGCATCTAAAAAGTACAATTGTTCCTCATAACAACAACAAAAAAAAAAACCTTGGCAAAGGATTTGCAGATTTGTCACTGAAAAATAAGAATTGAATTTTATCATTTATCCTAATGAGAGATGCCAAAATAGACAGTTTTGTCTATTTCTACAGCAAATATGTGTAGGAGAAGAGCAGGCAGATCTAAGGGTAGAGTTAAATTAATCATCAGCCTAGAATCATTATGTTACCATCTAATTCCAACCCTTCCTGAATTCAATTGACCCTTATTTGGCTCCAATTTAGTATTTTTTTTAAATCCCATTTATATCCCGCCCTTCTCTGAAGACTCAGGGCGGCTTACAATCTAAGAAGCACAAATCAACGTGCTTAGCAATAGCCTTCATTCTATGTATATGCCTGCTTATTAGGGCTTTCACCCCCCCCCAGCGGCATTTTTACAAAGTCAGCTTATTGCCCCCAACAATCTGGGTCCTCATTTTACCTACCTCGGAAGGATGGAAGGCTGAGTCAACCTTGAGCCTGGTGGGACTCGAACCTGCACTAATTGCAGGCAGCTGGTGTTACTTAAGGAGGCATTAGCCCACTGCTCCACCAAGTATTGTGTGTTAGTTGACTAAGTTCTTGTGTATAGGCTTGAGCAATAAATCTTCCATAGTGGAACTTAGTGTGACTCTGATCCTTAGAGCTTGACTGTATGTTTGCTACTGTTTTTAATTCAGTCTAATAAATTCTGTCCTCCTCCTCCTCCTTTAAGTATCTTGGTTCTGAATAATTCCTTAAATGTGAAAACAAATCAGAAATTGATTTCCCAAGCAAAATCAAAATTCTTTTTTTAAAAAATAAATAAATTTATTATTATTTTTTAATCTCTACATACATATGTTAGTTTTTCAAACAACATGCGAACTGGGTTCATAACACGCTAATACATAGTCAGATCCTACTCTCTGTTTCTCTCTTCTAACCATTTATAAAATAAATTCCAGGTTTGATAATATTCTGATTCTTCTTTGTCTTTTAGTCTCATAGTCAATCTATCCATCTCTGTGCATTCCAATATCTTCTTTATTACCTCTTCTTCTGACAGTATTTGTTCATTTTTCCAGCATTGTGCATAGTTTATTCTTCCTGCAGTTACAATATGTAAAACCAAGTATATATTTTGTTTGTTAGTCTTTTCTGGTACTATACCTAATAAAAAAAAACCCTCAGGATTAAATGCTACATGTTGTCCTAGTATTTTTTCTAGCCAGGCATGTATTTTTTTCCCAATAAGCCTTTACCTTATCACATGTCCACCAATTATGATAGTATGTACCTAAGTTACGTTTGCATTTCCAACATTTGCCTGATACATTTTTAAACATTTTTGCTAATCTAGCTGGAGGTAAATGCCATCTATAAAACATTTTATACAAATTTTCTTTATACACAGTTGACATTGTCAATTTATAATTTCTCTCCCACAATTTTTGTCATTCTTCTAATTCTATATTATAACCAAAGTTTTCTGCCCACCTTGTCATTGTCCCTTTAATTTGTTCACTTTCCATCTCTAAGGTTAACAAAAAGTTATACAATTTTTTTAATTAATTTCTCATCAGAAGTTAATAATATCTTATCAAACACATTTTGTTCTTTATAAAATCCATACATTTTCATATCTTTTTCATATCTACTTTGTATTTGTAAGCGTACCCACCATGACATGTTGATGCCCTGATGTTCCAGCTCTTGTTTTGAGCAAAATCAAAATTCTATTGATTTCAGCTAGAGTGCTGTTCAAATTATTAGAGAATCAAGGCAAAAATCTAGCCTCCAACTATTTAAAAGTTTCCTAAGCTGCTTTAGCCAACTAAATTCTGTCTTTTCACTTGTTAAACATGAACTGATGGACATGGGTGAGTTTTTGAAGAAATAGATGTCACCGAAGGAGACACCGAAGCAAGAAATATGTGAAAGAAAGCTTTATTTTTAAAAATAAATCTAATGACTGAAAGATTTGAGTGTGGATTTGGGGAACTTGGCACTAATGCTTCATGAGTGACATAACACATTGTTTGCATTAATTATCTGTAAGTAACGTATAGGTTGCTGCCAAAGGACTAAAGTGCTGGAGGCATTTTTATTATGTCTTACCAATGTAAATTGTTTTACTATATTAGATATAGAACAATAGTAGTAAAACACTTTTTTTTTAGATGGGAATTATGAAAACTTGAAAGATGACACAAGTTTTAAAAAAAACTACAATTTTTATGAACTTTTGAAAAAGTTTAACAGCAAAACATTTTTTTTAAAAAAAATATTCTTTAGCTTATAATTGCCCTCTTGTACTATTAGTTTTACTCCCAGATGGCTCCACTGATACATGGCAGGACTAAACGGACAAAGCATCCATCCCCAAAGCCATGGGATCCTGAGATGATCTTATAACATAGTAACCAAATATGACTATATACTTTTTCCTTCATGAAGTGCTTCATCCAAACTGAAGACCATAGGGAGTATCCTGGGGATGCTGGGAGAAGATCCTGATTAAAAATGAAGAAATTTGGGGGCATGCTAAACATGTCATTGTTAAACATGTCTTAAACATGTTAAGGCTTTGGAAAAAGTGACATGATGGCAGGATTTCAGTATTTGAGGGGCTGCCCCAAAGAAGAAGGGTCAACCTATTTTCCAAGGCACCAGAAGGTAGGACAAGAAGCAATGAATGGAAACTAATCAAGGAGAAACTTCCTAACAGGGAGAAAAACGAACCAGTGGAACAGCTTGCCTTCAGTAGTTGTGGGTGCTTCATCACTGGAGGGCAACAGTTGTTTATTTGCCTCACAGGAACGAACAATGAGGGGACACATCTCCCCTTATATAGGGATGCCAGCGGGCGGCTGGCCAATCCCTGTCTAAGAATACTTCCCGCCATTTCAGCTCTTACCAATCCGTGTGGACCATGTGTGCAGCTGTCAAGCTCAGCTGTCAACGGAAACTGCGTGTGCGGCTGTCAGCTGTCAAAAGGAGCTGACACACGTTTTATTTTCCACATTGTTGATAATCACATACAATACATGTCTGAAATGGGATAGGGCTTCCTGCTTGAGTAGGGGGTTGGACTAGAAGAATTCCCAGATCTTTTCCAGCTTTATTCTGATTGATGTGTTTTGTCTTTTTTTTTTAGGAACAACTAAACGTATGCATTACAAGCTGGTTTTACTTGAGTAAAGCTTTTAATTTGAGAGGGGCTTATATATTTGTGTAATATATTTTCTTTGATTTTTTTGTGGAATATGTATTATAGTAGATGTTAGCCTTTTGGAAGGCTTTGAAAACTTGCATGCTCTTGAGCACTGGGGCAAGATGTTAATGTGCTTGCTCTGTGAAGTGTAATATATAGTGAGGCACTCTGTGTATTTTGTTGTGACTTTTGTTAGTTCTCGGGGGTTCAATTATATTCTGTTTTTATCACTGCACGGTGATTCGTTTTTGTGAGTTGGGTGACCATATTTAATAAACAAATAAATAATCGGCATAAGTGTATGTTTTTATAAAATTTGGTTTCATACTAGTGAAATGTGCATTGTGCTTTGTGAAGGACAGTATATCTTTATGCTCTGGCATCTTGGGACTCAAATCCACCTCTGCTGAAGACACAGTAGCCTCTGACCATCATCCTGAATAGAGAACCATAAAGTTTGGCTTTCTATCTTATTTTTTTGTCTTAGAGCTAGTTTCTTGGACAAGTTATATTTCAAATTCAAATTTATTTAGTACATCCCCAAAGCCAAGATATTAAATAAAAAGAACTATAACATTTTTCTATATTTATGCATATGTGTACAAGAGAAAAACAGAGTTTTGCACCGAGAGTTGTGGGGTCTCCATTACTGGACAACCATTTGACTGTGAGGGCCTATAAGGTTTCCTGCCTTGAGAAGGGGGTTGGACTAGAATAGCAGCCCCCAACCCTTTGGGCACCTGGGACTAGTTCTGAGGAGAGAGGTTTTTCCATGGACTGGAGGGGGCGTGGTTTCACATGCTGCTTGCATCCTGCGGATAGGGCTTCTCTTGTTTGCATGGCCCTGTTTCTGCATGCCGTGGCCTGGTGCCGGTCAGTGAACCAGAAGCTGGGAACTAGAAGACCTCTAAGGTACCTTCCAGGCCTATGATTCTGTTCTATGTTCTGAATGCAAACATGTTAGACTATCGGCATTATTTGTTTAGAGTTCTTATATGAATATAACTATATAATGTATTGAAACATTACCATGATAATTATTGAGGGAGATAAATATTGTCTTTGTCTCTCTCTTTCAATATATAGCCATCATATAGATGTTTAGTTTCTTGGTACTTAACAGGCCCAAGACACTGAATTCTTTTTCTTTTTTTCTTAATCTGTGCAATTCAACTCTTTAAAGAGCATAAGTGTGCTGCTTAAAGCAGTAAGTGAAAACTGTAGCATTGTTCCACATGTTGAGAACAAGTCAGAAAGTACCAAACATCACATTTGTCCTCTCGGGTAATGGAGCTGCCCATATCCATTAGCATCAGTGACAGCACTGCCAAGTTCAGTATTAACCTCTTTTTATATTTCATTACTGTCTATCACTCTGGGGAAGTTCTAATTGGACAGCTGTGCGAAACATGGCCAGCTTCCATCCTGCTAGAATGGCAACCAAATTAAATGAACACCAGAAAAAAAGTAGCCTTGGACTTCCATTTATTTATTTATTTTGCAGGAGGGAAGAGTGATGACATGGGGTCAAATAACCTTATGCAAACATTTTTATTCAGCTGAATTAAAAGATTGAAAATAAATTACATATGATGCCTATACCACAACAGTCAAAATTATCCAACATAGCGACTGAATGTGCTTCCATTCCCTAAATTCTTTTTTAAACCAAACAAAAAAAAACATGAAGGTTAACTTTTCAAAGACCTCAACCAAAAGAATTAATAAAGCATTGGGCCCAATGAGGCAACTCTAGCAACTCACAGAACTCAGTATTCAATGTCATTCCCAAATGCCTGCAAAATGAAATTAATAGCAATTATTTAAAGAGATCCAGTAAATAGTACACTTTAGCATAAGTGGCCTTACTAACTCTTCTACCAAGTGCAGATTTTCCCTAGATTTTTTTTTAATTCCACAATTTCTCAAAAACAGTAATACCAAAAAGCCAAATGGAAAGCCATTTTTGTGAAAGTCCTCCTTTAGGATTTAACTGAAACATAGGGAGCTCTAGAGCTGGAGTCCATTGGAGAGATAATTCTACAGTGATGTGGAAAACATTCACATCCATCTTTTGGTAACCTCACAATTAAATACATGCAGAAGTATCATTGGAACGTTGACAATGTTCTACTCTTGCTTGACATAAATGCCTTAAGGCATAACAATAATGATTTCTAAAGCATGAAAATTTCATTCATCAAGTTGAATGAGAACAGGAATAAAAAAATGTCCATAAGAATTTGTCTTCCCACCAACAAAAACAGAAATCTTCCTTCCTTCCTTCCTTCCTTCCTTCCTTCCTTCCTTCCTTCCTTCCTTCCTTCCTTCCTTATCTGATATACCACACAGCCTGAAATTAGGTTGAACCCAACTCTGCTTGTCTTTCAAAAAGTCTTGAGACCTGGCTGGTTTTTTTTTTGGCAGAGCACGAGAATATTTAAGCTCACACTGTTAGTGTATGGTGCCTTCAGCCACCACTTTGTGCTTTTATTGGTTCTTAAATATGTTTGTAATCATGTATTTTTTCTATTTTTAAAATTGTTGTAAATTGTCCAGTGTCACATTTATTAGATGGATCATCTAAATCAGGGGTCCCCAACCTATGGGCTGCAGCCCACTAAAGAGCTGTAGCCTCTTGGCCAGTGGGCCATGGAAATGGCTGGTCGGTGAATGTGCATGCACACTTCCCCCCACTCATGCTAGTGCCCGCACCCCCATTTGTGCATGTGTGAAGGTATGAATGGGGCCACTAGCACTGTGTGTGTGTGTGTGGGCCATTGTGCATGTGTGAACAGGGCCGCCAACACTGTGCTAGTGCGCATAGTGCCATTTGCGTGCAAGCGCATGCACATGCACCAATTTGGAAGCTGCTCTCCTTCCCTCTGAGCTGTAATCTAAATTGATTTAAACACAAATAAAAAATTAATAATTTTGAGGGTGCCTGACTTCTTAGCAACATTTTTTTTACTTTTTTTTTAAAGAAAAAATACTTTAAAAAAGTCATAACCTAATAGAGTAGCAATCAAAAATACAATCAATAATAATAGGAATTTCACAACTCTAACCCCAAAGGAGAACAATCAGGTTTTTAATAATTCCTTGAATTTCATTAGGAATCTCTGAATGGATGTATCATTCCTGAGGGTGGAAGCTGTGATAGAGAGGTTTCCATAACATGGTATTGCTTAATCAATGAGACCCAGAATGCACCATTCCCACTTGTTTGTACTAGATTGTACTAGAATGATACATACTTGACCAGCTATAGCTTCTGGATAATTCTCGAGGACAGTTCCATACACAGCATGTTACAGTAACTCAGAGAAAGGAGCTGTAGTAATGACAGCTGGAAAACGAATACTGTCTGTCCCATTTTGGTAGGTTTCATTGAGCTTGACCTAAAACCAGTTGTGTGATGGGAAATGTTTAAGAACTTGCTCTGTCAGATCCACTACTATGATCTCATCAGCATACTAGGCATAGTAATTCTCAACCATCTTGCAAAATTACGGAATATTTTATAATTCCTCTCACAAGGCTCCAATATACCCACTGCCTACAACTCTCAAAATTGTTGGTCAATGTAGATGAAAGTTTTTTTTTTAGGAGACTTCCATGGACATTAATTGGGAAAGTTGAAATGATAATACTTTTACAGGATGCCAAATTAGAATATGATACTGTTTTAAACTTTCAGGTAATAGGTGACTGTGTTGCTGCAGCAAAAGTATGAAATTTAAATCTCTTCCTTCCTATATGTGTTATAGTTTGTAACATTTAACAAATAAATATTGATTAATGCCCTCTTTAATCAGAAAACCCTGTAGAAAATCAATTAGGACAATTTAAAGTACTAATAAGTACTAAAGTACTTATTTTAGAGTACTTTAAAATAAGAATTAGCTACATATATGTGTGGGCAATGTTTGTAAACTGTAACACTGAGCCAGTAATCTGTTTAACCGCTCCAATGCGTTGGGAAAATACATATTTAGACTCTACTTAAAATGCAGATTGTTGACCTAACACAATGTAGCTGCTCTTGTAGAACTGGTGTACTTTATCATTGAAAGCTGTTTAATGATTGCTGGTCAAAGTTGATTATAAAATGGCTGGCCTTGGAATAGTTATTCATAAGTAATCACATTTTTCAGATAGTAGAACTTGATAGCCTTTGGTAAATCACTGCAGCCTGTATATTACTGAAGCAATCAATTGACTCACTGACATATTTTGGAAACATGTATTTAGATCAGAAACTGACATGATAGGGGTGTGCTTTTTATTTGCAAATGGGCAAAAAAACCCTATTTTGACCTTTTTACAGCTTTTATTTACTTATATTTTAAAGAAACCATTTTAAAAGTATACTGCGAGGCTGAGCATGTCACCCAAAACCTGTATTTATTTATTTAACATGGCTTCTATATTGCAACCATAATATCATATTTGTTTTCATAACTTTCTTGTCAATTAGAATGTAGTAATACTAGATTACTACTGAGTAATCCTAAGAATGCAGAACCACTTGCTCAGCTCAGAATTACTGTGTGATAGCTGGAATGTTTAAGGCCAAAATCAAAACCATGGGACTTCCAGACTGAATGGAAACTTTCAGGGGATAATATTGTAAAATTCCACAAATATTAAAGTCAAGAATTAGTAGTCAACAAGTCTGGAAGTAAAAATCACCTGGGTCTTCAATTAAAGGTAGATTTGATTTGGAGCAATAGATCTTTTTCTGAGGATTCATCCACATGATAATGTTCTGGGGCTCAGATATGGCTTGACCACACACTGTAAGTACTTGGCTGGCCTCCTTGAGAATGCTGGTGAGTGAGGGCAACAAACAATGTTTAGTAAAACCAATTAAAATAGAATAAAACTTCAAAATGGCTGTCAACCATTAATGTACATTAAAATATTCTATAAAACATTATTTAAATAATGCTATTTCACAAATATCATAGAGGTATGAACAGACTGAATCTTTAGCACTCAGCAAGCTCAGTACTCAGCTTCTAGAACCAAACTAGCAGAGCCCTGAAAGTGAAGGCAGTCCTTCAAATAACCTTAAAATGAAAACTGAACTGGATCCAAAACCATGCCGGCAACTAGCACAGTCAGCCTATTGTCTGTGTAATACGATCTGTTCTGTTCTGTGCAGGACAAATGAGCATCATGCACACATAAATGCAGGTACTGTATAAATAGCCGATTATTCATCTAAAAGCAGAGGAAGTCTCTTTTTATCCTGATTTTCCCCAATCCGATTCTTTGCCATGGGTTAGAAATGAAAGGGGAGAAACAGTAACATGTCTGAAGCTTAATGTGACAGATGCAGACTCCAACATTGCTGCAGGTGAATCCCATTGCTTGAATTTTCCCCATTGGATCAAAGTATTTTCTGATTGGTTGAGAAAGACCCATGCAATGACACTTTCTCTTCATGGTAAGGAGACAGCTATGTTAGTCTATGCTAGCAGAAAGTTAGGAGTCTGGTAACACCTTGGCTGATTCACAAATGGAACAAACTTTGCCCCAAAGAATTAATGACTACATTTGATATCCTGGTTTGACATCAGCATTTTTTAAAAAAGAGAAAGTAATATCAAACCATTTCAATCTCCTAGGATACTCTATAGCAGACCTCAGTGTGGTCATCTTGGAAAAAATGAGACTTTAATAATATCATTGTGAGGGAGATTACTGAACTCAACATGCAATCTCAAAAGGTCTGAACAAGCACAGGTTTTTTAACACATTATAATTGTTACTTGATAATATACTTGTGACTTGTCTCACATGTAAGCTGAATTTGTATAAATCTGTCTTTCTTTCCCTTCTCTGGCCCCTTAATATCTCAATTTAAATCCTATCCTAAATCTCAGTTTAAATCCTTTCTCATTCAAGGCAGGTTCCAGATGTGTGATATCAATTTCCAAAAGTTCTAGTCATAGCTATTGTTAATTTGACAGCTGCAGTGTAATCATTTGAAAGACAGGTGAAGAAAACCAAGAAATAATAAAGTTGTAGGGGCAACTCTTGGATGCCTCATATTCTCCTTTTGTTTTCAGAAAAATGAAAATATTTTGTATTTAAATATAAAGTTTTTGGATAATATAATGCATAATAAATTAAATTAAATGGGTTTTTAAAGTGTAGCTGAAAAAAATATTACAGGTCCAGGGAATTGCAGAGCAAAAGCATTCGTGGGTTGGAACAGGTGGTCTTTTAGCATAAACCCCATTAACAAGATTTAGATCTTAGTGAACTGAAATCTAGCTTGATATATGGAGAACTCTATGATAGCCTATGCATCCTACCAAATTTTAAATAAAAATGAATGGGCTGTAAAACAAAATCTCTTTAGTGGTTTATAATTAGATTAATTACAGTAATCCATTCAGATCACAGCACAGGGAAAATTCCTAATGGAATATGTCTATTTTTTAGAACCAATTTATGTATGTTTGTGTAGGTGTACATATACTGTACCTGTTTATGTGTGTGTGTGTGTAATAAAGACAGAAAAAATGAGATATTTAATATTTGGATTATGAAAAGTAGATTCATATGTAAATATTTCATCCTTTAACTTGGTTTTCAAACTGGAGAACCAAGAGATAAAAAAAAATCATTTTTTTTTAAAAATATATATGCTTGTTTTAGCTGGTTATCCAGATTAATTTTCAGCAAAATATATTGACCCATTGTTAAATTCAGATTAGATCACATATATGCTGTCAGATAGCATCAAATATTGACAGCTTGTGTTTATCAGCTGTCCAGTCTTGCCAGATATTTATTTCTATTTGTCAGTCAGTACGAATTACAACACCTGCATGTCAGTTGTCAAGCTGTTAAATATTTTATTCATTATTTTAGAACATTTCCATACTTCAAAATATCTTAGGCATTTTTACTTTAAGAGAATGATATAGTTAAGTAATTTCTGTTATAAATTCATGGTAAAAGGTAAAGGTAAAGATTTTCCCTTTCCAGTCACGACCAGCCCAATGGGTGGTGCTCATCTCTGTTTCTTAGCAAGGGAGCCAGCATTATCTGAAGACACTTCCGTGGTCACATGACCAGGATGACTATACACCGAGAGTCATGGAATGCTTTAAGGACTATTAGATTAAAATTACTTATCAGCTATCAAATATTATATAAAACGATATTTTTGTCAGCAGTGCTCAAAAACATTTTTTGCTAAATATTCCCAGAATATTAGTAAATCTTGAGAATATTCAGAACAGATTCTCCATAAAATTCACAGTGAATAATTCTCAGGTGTATTTGGTACAAGGATGGTACATTTCATTTCAACAATTTATGTTTCAACTTGGTATACACTTGGTATACACTTGGAATCCATTGTATATGTAGTGGAATTTGTGTAATGTACATTCCTCATTAAGAGAAATTAATTACATTGCAGTGTGGTTCACAGAGGGGGGTCACAACAAATGGCAATGTTTTAGGTCTATTATATATATATATATATATATATATATATATATATATATATATATATATATATATATATGTGTGTGTGTGTGTGTGTGTGTGTGTGTGTGTGTGTGTGTGTGTGTGAATATAGTCTACATTATATTATTCATAGGAAAGTATTTTGGAAAGCATTATAAATGTTGGTAAAATAATTCAGGCAACTGATAATTTTACAAAGTAATGTTAAACCAGCAAGATCGATATACCTGTGGTAACAGGTAATCCTTGATTTAACAGCCACTTGTTTAATAATAGTTCAAAGTTATGATATCCTCAGAAAAAGTGATTCATGACATTTATTCACATGATCGTCACACTGCCCTGTGATCATTTGAACACAATTGAGGTGTTTGGCAACCAGCTGACATTTATAAATGGTTGCAACTTCTTGGAGTTATATTATCATGATTTGCAACCTTTTTTGCTGATTTCTTGGTATACACTTCATATACAGCAAAAGAAAATACCAAAAACACCCATTGGAAAAGCTGGAGTTGCTTAACAAGCTGGTGTAAAAATTGTCATAAACTTTGGTCTGATTCCACTTATGACTGTAAGAATTTACAATGGAAATTCTGTTCCCAGTTTTCATCATAAGTCAAAAGCTACTTATATACATCCATTACCATTAACTCAGCAGCATTCTGAAAGTTTCAACACATTTAGTGCACAGATATTGGCTGCATGCAAGTATTATTTATTAAAGAAATTTATATAGTCACCCAATATGTAGTGATTCCAGGTGGTGCACAGAAGTAAAAGCTCAAATACAAAATTCAATAAACCCTTATACACTCACCTGGTGGAAACAATCAAACAAGGACTCCATATCACCCTGGAATCACCAGGTCCATTGGCAAAATCATGTCTTAAGGGCCATTTAAAAGTGTATCAGGGTGGGGGCCTATCCCATCTCTGCAGAGAAGATGCTGGAGAAGGTTCTTCTTGGTTGTACTAGATGGGCCACCTTAGTAAAGGAAAACAATAACAAACCTTGCATCACCACTCTGATGAGTTGGGTAAGTGTAACTGGGAAAAGATAGGCCTTCAAATAACCTAGCCACAGGCCATGTAGAGCTTTAAATGTAATAAACAGAACATTAATTGGACCCAGAAGCAAATTGGCTCCCACGAGAGAATTCGCACATGTGTAAATTGACATGTGTACAAAACTACGTAAACCTCTGCATTTTAAACCAATTGATGCTTCTAATACTATTCCAGGGCACTCTCATGTAGAGCACATTACAGTAGTTAAAACAGGAAGTGACTAAGGCATGCGTTCCCACAGAGAGGGCCTCCTCAGGGTGCCACCGGTCAGAGAATGTCGTCTGGTGGCCCCCAGGGGGAGGTCCTTCTCTGTGGGCGCCCCAGATTTATGGAATCAGTTGCCGGTCGAGCTCCGGATGGCGCCCGACCTTTGCTCCTTCCGACGCGATCTGAAGACGCACTTATTCGAACAAGCCGGCCTGGCCTGATGGGGGGATAGGTTTGGAATTTTATTGTTGTTTTTTTTAATATATGTATTTACTGTTTTAGTTTAGGCATTGTATTTAATTCTTTTTTAACTTTTGTATTTTTGTATTTTTATATATTTGCCCTGTTCACCGCCCTGAGTCCTTCAGGAGAAGGGTGGTATATAAATAAAATTATTATTATTATTATTATTATTATTATTATTATTATTATTATTATTATTATTATTATTATTAACTTTTTAACTGACTACAGGGTTAATTTAATATTTTTTAATTTGGTTCTTAATTTTTGTATTTTGGATTTTTAATTCCCTGTAAACCGCCCTGAGTCCTCAGGGAATAGGGCGGTATATAAATATAACTAACTAACTAACTAAATAAATAAATATTATTATTATTATTATTATTATTATTATGGGTGACTACGAATGGGGGCCTGTTTGTCCTGGAAAGTGCATTACTGATGTACAACCCACAATTGTACAAAGACCTTCCTATCCATGAATGCAAACTGCTCCTTCAGCAGGAATTACAAGTCTAGAAGAGTGCCCAGATTGTACGCTGGGTCAGTGTATAATCTGGGCACTCTCAGTGCAATTTCATCCAAGACCAAAGATGGAAATTCTGCATAGACCAAAGGACCCCAACCCTAAACACATTTCATCTTGCTAGGAATTAGTTAAATACAGTGTTACCCATCCAGCCCTTATACCCTAGGCACTGCAAGAGGGAGGTCACGGTGTCACTTAACACATCATGGTCTGAAATGGATATTATCAGAATATTGATGATATCTCACCCTATGATGATGGATTGTGGTCATACTACCCAGAATCTTGTCAACTTCCTCAACAGCAATAGTGTCAAACTGTTCCCAGATAACAAAAACCTGCCTCAGATACTTCCAATAGACTGACATGTAACTGGGAATAAATGAATCCAAGCAAATTTGTCTTCCAGAAAATTCACAGATGCCTTGGCACTTTCCTACAGGTAGCTCTTGATATCCTCCTCCTCAGGGGAAAATGGATCACCTTAAAGATGGTCACGGGGTGATTAACTGAAGAGGCAATTAGCACACTCTGCTGTTTGAATCACCATAATAACAGCTCTTACTTATCTTTGGTTGAGTTTATCCTTCCTCTTCCACCAACAGTGCTCTAGATGTCTTTTAAATTCATGCCATGCCTCCCAATTCATCCATATACCAAAAAGGATGAAGAGCTCTATGGGCTGAGAGAGGTTGCATGAGTGCAATCCTGTCCAAAGCCTCAGTCACCTTCTTATTCTAGGCAGTGACTAGAAAATATCTGGTTGCTTCAGGGAGAAAATAATAGTAATAATAATTATCAAATGGCAAAGAAACAGAACTCAATCTGTTTTTCAGTAGAGATTCCATCTTAAAATTTTAAAAATAGAAATCCTGTTCCTCGGAGAACTCTAATGTTTGGTGAATATAACAAATAAATTATATACAACTTCAATCATATTAAACACATTAAGCATTAAGCCAATGTAGAAGTAATGAGAAAATTTCATGATTTGGAAATATAATATAGAACGTGGCTTTTATAGTTAACTGGATGATTTCTGTCCAAACATGTCATTATAAATTAAGTCATAAAACAAATGTCAGAAATACTGTTCACAAAAATATGATTCCATTCAATTATTCTGGTTATGAATCACAAACTAAGTTAGGTATCTTTATAATATATGAAATAAACTAGGATAGATAAATGGATATGTCAATAAATAAAACAGAGAAAAGGTGGGTTTTATACAAAGGCTGACAATTGGCATTAAAAGTTGATGTAAAATTACCGTATATATATACTTATTAAAAAATTTCAAGGATCTAAATCACAGAGACATTAAGCACATGCCTATATCCCTATATATTACTGAATTATTGAATTAACATGGTCTTTCTGCAAAATACAACTTCCTCATATCACAAAATTTAGCATCAGAACTAGTTTTGAAAAGACATTTTGAAACCATATCCATGTCACATTTATTGCCTAAAACAGTGGTGGGATGAGGGTTGTTGTAGATACTTAAGAGATTGTCACAACCACTCACCAAGTATAAGAACAATTTAATTGTTAATAAAATTTGAGGAAAATAAATATGCAAGTTTCGGGGTCAGTAATGACGACATAAAAGGGCTCTTAAACAGTGAATGAAGAGTTTTTGAAAAATGAAGAAATGTTAAGCAGTTGTATTTATTTGTTACAGTAAATTTACTGTAAATTTAGAGTGGAATATATGTTGCAGCCACTCTACAGAATCACATTAGCAAAGTGCTACAAGAACTGTAGATTTGTGAATTTGGTCAACTGTTCACAACATGAGGATTTAACCTTTTCTCTGGGAAGATAGATGATTTTCACTTTAGTGTCATTATATCAAACATGTGAAACGTATCATGCATGAATCTGCTGCACACAGGGCCCTAGGAAAACCTATACTATAAATTCCAATTAACATTTTAAATAGAATGTTGACAAGCCACAAACCTTGTTCTCCCTGCAATAGAATCCAGTGTTAATTCCTGAGGAATGAAATGATGCAGTCATATTGTGCCACAAAATTGTGATAGCATGGGCATTATATTTAGTAGCTATTCAGAGCAGATCTAAGATGAAATTTGTAATTACTTTGACCTTAAATCCTTACATTGATCTTATTAATTCTCTATACTTTAACAGTTCAGTGATATTGCTATCACATACTGATTCCAGTTTCCTATCTGAATCAGTCAATACTTGGGCTATTTAGTCACTGTTTAATATATGTATCACATTTTCCTGTATATCTTTAAAAGCCTGGTAAGATAAAATAAAATAATACAATGGAATCCTTCCAGTGTTTTTAATGACTTTTTTTTTGCTAGATGGATGACTATACATGTAAAGAGGGAAATAAATATATAAATGTGAACTCCATCTGTATGTGAATATCTTTCCTTATGTGTGTATGTTTGTGTATTTGTGATATATATACATAAAGGGTATACCAAAAGTTAAACTCCATAGAGAACATATTATATAATTTGTAGCAACTTTTTAAATTGGTTGCCATTTTCTTTAAAACACTTATTTGACTCATGACCTTTGAAATTCCCAAGTGTGTGTGTGTGTGTGTGTGTATTATATATATATAGTTTAATACATGTTGTGTATTAGAATACCACTTCATGATGCAATAAGAAAAGGATATTTAAATGTAGTTAAATAAGAAAAGAATACTTATTAAATGAAGCAAATTCTAAATGCCCAAGGAATTACCTAAATAGGGTATTTGCTAATAAAACAGAGTACATGGAAGCAGGGCAATTAGCATTAGCATTGCTTTTGTAAATTTACTAATTGCCATTGCTGCCAGCAGCATATAAACCTACAAAAAAAGTTAAACTATCATTTATTTTTTCCCCAAAAGCTCTTAAGGATTATTACATTATTTGAAATTAAAAACACTCATCCTGTTATTAAAGTGAAAATAAGCACAGATGATATTGCACAAAACAGCCTTCTCTTCTTTAAAATATAACACTGTAACAAAGTCCATCAGCATTTTGTCTGACTTACCTGTTATTATTGTTCATTTTATATTATAAAGTTATCATGCTAAGAAGAGCAGTACCTCTTAAAATGCTAGCATGTTTATCCTGACAGTTCTATTTTTCTTTAAATCTCTATTTCATTTTCAACATTTTCATAACTATCAAAATTTCAGAAATTAAACAAAGGCTTTATTGTATGAACTTTATATGACTCTCAACCAAGTCCAGGCTCTGTCTCCAGCATCATCCTTCGTTGAAGGTTTTCTGAAGCTTCGATCTAGACTGCTTGAATAGCTTCTCTTGTTATGTACTGCGGAAACAGGGTGCCCTATTAAAACATCTATAATAATTTCCTTCTGATAAAACACTTAGCAGGGTTTTAACATTTAGTCTGACAATAGGCAAGGACTTTATTAATAATGGAGACTAATCTTGAACGTATCAGAAAGAAAAAAAAACACATTAAAATTCAGTGTTTAGATGAACTCTACAAAGGAGCTTATCAAACTGCAAGAATGTGCTTATAAAACAGCCAGGGACTTATCATATTAATTAAAAAACAGTAAAGTTGAATAATACTATTAAAAAACATGAAGATACGCTAAGGATTCTAGTGCCATAAGACTTAAAATGCAAAACTGAAGAGTATCAAATTGCAAACTATGCATCATCTAGCTATGTGAGATTATTCTCCTGTATGTATCTATGTTTATAAGCAAGTGTATTGGAGAAGAGAAATACTATCCTACCATTCCACAATTGGATTAATTAAACCAATTAAAGACCTGCCTGTTGTATTGGTATAATGTTGAGAACTTGGTTAGTTCTCATCTTCATTTTTTCCCCTCTTAGCATCTTGTGTAAATCCATACTCAGTCTGCTTGATTAGTTTATGGTTCAGTCATAGGCATGTACAAAAGGAGCCATGTGAAACAATGGGTGTCACAATGTCATGATACAATTTGCTCAGTATGTACTGCTTTGTGAAGTTGCAATGCAGATATGAAAGGGAGGAACTTGTGTTATCGTATCATAATACAGATGTTGTTATGTTGGTGTTATTATAGTAGGAATGAATGCCTAGGTATGTGATGTAGTGTGAAAACCCAGAACATCAAATAATTTCATATTCAGACTAGATCTGTTACAGACAGTGTTACCTTAGTGAAATGTTGTGCTATCCGAATGCAGGATATGCAAGGAATGAAGTCTGGAATCTGCTCTTACCTCCAATATGTTTAGCCATGTTTGTCCACCAGCCAGCCATTATGATGGTGCAAATCCTTGGAAGGCAATCATGGGTTAACACCACTATCCCTCGTACATGTTTTTTTTTACTTTAAAATATTTTTAATAGCCCGTTATCTAAAGAAAAAACATCACAGCTTCATTTGCTGTTACTCTTATTTTCTCTTTAGAGCTCTTTACACCCTAATGTAACAAAGAATATTTTGTCATTGTACTAAAATTAGTAATTAAATAATTGGTTTTAGTTCAGCTCTGCCAATGCCGTAAAGCAGGAGCAACTGGAAGAATATAGTGTAGTGGTTTCATAGCATGGATAATTGTAGCCTATATTTACATAAATGGACAGGAAAGTGTGATAACAGGGTTGCAGTTCTCTGGAATACTGACGACATAAGTCACTTGTTTTTAAACCCTGAAAATAAGATCCTTTCAGCTTTCAGGGGATTATAAATTGCTATCAGATAGATAAGATCAAGGTGTAATCCTATCTATTTAGAAATCAGACTATTGCATTAAGTAGAACTTACTTTCAGGATAGTGGATAAAAAAATTGTGGTTTGAATTGTGAAATCCAGGGAGCCAAATATATTTTGTCTTCAACTTAAAGGGACATGTTCATAACACTAAAATTAAACAATAGTGCTCAGATCTGTTCAGCTCTACTGCTATGCTTCATTCAATAGAGAAAATAATCAGCACAACCAATGGCTACAGTTTAGTGGGTATTAAGAGAGAGAAGACTGAATTAGTCCACAAAGGTGTTTTTTTTCCTCCACTGCTGCAGAAAATTTCTATATTTAGCCTTGAAACCCGGTTTTTGGAAAGTTAAAGTGGATATTAAACACTAATATTATGATTTTCTAGATCCTGGTGCTTATGGACACAATATAGGATCTTCACCTGTTATACTGGTTTTAGTTTCTTGTTGAGTTCCAGTGAATTCACCTTCTGTCTCACAGTTCTGCCAGAAAGATGCCCTTTATTAACTGACAGGCTGAAAATCTCTAGAAACAAAAGGATATAATTATTGTTGCTGGTAGTCACATAATCCGTCAGATGTTTAGTTTAGATTTGGCATTTTTGCCTACCCACTGAGATAGGCAGATGTTGTTATCAATAAAAGAGAATATCTGTAGGGTTGAAATGAAAGGTACTTGGTGCTCTCTGAGCTTGATTGTTTTCTTGCAGACATTTCATTACCCAAACTAGGTACTGTAACATCATCAGCACTGCTGATGTTACCTAGTTTGGGTGATGAAACATCTGAAAGAAAACAAGCAAGCAAATTCAGAAAAAACCCCACAGATGTTGTTGTTAAATAAAATTAAAGATAGCATTGCAGAATGTAAGCAGTTCCAAGTAAAGATGACTTTTGCAAATCATTGATGGTGATTTTGTCAATGGTGATGGTTCTCAAGTGGTACTCCAGAGGTTTTGGAATTGCTCCCATGCACTTATTACTATTGGTAACTTTAATGCTTTCTTTTGCAACAGTTGGTTTACTTCTATATGCAGGTTTTTCTGTTTTGTGATTTTTTTTCCAGTTCTTTCCTTTCTGTATTCCTGTTTCCAGGCACTGTAATGTCCACCATCCAGATTTTTTTGTCTTTTTTATCAAAAATTGTTAAGTCCAACATGTTGTGTGGCAGATTATTATTATGGTACACTGCAATCAGCCAGATGTTTAAACTGGCCTAAGCATTTTTATCCACCTATCAAGTCCTTCCCAAGGAATAGGCAGATGTTGTCTGATGCTGTATTATATTACCGGTACTTTTATTATTAAATCAGTTCTTTAGCTGATGTTGTCTTTCATACACATTGAGTTCTTCCAAAGAATAAAGGATGTCTTAAGGTATTGGCATAGTATATGTGCAGATCCAAGGGGCTTTTATACTTGAAAAAAAAAGGAAATTTTGTCAATGTGCAAATTTTCTAATTGTGGTCAAAGATTTTTTGGGTATGGCAGCCAGTGTTCCAATAACCACTGGGATCACAATATCCAGTCTTTGCCATAAACTTTCAACTTAGATATTCATATCTTGATATTTTGTGAACTTTTTCAATTATTTGTCTTCTATTCTACTATCCCCTGGTATTGCCACATCAGTTATCCACAATGTCTTCTTTTCAACCACAGATAAATCTAATGGGTTATGGGCAAGAAATTATAATTTGCATTTGGGTCATTTTTGACTGCTTTTTCAAATATATATTCCCACCAATTGTTTGTTAGAAACACATGGTAACTTTTACAGATGTTTCAGTGAATCATTTTGGCAACAATGTTATACTGTTGTTTATAATCAGTTTGTGCAGCAGAATATGTGAGCTATTGTATCTTCTGCTTCTTTGTACAATTTGCATTTTAAATCATTTGATGATTTTACAATTCTGGCCTTGATTGCATTAGTTTGGATAGCTTGCTCTTGAGCAGCCAAAATCAACCTTTCCATTTTTTTAAATGTTCCAGTTGTAAGCCATTACCAGGGGTTATCTTTATCCATTTACCCTTTGATCTTTCATAGAAATTGACTGTCTAATGCTTTCCTTGCCAGTATTCTGTTTGTGTTTTTGCTCTTTTATTTTGATATTCATGTTTTGCTCTCTTCCAGTTCTGCATCCCTGAATATTTTATTTCCACTAATGCATTTCCTTTGATCTGCTAATCATTATTCAGTGATATTTGAGTCTGTATAAATTCTTTTCCACAGTTCAAACATTCACTTCAGGTAACCCTATTTTGTTGGTTTTAAATAAATAATAGCTGGCCATAATTATTATTATTATTATTTATTGAATTTTTATACCGCCCTTCTCCCGAAGGACTCAGGGCGGTGAACAGGGCATATAAATAGAAATACAAAAGTTAAAAAGATTAAATAATTGCCCAATTAAAACAATCAAAATGTAAAACCCATTAAAACCCTAAGGTTCCCCCATCAGGCCAGGCCAGCTTGTTCGAATAAATGGGTCTTTAACCCGCGCTGGAAGGAGCGAAGATCCGGTGCCATCCGGAGCTCAACCGGTAGTTGATTCTCTGACCGGTGGCACCCTGAGGAGGCCCTCTCTGTGGGAACACACAGGGTGGAGGGGAGTCGACGCCGGCAGCAGGTGGTCCCTGAGGTATTCCAGACCCATGCCATGTAAGGACTTAAAAACCATCACCAAGACCTTGAACCGCACCCGGAAGACAACTGGTAACCAATGCAGCTCGCGGAGCAAAGGTGTAACATGGGAGTACCGGGAAACTCCCAAGACAACTCTCGCGGCTGCATTCTGTACCAGTTGGAGCCTCCGAGTGGTCTTCAAGGGAAGCCCCATGTAAAGAGCATTGCAGTAGTCCAGATGAGAGGTCACGAGCGCATGAGTGACCGTAAACAGGGCATCCCGGTCCAGATAGGGCCGCAACTGATGCACCAGGCGAACCTGAGCGAAAGCCCCCTAGTCGCGGCTACTATGTGATCTTCTAGAGTAAGCCGTGAATCTAGGAGGACTCCCAAGTTGCGAGCCCTATCCACGGGGGGTAAAAACTCACCCCCCATAGAAAGAGATGGAACATTTTGAATGTCCCGGGATGCCGGAATGTACAGCCACTCGGTCTTGTCAGGGTTGAGCTGAAGTCTGTTCCTCCCCATCCAGACCCAAACCGCCTCCAGGCAACGGGACATCACATCGAGGGTGGTTTGGGGTGGTTTGGGGTCAAAATGAAAAGTTGGGTATCATCAGCATATTGATGATACCCAACTCCAAAACCACGAATGATCTCACCCAGCGGTTTCATGTAGATGTTAAACAGGAGAGGCGAGAGGACCGATCCCTGAGGAACTCCACAAACGAGAGCCCTAGGGGTCGACCTCTGCCCCCCTGCCAACACCGACTGTGAGCATCCCAGGAGATAGGGGGAGAACCACTGAAGAACTGTGCCTCCCACTCCCAGTCCCCTGAGACGCCATAGCAGGATACCATGGTCGATGGTATCGAAAGCCACCGAGAGGTCTAATAGGACTAGGACAGAGGAATGTCCTCTGTCCCGAGCCCTCCAGAGATCATTCACCAGAGCGACCAATGCCGTCTCCGTGCTGTACCCGGGCCTGAAGCCCGATTGGGATGGGTCTAGATAATCCACTTCATCCAGAACCAGAGGGAGCTGATGCGCCACCACACTCTCAACAACCTTTGCAAGAAAGCGAAGGTTGGAGACTGGACGAAAGTTGTTTAACACAGCTGGGTCCAAGGCAGGCTTCTTGAGGAGAGGTCTCACCACCGCCTCCTTCAAGATGGTGGGGAAATTACCCTCACTCAAAGAAGCAGATATAACTGCATGGAACCAGCCTCGTGTCCTCTCCCTAGCTGCATAAGCCAGCCAAGAAGGGCACGGGTCCAATAAACATGTGGTGGAGCTCAACCTCCCCATAATCCTGTCCACTTCCTCAGGGGTCACAGAATCAAACTCCTCCCAGATAACATTGACAAGACCACCCGTGTCCTGATCGTCGGACTCTGCCCAGTTGGAGTATACCAATTATTATTAGTAATAGGGATTATTATCTAAAGTTATTCTATAAGCCCCATTTGATTTCTAGTGTAGCCAGGATTTCTGAATAATTCAGATCAAAGTGTTCTCAGTGATACGCATTTTCAAATTCAGAGTGAATATCTGAGATTCCTTTTTGTCTGACCACCAAGGAAGTAGATATGATGCTCTCTCTCTCATCTTCTGTCACTTTGATAACTAACAGTCAGGCTTCAGTCTCCCAACTGTAGAAGATTATTCAGGTGGCAATGATGATTCCACTGCATAGTATCCTAGCAGAAGCAGATTAATTGGATCCTTTTCAATTTGGGTTCAGGCCTGAGAATGGGATGAAGATTATATTGATTGCTTTCTGGGATAACCAATGTTGAGATCCGGATAGGATAGTGATCCTCTTCTGCACTTATTGGGACTTTTAGCAGCTTTTGATCACTTCAATCATGCTGTTTTTATTGGACTGCCTGATTGGCATCATGGTCTTTGAGGTACAGTGTGCGGCAGAAGATATACCTATCTCTCCTGCTTTTTAACATCTATACAAAGCTCTTTGAAGAGCTCATTCAGCATTTGGGGTTCTCCCTAGCCATGATAGAGATGCTGTTGCTATCCTTCCCTTAGAACAGACTGCAGATGAAACCAAGAAAGGAGGAACTTCAGGATTCTCTGTCACCACCAGAAATGTTCCTTGGTGAGCAACCACTCTCAACTTGGGGGTCCTTCCGGACGCACAGCTCCTGCTTGAACAGTTGGTTGGAAGCCACAACCAGAGGAACATATGCACATTTCTTAAATGCAGTAGCCCACATGTTATATCGTTTCCGGCATTGGGAGCTTCAAACACAATTTTCCAGATCTGAAATGATTCCATATCACTTTCCCCTTTCTGGGTAGATTTTAAGGTCTATAAAGTCCTTTCTGGCTTGGTGCCAGGATACCTGAAGGACCAGCCTTACCAATTACAACATCTAGGGAGAAACTGCTGCAAAATTCCATGGGTTCAAGTGCTGAAGTGAAAAGATGCTGCTTCTCTGTGACAGCATGAATGTTGTGGAAGACTTCTTGGAGGAGGGTACTCCCTCCTTGTTGACAATTTCAGAAATTGTTGAAGTCCTAATTGCTTCAGGGGACTTTTCTTAAACTTATTTATGATGCCATATTTTATTTTCAACAATCAATTTTTATCTTTTATCTTTCTCATCTTTGTCCCGGATTGTTGATTTTCTTGTGGTTGCTTGTTAAGTGTTGGTATGGTTTAAAATGTTACCATGGATGTTTTCAGTTGTTTCTATTTATGTTCTGTGTAGGCTGCTGAAATATTTTTTTTATTGCAGCAGGGTACAGCTGTGTTTAATAAGTGCATAAAAAGAATGTAGTGCAATGAAAGAACATTTAGCCTTTTATTGATAAATTCTACTGTCAGATCTTCCACTCAGCCTAAGATTTCACTGCTTAACTCTAACTCATTTGCTGCCTTTCAGTTTAGCCAATCTTACAAGATTGGCATAGAGAAATGCATGACGTCCACTAGCCTAAGTTCTTCAAATCGCTGTTAGAATATATTCATCCAATATAAACAAATCAACGTCACAAAATTAGCTTCCTCGAAGTCACTATTATTGTCTGTGCTTGATTTTTTTCTAGATTTTCTGTATTCCTACATTATTTAAAGCATTTTTTTTAAAAAAGTCCTTGCTATATGTATAGAAAATTGCATCTCTTCCACCTGGGGGAGGGGAAAACTATCAATATTTTTCATGGAAAACTTTGTAAACCTTTTATTGTAAAGTATAGATGAAAGAAATTTACTGATTCATGGGTTATTATTATTTTTGGAGTTTCACTAGCAGCCTTAGTGTCCATTTCACATACATTTATACAGATCACATAGATGTTCAGATGTTTTCTGTTAGCTATGGTATAAAGTACATAAAAAAATCTCATGACTCATTCTCCTTTCAGAACAATATTGTTTTGAAAGGAGAATGAGTCATGAGATTTTTTAAAAAGCTTTTAAAGTTCAAGTTCATGTTACAGGTGAAATTATACATATACACACACACACATACACGCGCGCACACAGACACAGACACAGACACACACACACACACACACACACACACACACAAGACTATAAGAACGTGCTCCTCAATTCTGGCTTAAACTCTGACCAGGTCAACAGATGCTAATGAAAGCTAAGTTTTAAATAAATTTTTAGTCTTGGTGATCTGTGTTTTTGATTACATATACATATACATATACATATACATATACATATACATATACATATACATATACATATACATATACATATACATATACATATACATATACATATACATATACATATACATATACATATACATATACATATACATATACATATACATATACATATACATATACATAATATATATTTCACCAGTAACTTGATGTACCCTAATGACAAATAAAATGGCTTCTTATGACTCAGTATTTGGGCATTAGTTGCCAAATATTTGCCATCTGGAACCTGCGAAATGCTGATAACCATTCTTTTGCTTGGATTGGCTGGTTGTGTCAGCAAGGTATGTATGATTGTTTCAATGCAGCAGAAAACAGATGCCCCGTTTCTGTAGCCAGACAGCCCATACAATTATAACAGAAATATTTCTACCTTCCTAGAAGCAATTCAAATAGGATTTACAGGCTCACCTTCAGGGTGTTTGTCCAAAAGAGCAGCAAAAGTCAGTTAATGATCATTAAATCAAAGAGACACCTGCTGTGTATGCTTTTGAGCCTGACAGGTGTTCAGGCAATTAATTTCACTAACTAAACTGTAAATATTTAAAAATCTTTAAAAAGCACCTTTTTTCATTACTAGAGCTAGTAGGAAAAGCCTTCTGGCAGTTTCTTGAAGTAACAAGATGCTCCCACAAGTCAACAGATTAGAATAGAACAGGACAGGACAGAAAAGGGCAGGGCAGGGTGGGGTGGGGCAGGGTAGGGTGGGATGGGATGGGACGGGACGGGACAGGACAGGACAGGACAGAACAGAACAGAACAGAACAGAACAGAACAGAGCTGGAAGGAACATTGGAGGTCTTCTAGTCCGTCCCATCCTCAAGCAGGAGATCCTATACCATTTCAGACAAGTGGCTGACCAGTCTCTTCTTAAAAACCTGCAGTGATGAAGAACCCAAAATGTCTGAAGGCAAGCTGCTCCATTGGTTCATTGTCCTCACTGTTAAGACATTTCTCTTTAATTCCAGGTTGCTTCTCTCCTTGATTGGTTTCCATCCATTGTTTCTTGTCCTGCCCTCTGGTGCTTTGGAAAATAAGTTGACCCCCTTTTCTTTGTGGCAGCCCTTCAAATACTGGTATACTGCTATCATGTCACCCCCATTTCTTTTCTCTAGACTAGCCAAACCCAAATCATGCAACTGTTCTTCATATGTTTTAGTCTCCAGGACTTTAGTCATCTTAGTTGCACTTCTCTTCACTTTTTCCAAAGTCTCAACATCTTTGTTATAGTGTGGTGATCAAAACTGGGTGCATTATTCCAGGTGTGGTCTTGCTACTTACTTTATAAAAGTGGTACTAATACTTCATGTGATTTTGATTTTCATACAACCAAGGATTGTATTAGCTTTTTGGGCTGCTGCTGCACACTTCTGATTCACGTTCAAGTGATTGTCCACTAGAACTTCAAGGCCCCTCTTACAGTTACTATTTTTGAGCCAGGCTTCACCTAATCTGTACTTTTGTATTATACATTTGTAGTTTACATTTGTATTGATGTCATTTTCTTGCTGAATGGGAAATGCCATTTTAAGGCAGTGAGTGTTGCTTTGGAAACAGCATCTGATTCTTATTTTATATTCAAGGGGTAGTTAGTGCTTTCAGCAACTTGCAATCGACTGGCAAGTTTAGGAACAATGTGCCCAAATACAGAATTACAGATCACATAGCTTTAGAAGGGGACCAAGATTTACTGAATCAACGGTGAGTGAGAAGTTTTATGAGTTTTGAACACATTGGTAGGCGTTTCTTTAACAATGGACTTTCTCTCAAGGTTTTCCTTCAGACGGCCTCAGGGATTTGTTATATCACAGTGGATAAATGTAAACAAATATACAGCAGTGTGTATGAGCATTAATAGACTGAAATTCAACTGTGGACCACAAGGGGAAAGCAAACTTATGGATAGGGCCACCCTTATAACATCCTGATTTGTGAATGTAGAAACCTATGAAGCTGGCCTTGAAGGAATTATTTAGATGCTATTACTAAAAAGAAGAGACCAGAAGCAAAGAAAAAAGATAGGAAGAGACTCCAACTGGTTGCTCCCTGACTCACTGGGATTAAAAAAGGGAGGGAGAATAAATACATTCAGACTTGCTGATTTTGCTTAATATAGCCTGACAATAAACTTGGTCTTCTTGTGGACTCTGTTTCTGGATCTGGATAACCATGAAGGGGTTAAATTGAGTAAACTAGCAAACAGTCTCAATAATATGGAATCATACTGAGTTTAGCTGAATCAAGGTTGGGAAGAATTTGAGGATTTTTTTTAAAAAAAATAGTCACAGTAAAAATTTTCTCTTCCTAGAAGCAACTTGAATATCAGGATTCACGTTCTGTGACTCTTGCCTAGAATCCACTTACTTACAACCCCAGCTTACTAATTGATTAAGACTTTGTTTCTCCCTTGACTTGACATCATAAATCTTCTGCTTGACCTAACAGCATTGAACTTGGAATTCACCTTTGTCCAGCCAAGTTCTTTTATCTGCAAGTAATTCCTGTTTTCCAGCTTTTGCCTTTTTCTCCACCATTTCCTGCTACCTTGTTGTCAGGGCTTATAGCAACAAATTCTCCCTTTAACACTGTGTACGCCCAAGAACTATGTCAGATTCTTGAAGAGTCCTAAGAAAGCCAAGATGTGGACGTAACAATGCAGCCTTTCATGAGGATATTAAGCAAGCCAAACCCACTTTCTAATAGCATTCAGAAATGTTAAATTTAATCACTTTACGGATATTAGAGATTTTCAAAAGGGTGAGCTTAATTTGACTTTATGAAGGCCTACTCTTCTTCAGATTTATGAAATTTTAAACAAAACTTAAGAATTTAAAATAATATACAATTGGCAAAAAGAAAAAAAAAAGATTCAAATTTAAGAAAGTTTTAAACTGATTAAACTGAGACAAATAGCCAATTTTGGATATTTTTGCTGTAGGATTTGAAAAAAAAACAAGTACATTTTTAAATAATATACTTGTAGAAAATAATTGAAACTGAAGTAAACCCATGTTAGAAACTCAGGCTTGATGCATGTTGTAAATGTACACTAAAGGACCAGGCAGGAAAGATTTAAACTGGCTAATGCAGCTATAACTTTTTCTTATCTTAAAGAGTTTTTTTAAAAAAAACATGGACTGAAATATTAATAATTAACCTTTCAGAAAGGATACAGATGTCATTGGATAAACTTTTAGAAGATCATAAAAAAAACTTTACAATACTTTTTTCTGACAGAAACTTTATAGAGTTTGAAGGTATGAAAGACAGTAACATTGAGATTATCAAAACTGGGATATAAAAGAAAAATCAATAAAAGGATTGGGGCATAAAATAGATGCAAGAAGAAATCCTGGAAGATGCGTCTTTATGGTATTTACAAAAAAGGCCAATGCAAGCTTTGAAGACTACTCTTGAATGCCAAAGATTGATGAAATATCAAATCCTACAATGCCATTGAAACGACTTAAAGTCAAGATTGTGAAGAGCAAAAAGAAGGAATTTAACATTGGACTATTTAATCAAGGATCAACTATATGTTTGATATTTCTGGTAACTCCTAACAAGCATTTTGCTGAATTAGAATGGAAAAGATGATAAATTCTGGATTACATACAGATAAATTTAGGCTATCAGAAGACTATATTTTGGAACCTTAAAAATGGGTCAAAAGTTAGTATATTAGCTTATACACAATGTGGTGAAAGTTGGAAGCCACTTCTTTGTGATGGCCTCTGTTGCCTTTTTCCCCCCTACTTTTCTCTTTTTGTCTTTTTTCTATACCTTCTGCATGTTTATTTTTTCTTTTTTGTTCTAGTTTAGTTTGTATTAGTTTGCATTATGTTTATTAAAAACTTCAATAAAATTATTAACCAAGGGGGGGGGAAGAGCATAATACCTTATAGTTGGCAATGTCAGCAATTCCCCCCAGCTAATTATGTGTGAGGAGCTTTATTCTTTATTTTGAAAGGCTTGACAGTTATAATGCCATAGCATGGAATTCTTTTGTGTTAAATTGTTTTCTCCACCGAAACACTCCTGTGGGCATCAATAGGATAATTGACAAAATATGATTCTCATTGCCCTTTGGCCTGTATTCATCTCAGTTAGATAGTACCACTTTCTTTATCAGCTTAGATTGCTGCTGCTTTAGCTCTGGGGTAGGAGCTGTTTCCCTTAGTACAAAGGTGATTTTTTGTGATTGATATTGTTGCATATGGTAGCTGGCCCATAGCAATGTACTTAAGCACTTGCTATGATATACTTGTGTACAAAAAGTATAATTCATGCACTCTTATTACATTGTACATTCTGTGATTATTATTTCCTTTTACCCTTGACATTTTAATTGTATGTTGATCAGCTACTTAGTGGTATGAAAGTAGAATGAATAATAAATAAATAAATGCATTCATTTTTATACACAATTGCTAGAAAAATCTGTTGGGTTGTTATGTTAATAATGGAATTTCTAAAAAAAAAGAGAGAGCGAATCATAGTAAAGAGAAAGAATGAGTGACAGAGAGGAATAACAAACAACAACAACAACAATAAACTAACAAGACTGCCTTATTTCAGATTATATATATATATATATATATATATATATATATATATATATATATATATATATATATATATATATATATGGATCTTTGGTTATTCGGGTTTTTCCCCGCGTAGAACTAAAGGTATAGGCGCAACGTTTCGACGGAATCCCATCCGTCATCATCAGGCTGGTGGCTTTAGCTTCCTTCTTCTGGGAGAAGCATGTGGCTGTTTGTTCCTCTTTTTTAAACTGCCAGAGGGGGTGTGTTCTGTGGGTGGAGGTGTGCTCTGATTGGGTGGGGGACCAAGTGTGTTCTGATTGGGTGGGAGTGTGTTTTGAATGGTGGGTGTGTTCTGATTGGGTGGGGGTGTGTTCTGAGTGGATGGGCTGGTCTCAGCTGCCAGCCCCAGACCTGAGCTGGTGAGTTGTGCTGCTTTTGTTCGGCTTCGTGTTTGTGGTGGTGCCATGTTTTTATAGTGGGTGTCAGTTTGCTTATTGTGTGGTTTGGAGGGGTTTAAAGTGGCTGATGTTGCAGCTGTAGTTAGGTTTCTGTTTTGTGGTTGTGCCTCGTTATCATTGTGGGTTCGGATTTGCTTTTTGAATGGTTGTGTGGTGGTGATGTCATGTGATGTTATTATGAGTTTGGGTCTGGTATCATTCTTGGTGGTTGGGCCTCGTCTGTCAATCAAGGCGGGTTTCCAAATGGCTGGTAGGCGAGAGGTATCATCTCGTTTGTTCATGCTGTGGGGGCGTTTTTCTATCTCAATGGCTTCTCTGATTATTCTGTTGTTAAAATGTTCAATTTTGGTGATAGTTTTGGTTTTTTAAAAATCAATTAAAAAAAAACTGGAATAAACTGATGCACATAATGTAATTTTGGATTTAACAGACATCAACCCCTTTTAACAAAATGACTCATGAAACCAAGATTTTAGTGTACTTTGTGTTTTCCCAAATCTTCTCTTTCTACACTCAATAAAATTTAAAAGCATTGCCCTTATGCCTTGAGGTATAATTGAGTGCCAAATAGTGTAGCACTAATAATTTAATATTAACTATGGTTAAACAAGCTTGAACATTAACTATTTCACTATTAGTATTCATAGCTTAATTAAAACAGTGATTATAGAAGCTCAGATAAGTGCACATATCCCTGTATACAGTACATGAAGAATAGCTCTTATTATTTTCATTAGTAATGCAATATCTTAAAGATGAAGTTATAGAATAGGGCTAAAAATGTGGGCAAATAGGATGAAATTTAGATTGTGCTATAATTTAAGAGATATTTTTATAAAATGGTTTACTGTTGCTATGTGACGTGAACCAGACACATCACTAGAAGACAAAATCATGAAATTGCATCTCATGTCAAACGGGGGAATTCACTGAAGAAAGCAATTATATTTGGAAGAGTTAGTGATAAAAGGAAACCAGGCTATCAAAGAACAGTGACTAGATACCATCAAAACTGACACCAGGCAGATCACAGAGTAACTCAAAGAAATAGTGCAAGATTGGAAAATATGGAGACAAAGGTCCATAGACCCACCAAGAGTTGGCCTTGACTGAATGGATATCATCAGCATTACCATCATCATCATCATCAACAACAACCACAATATCACCATGTGATGTCAGATAAATTTTCAAAGATGTATAAGTCAACATTGGAAATATGAAAATCTTATAGAGATATTTTACCATGCATGGTGCACTTTTTAAAAAGCCATTGGATACAAATACACACAAAGATACAAAAAATTACAAGACATAAACTTGGGATTTAGGAATGACCAATTAGAGAAGACTCATGGAAGCCTGATTTTATACAGGATAACTGCAGCAGGTTTATTCTATGCACAGCAGTGGAGGAATACTGAAATTTCCACAATAGAGGAATGGATTGTGAAGATATCACAACTGACAGAAATGGCAAAACTGACCTGATTGGTCAGGGACAAAACTATAAGTACTTTTGTAAAAGAGTGGAAATTTTTTATAGATTTTTTAAAGGACATAGTAAAGACTTTTTATTCTGCAGAAGTTGTGTATACAATGCAAATAGGGCTGATGTCATTATTGGGTGATTGTTTGATTGCTTTTTTTAAAAAAAAATGCTATTATTCTGAATGTAAACTGCCAACAATCATTTGTGAAATTGGGTAGTCAAATAATTGTAGTGCATGGTGTGGTGGTGGGGTTCATGAATGCATAAAGCATTTTATAACCATGTACACTTGCCATTTATTATTAGGTTCTTATTAATCAATAATTGATAGAGTTGCTGAAAATGAGATGGGTGGCAAATAATTTTTCTAAATAAATAAACACAGTTTAAAAAAATGACAAAGAAGAATACCAGGGTTCTCCGAAGACAGGGGTATCAAACTGGCAGCCTGCAGGCTAGATGTGTCATGTGCAGGCCATGTCCACCCGCAAAGGCAAAACATGTCATGATATGACATGATACATCACGTGATGCAATCGAGTTTGACACCCATGTCCTAAGAGATCAAAATTTATCCCAAAGGTCGGTAGGACTATATCTATTATAGTTCTTGCTGTTATTATTATTCATAGTATTATTAGTTAAAGTAGCACTTATTAGATGATTTTCATATACTAAATGTGTGGGGAGGTTTTGATAAACAGCTTGGGACAGTCAGTGAGCTGCTGTCTCACACACATATCAACATATTGCATTATAATGCTACTACGTAGACTTTATTATATCAAAGGAGAACATATTAAACAATTAACTTCTTGATAAAATGATTTAAAAGGGTTAATTAAAAAGAAATATTGTCTATGTGTCTGAAACTCTTTCTATGTATTATTATTATATTTTTTGTAATACCTTTGCAATTTGTCGACACGTTGTGGCAAATGCATGCAAAGACAATGACCATGCTGTGGTGTTAATCAGAAGACCCAGGTGCAGCCAAGAAGTAGTGTAATTACAATGGGACAGTTATCTCTTTTTGAACTCTCTCTAGGCCTTCAACTGACATAATAGCAAATACAATGCTAATTGAAAAGAAGAGAAAGGAAGCACCCAGATGTTGCTTGTTTCAGTTTATTATGCCTTTCAATGTTAGATGGCTTTGTTTATTGATCTTGATTACTGAGCAGAAATTCAGTCATTAAGAACATCACTTTCCAGAACCTGCAATTTACACATCTCCCTTTAAGGTTTTGAATCTTCAAATGTGATTAAAAGAGAGAGAGAGAGAGAAACTGAAATGAAAGGTTCACATCACTTCTCCACATGCATCTGTTTTATTTTTATGTATAACTGGCTAATTTCTAAAGTCTATTTTTCTCTACAAAATGGCAGCCATTTTTTCTCTCACAACCTAATGGGAATGGAGGTTGAATTGAATTGAAAGGGAGCTGAAGAGGTTTAGTTTTAGTTTAGTTTTAGTTTTTATTTGATTTGTATACCGCCCTTCTCCCTAGGGACTCAGGGCGGTTCACAGGGCATATATAAATAACAATACAAAAGTTAAAAAGAAATTAAACCAATGCCCAGTTAAAAAACAATAATACAATACTAAGAACACCAATTTAAAAAACCCATAATCCCCCATCAGGCCAGACCAGCTAATTCAAACAAATGGGTCTTCAGGCCGCGACGGAAGGTTCGGAGGTCTGATGTCATCCGGAGCTCCACCGGCAGTTGGTTCCATAATGCCGGAGCGCCCACAGAGAAGGCCCTCCCCCTGGGGGCCACCAGTCGGCATTCTCTGATCGGTGGCACCCTGAGGAGGCCCTCTCTGTGGGCACGTACTGGGCGGAGGGAAGTTGACGCCGGCAGCAGGTGGTCCCTGAGGTAACCCGGACCCATGCCATGTAAGGACTTAAAGATCATAACCAAGACCTTGAACCTCACCCGGAAGACAACTGGTAGCCAATGCAGCTCGCGGAGCAAGGGTGTAACATGGGAGCACCGGGAAACTCCCAAGACAACTCTCGCAGCCGCATTCTGTACCAGTTGGAGCCTCCGAGTGGTCTTCAAGGGAAGCCCCATGTAGAGAGCATTACAGTAGTCCAGGCGAGAGGTCACGAGCGCATGAGTGACCGTACACAGGGCATCCCGGTCCAGATAGGGCCGCAACTGGCGCACCAGGCGAACCTGGGCGAACAATCACCACACATGAATGTGCACACACAAACACAATAAATGCTAGATTACTGTACATATACAGTATGTCTGTTTGTGACCTATATAGCTATCCTTAAGTTCCTTTAACAAAATGTCTGTTCCATGTAAGTATATAATGTGTATTTTGGATACTGGACAGTGGATGTAGGGTTGATGGTACTGTTGTTGAGAAGATGATTCACCGGAAATAAAAATGAACAGTAAAGCTTCTGGTCTTATACCATGGGTGTCAAACTTGCCACATCACATGACTTTTTTGCATTGCCAGAGCTGGCATGGGTGCAGCCTCTGTATGATACAACCAGCCTGTGGCCCAGCAGTTTGACACTCCTGTCTTATATGTGGGAAGTCAGCTCCCACGCCCAGAGAGAGAAATATTTTTTTGGAAATATTTAAAAAGCAGAATATATTTCCCTAAAGGATTTTAAAAGCAGAAACCAACCCTACCCGCAAGTCTCTGTGTCCCAAACAGAAACCAAGTCTGCAAAATGCAGATGTCATTTTATAATCTTGTCAGAAAGATTGGAGTCAGGAAGCTGGGATTAGGAAGAAAGATCCCTAGAATCAACAATCCTTCACACCAAAATAAAAATTTAAAAAAAAATCCAACAGTCATCAGCCACAGCCCTAGGGAAGCAGGATATGAGCTTTGGGACATAATAGGATTAACCCACCACCATCAGAATACCAGAAAGGCACACTCGGACTCAGGTCAAAGATCATGTCACAGGAACAACTCCAAACAAAAGGCTCCAGAGGGTATAAAAACCCACTCCCTATATAATTTTCCTTCTCATTAAGGCAAAAATAAATAATAATAGTTCATAAGAAGAGGCAGATTGTTAAATTGTAGCAGGTTTTGAAACTTAAAGTGCCCTCATATTTTTAAATTTTATGCTGCACCTTAAATACAATATTATTTTTTTGCATCCCTGCCTGGCCAACCTGGCTGACTGTTGTCATGTCCCACAGACATGATCTTTGGCCTTGTTGCCTAATGGAAAAAGTATAATTTACTACAAAGTAGATTAAGTAATGCTGCTCACTTTTTCTCTGGTCTTTGTAAAGCATTTGAAGAAATTTGTACTAGTTTATTCTAATTTATCATAACTTGTAGCCATAAAATATTCATAAAAATAAATATATGTTGGAGATTAAATACTTTATTTTCAATGACTAAGTTAAAACAGATATAAATCTAGATACAAATAAATAAAATCTCTAAATTTTCAAGACATTTCGACAAGTCAGCAAAAGCCAAGTTGTATTTTTCCCTCAATTAAACATCACATTATTCTTCTGTGTCAGTGCCTATTCAATTAATATGTCAGAATTTGAAATAAATCTTTGCTTGTTTAAACTGGCACATAAAACAAAACTTTTGGGGGAAAAAGCATCACTGATCAACACTAATCATCAACACTGTCTCAGATTGAATTGAAAGTACGCTGTAGACTCATCTGGCTACAGAAGCTTCACTGACACATGAGAAACTGCTAAACAAATTTCTGAATTATCTACCAATAAGCATTTGTAGCTCAGCTACTAACTGGAAAAGGATTAGTCAAAAGGAAACAACATGTTTTCCACTCCTGATGTTCTAAAACAGCTTAATTTCCATTACCTTTTGTCTTCTACACCTTTAGGGTATCTCTGATAGGGGATCTTCAAAATCTTCACTACTATTTTGCTACACATTTATGTTTCTCATCTTCTCATGTCATCTGCTAGACAATGATTCTAGTTATCTCCTTAGTGCCTCACAGCAGCTTTGAAATATCCCTATCCAGAGGAGTGTAAATCACAGCATGTGAGATTTTGAAGATCAGCTTGCATAATCCACAGACCAGTGCAGGAATTCATTTCTATAGAATACTTGAGAAAAGGTTATCCAGCCTCTGTTTAAACATTTTCAACGAAGGAGATTCCATCATCTTTTTTATATTAGGAAATGTACTTCCTTGTAAATTAAATCTGTTTTTTTTAAAAAACTGTATTTCTGGGGCAAGTCTGAATAATTCAGCTTACTTTTTCATAACACCATTTCAGATACTTGAAAACAGTTATAGCTCTCCACAGTCTTCTGTTCTTGAAGTGAAACATATCCGACGTAGCCATCCATTCCTCATAGATTTTCCATTTTGGGTCCTTTATCATCTTTTATATATATAAACACACACACATACACACAAACACACACACACACACACATATATAACACACACACACACACACACACACACACACACACACACACACACACACACATATATATATATATATATATATATATATATAACATATACTGTATACATATACATATACATATATATAAAACATATACTGTATACATATACATATATTTATTTTATTTTATTTTAATCCCATTTATATCCCACCCTTCTCCGAAGACTCAGGGCGGCTTACAATCTAAAGCACAATGTGCTTAGCAATAGCCTTCATTCCATGTATATGCCTGCTTATTAGGGCTTCCCCCCCCAAGCGGCATTATTACAAAGTCAGCTTATTGCCCCCAACAGTCTGGGTCCTCAGTTTACCTACCTCGGAAGGATGGAAGGCTGAGTCAACCTTAAGCCTGGTGGGATGCGAACCTGCACTAATTGCAGGCAGCTGGTGTTACTTAAAGAGGCATTAGCCCACTGCTCCATATATATGTGTGTTTTTGTGTGTGTGTGAGGTGCCGGAACTCCGTTCTGGGCGTTCTATGACAAAAAAAGCCCTGTATATATATATTTCAATTTTATTTTCCAATTTCTTCCACAAACAAGTCAACAAATATATCGCCATACATAAATAGGTAAAGGTAAAGGTTCCCCCGCACATGCGTGCTAGTCGTTTCCGACTCTAGGGGCCGGTGCTCATCTCCGTTTCAAAGCCGAAGAGCCAGCGCTTGTCCGAGGACATCTCCGTGGTCATGTGGCCAGCATGACTAGACGCCAAAGGGGCACGGAACGCTGTTACCTTCCCACCGTAGTAGTCCCTATTTTTCTACTTGCATTTTTACTTGCTTTCGAACTGCTAGGTTGGCAGAAGCTGGGACGAGTAACAGGCGCTCACTCTGTTACATGGCACTCGGGATTCAACCCGCCAAACTGCCGACCTTCAGATCGACAAGCTCAGTGTCCTAACCCACTGAGCCACCACGTCCCTTCATACATAAATACACACACGTAAGTTTGGGTGCTGCTCGTCCATTTCTCCTTTCACTGTATCCACACTCTTTCTCTCTCTTCCCTCTTCTCTACTTTCTTTCTCCCTTTCTCCTTTCTTTCCTACTTCCCTTTTCTTCCTCTCCTCTCCTCTTTCCCTCACCACTCCCCTCCCATTTCTCCCCACTTCTCCTCCTCTTTCCCTCCAACCTTCCTACTTCCTTTCCCCTCCTCTACTCTCTTCCCTATCTCCTCTCCTTTCTTCCCCCCCCCCATTCCTCTTCCGATACAATTCAGGTGTGATGTCCGAGTAGCTCCTCTCCCTGGATTTTCAATGTCTATTGTTGGTAGTATAATATGCTTATCTCCTCATTTTTTTCCATCTAAATTAGTGTTAGCTGTCTTTTAAGCATATTCTCTTTTTCACCCACTCATAAAATTTTCCCCAAATTTCATAATACTCTGACTCTGTCTTATCTTTAATTATCATTGTTAATCTATTCATTTCCGCACATTCCATTATTTTCCTGATCACCACTTCTTCTCGAGGAGCTTTCAGTGCCTTCCAGTTTTGTGCAAACACAATCCTAGCTGCAGTGGTTATATGAATAATCAAATATGCTATATTTGATATATTTCTCTGGTAAAATACCCAACAGGAATATTTCTGGTCTTAATTCTATACGTTGTTGTATCATCTTTTCTATCCATGATTTGATTATGTTCCAATAGGTTTTAGCTTCTGCACACGTCCAGCACATATGATAGAAAGAGCCTGGTACTTGATGGCATTTCCAACATTTCATAGATCTGTCCTTAAACATTTTAGCTAGTTTTTCTGGAGACATATGCCATCTGTAGAACATCTTGTACATATTTTCTTTATACGCTGTTGCCATTGTTAGTTTATAGTTTCTTTCCCACAATTGCTGCCATCTATCTAATTCAATTGTATATCCAAAATTTCTTGACCATTTTATGATTGACTCCTTAACTTGCTCCTCCTCTAATTCTCCATATAATAAGTAGCTATACATTTTTAAAATCCATTTTTCTTCAGTTCCCATAAGTATTTCATCTAACTCTGTTCTCCCCAAATTGAAACCATCTATTTTAGCATCTTTTTCATATCTAGATTGTATTTGTGTTCTCATGTACCAATCCATCTTTATTCCTTGTTCCTCTAATTGTTGTTTGGTTTTCAGCTTCCCCGTGTCTGTTAGTAGGTCTTTATATCTTATAATGTTTCCCATGTTAAACATATTGGGGTGTATTAACACTTCCATCGATGAGAGCCAATCTGGAATCCTCAAGTAATGCTTCCTCTTTATTTTCTCCCAAACTATCAATAAAGAATTCCTGATATAATGTCTCTGGAAATAGCTGTGTATTCTATTTTCCCCATACCATATGAACGAATGCCAACCCAACTGTAAATCATGTCCCTCTAATGTCAATAATCTAGTATTCCTCAGTAAAATCCATTTTCTCATCCATGACATTACTGCAGCCTGGTAATATAATTCCCAATTAGGTAAGCTAAACCCACCTCTGAGTCTTGCATCCTGTAACATTTTTAAATTAATCCTTGCCTTTTTCCCCGGCCAAATATATTTCAAAATTATTTTATTTAGCCCCTCAAAATATTTCTTTTCCAATTTATTGGTATTGTTGAAAACAAAACAAAAAAACAATTGTGGTAATATATTCATTTTGATTATTGCAATCCTGCCCATTAATGATAGTTGTACCTTTTTCCATTTATCCAAATCTACTTCGATTTGTTTTTTCAATTTGTAATAGTTATCTTCTTTAAATGTTGTACATCTTTAATTGTTGTACAGCAAGATGACAGCAAGGGTCCTTTATCATCTGGATTACTTATCTTCGGCAATGCTTTGGTTTTAGTGTCCTTACTAAAATGTGGTGGCCACTATGCAGGGCTTTTTTTCTCATAGAACGCTCAGAACGGAGTTCCGGCACCTTTTTTGGATGGAACCTTGTAGAGTAGGCAAGGCGGGTTGAATGACATGTGTGAGCTCCGGCACCTTTTTCTTTTACAAAAAAAGCACTGCCACTATGTAATGTGCAAATATTCTAGGGCTCATTGGCCTAGTGCAGTACTGATAGGAATAGTAACTACAGCACTGTTTATGATGACATTATATTTGTGTAAAGGCTACATAAATGTTTTGGCAGTGCCTTAGTTGATTTCCTCTAAGAGAAATATCCCAAGTGTGCTTTCTATTTTCAAATATGATGGGAAATTAATGAAAATCTTACCATGCATCTTTTGTAATACAGACGGGCAATCAAATCTCCACCTAAGCAAGCAAACAATATTTTCATGTTTTCCAAACAATAAGTAGAAATGAGGAATTTATCAATTTTTACACACAAATACATAACACAGTTTTTAAAAAGTTAAATATCTTGCTAAATCCTTTTTTTAAAGGATTTTGATAAATTGTTCTGCTAGGAAATGTGGCATGAGAGTAATAACTTCATATATATTAATCAAATCACGTTTTTCTTTGTTATAGGCAACACGTTTGATCTTGCAAAGGTCAAGCATGTAAATAAAGCAATTCAATTCCATTATCCTAGACATAATGTTGCAACAACCCCCCAAAAAGTAGCTAATGCAGTAGACCCACAAGATGAGAGAATCTTATTTCCAGTTCAGGATATAATGCTTTTAAGAGAGGATTCACATTTTCAGGCCTCTGAATCTTGAATTCCTCCTATTTGGCCAACAAATCATATTATTTAATGTTTTAGCAAGGGATGGGATTAAATAAATGCAAAATAAAACACAACCAGGCCTTATCTATTCTTTGGAAGGATATCCTTTGCCTGCCTCACCCTCCCCCCAAAAAAGAGATGAATACAGTTGTTAGTCTGATAAAATTGTTGACCCCTTTGTGCAAAACTAATTACACAACAATCACAAGGTATGTGTGTAGATTTGCCTCTGTTTTTCTCTCCTATATGGAAAAAAATATTTTTCTGTCTTGTGGCTATTTGACAGTTATTGGTTGACTTAAAATAGAAAAGCTTAAAGAGCATTATCTTATAACAGGCACATTCTAAGGAACTGCAGAAGCTAAACTGGTGACCACAGAAATGGTGACCACAGAAATCTAACCTTCAAAGCTTTGAAATAAAATAACTTCAATTTATTTATTTATTTGGAGGGGGGGACAAACAAAGTGTGGGAAGAATCTAGAAAAAGAAATATTTTGGGGAATATTAAAAAGGCAGAATATATTTCTCCAAAGGAATAATGGACAAGTTCTTTAAAAAAAAGACAGAAACCAGCCCCCAGAAACCAGCCCCAGCCCCTCTCCCAAGAGCAGAAATTAGGCAGAGGGCAGCTTTTAGAAATGTAGATGTAATAATCCATTTAGGAAGGTTGGAGCCACGAAGCTACTAGGAAGACCTAAAATCTACATACCCCCACCCAAATTCTAAGGACAGGAGACATAATAGGATTAACCCACCAGTACCAAAAGGCACTCAGACTCAGGTCAAAGTACATGACACAGGAAACTCAAAGCCTCAAACAGGAAGAACTCCAAATACAAAACCCAAAGGAGGTATAAACACCCACCACTCCCTGCTACATGTGGTCAGTTTTCCAGAGTCATCTTTCTGTCTGGCTCTCCTCTTCCATAAACTGCAACCTTCTTTCTAAAGCAGTCTGCATTTTGATTATTCCTAGCTTGGACTGGACCCTGATGAAGATTTTTCTTTCCACAAAAGGTCCCAGGAAACATTAGATACTATTAGGAGAAACATGCAGACAACTTGCAAACCAAAAATAAAATAAATTTTAATAATGAACTGTTACTCAGCTTTCACCATAAAGCAGATGTTTCTCAAGTGCAAACTATAAATGATTTGGCTTTTAAAAAATAATATGAAATATTATTAGTTGAACACTTATAATAAAATCTGGAGAAATATCTGAACAAGTATAGATGCAAACAATAAGCTTCCTAGTTTTATATTTGTACTTACAATAGTATCAGAGTTACTGCTATTATATAAAAATTCACTAGAAGTATGGCAACCCTACTCTAGGGTAAAGATATTTAAATATATTCCAGCAAGAGTGCAGCTGTTCAACACATGGATGATCTCCACTTACCTGTCTCAACAATTTTTGCATGGAACACAGTAACTACTAAAAGACTAAGATATTATTACAAGGAAAGAATACCTATCTCATTCCCAACACTATGATGATGATAACTTTATTGTCACTTTGAATGTACACCAATCGGCATACATCAAAATGAAATTTCGTTGCATACAGCTCTCAAAGGGTCACCACCTCCGATATATACTCCTTGTTCGGGGCCCGCTCAAATTTCACATTGTCCATTTTAGTCTCTAGGGAGCGAACTGTAAAGAGGCCTTGCTTCTTTTTGCCCCTGGAGCATGCTGCTGCCGCCACCACCAACTCCTCCAAAAGCCTCTCTCTCTTCCTCTGGGCCTGCCGACAGCCTCATCCAGTTCCTTCGCTCCATAAGCTCCAGGTCCTCTCCTCCTCTGCCTCCTCTGGAAACAGCCCTGATTTGCAGCAGAATCCATCACTGGGCCAGCACTCAGATCTTGCTGCTGGCAGAACAAATTCAAACAGCACCAACGACTTTTAACGGTCTCACCAACAGTTCCAAAACAACTAGAAACTTGCCAGGCCAGCAAAGATTGTCGGTCACATGTTGTATGTTACCTTAGTTCCACCATGTTGCTCAAACACATTAAAATCTTCCTGATCATGTGGCTTATAGCCCTTACTATCCCTCCCAAAACTATTCGCTTTCAAGAGCCAATGCAGCCTCAGCCATTCCAGGCGCTGCCAACAACTACCAATGTTAGTGGCAAGAACAAGAAAGCTCTTTTGTCAGCAGCATCTTTCCGTAAACTGAAATTGCTCTGCCTAATCCCAAATATCTATTTTAAAATGACAATTGGACTTTAAATGACACACTAATGGAATTTCTGACTATTATGGAATGTGGACTGGTGGGCACTAGGAGATGTGTCTTCTCAGCCATAGTTCAGGCCATTTGGACATTCTCACCTCAGAGTTGAGAATAACCCCAAGACTGCTGGTCTTGAAGACATGCCTTTGTGGTCAGGGATAGGCCCTTGAGGATGTGAAGGACCCTGTATATTGATAGCTATGATGATTTTCCCCCACTTCTGTGTATATTTGAATTCTACATCCAGTTTTGGTCAACATGATATGAAAAAGATGTTGAGACTCTAGAAAGAGTACAGAGAAGAGCAACAAATATGATTAGGGGACTGGAGGCTAAAACATATGAACAGTTACTAGAACAATCTAATTTAATAAAAAGAAAGACCAGGGGTGATGGGATAGTAATATTCAAATATTTGAGGGGCTGCCACAAAGAAGAGGGGGTCAACCTATTCTCCAAAGCACTTGAAGGCAGAACAAGAAGCAGGGGGTCAAAATTAATCAAGGAGAGATGTGACGTAAAACTGACAAATTTCCTGAATGTTAGAACAATTAATCAGTGGAATGGCTTGCCTTCAAAAGTTGTGGATGCTCAAAGACTGGAGGTTTATAAGAAGAGATGGAACAACCAATTGTCTGAAATGGTATAGAGTTTCCTGCTTGAGATAGAAGACCTCCAAGGTCCCTTCCAAGTCTGTTATTTTGTTGCCTGTCATTTTTTTATATTTAATTTGTATTGCATTCTAATTGTTTTTTACAATTATTCACCATCCAGAGGCACTTGTTTGAGATCAGCGACTATAGAAATTGAATAATTAAATGAATATTTTATGGAAGTTGTTATAAAATGTTCGGCATGTATGGAAAAGGATAAAGTTTTATAAAATCCAATAAATTAAACACTTTAAATAAGAGAATTTCCTAAGATTTTTGGATTAATAGATTTTTTTTTCTACTGAGATTATTGTCAGTGATAAGATGCGTGTGTGAATTGAGTGAATTCGAATAAGCTCTTTTATATTCAAATAATATTGAAAAGATATTTACATTGCAATTCTTAGGAAGGTTATCTCTATTCAATTGCAAAGGTTATCTCTATTCAAAAAAGACACATAGAGAAATACAATACCAAAATGATAAAGATCTATCTTTCTCAATGTCTTATCTTATTCAAAATGGTACCTGTGAACCTTCAAAAATATAAGCTAGCTTTTTAAAATAGTAAAAGGGACTTTACAAAAACAATTTCCATTTCTTTCTATTCCAGCAGCCCAGATCTACAACCATTTGTTCTCCCAACCTCTATTTTTAGCCTCTAATCAATGAGTGTGTAGTTAAATGCCAATTTAAAATCTTTACTTCAGTGCAAGAAAGGAGTGAGCTTACTCTTGTTTAGCAATACTCAAGGTTTTGATTACTAATCTCCCTGCCCTCCCCAAAGTTAGCAACAGCTCTTAAGTAGATCATTATTTAAATCAGACCTGTTTGCTTATGGGATGAGATATTTTTTTTTACTTTATTACTTTAAAGTAATAAAGTAAAGAGATACTGTCCAGGGTGTGGGTCATCCCTGAGAATTTTTCCTCACTCTTCCAAGGCAGCGAGCCCTGGCGATGTCATCCAGTGGTGTCAGCAGACAGCCCACAATGTCTTGTGCTGTGCTCACCACCCTCTGTAATGCTTTCCTGTCCGCAGCTGTCAGACCAGCATACCAAACCACAATACAGTACGAGAGCACGCTCTCTATAGTAGACCAGTAAAAGAGGGTCATTAGCCTTTGTTCTACCCTGTTCTTCCACAAGACCCTGAGGAAGTGGAGTCTCTGTTGGGCCTTTCTGGCCACCTGGTTTGTATTAACTTTCCAGGTAAGATCTTCACAGAGGTAGAGTCCCAGAAATTTAAAAAAAGGAAACTCTCTACACAGCCCCCCCCCGATATAAAGTGGGGCAGGTTCCTCTTTTTTTCATCTGGAAGTGTAGCACCATCTCTTTCATCTTTCCGATGTTCAATTTATAATGTATAATTTCTAGTAGTGCATTTTGTGCTTGTTTCCCAATTTGAAAATTTCTATCAAGTGAGTGGATTGTAAAGTTTTAATGTAACACATGCAAATGAGCAACTGCATACAATCTGCCAACTATCAAATTGAAAACTCTGAGAAAATAACATCTTCTGTTTCTATGACTTAACAGTTATACAGTGTAAGGACATAACTGAAATTACTAGCATTATTAGTCTCTCCAAATGCTCAGAAGGAATAGATGCAGAAATGTTTTCTTACTTTATTCTTGAATTTATACCATTATAAAGCAGTACAAAATTTGTATAGGTCATGAACAAGGCACTTTTTTGTTCTATAATTTTTCTTTGTGATCTTTGTGATTCCCCCCCCCAATGAATATGTTCCTTCATACTGAAAAAAACAAAACAAAACAAAAATACTGTATTCCCAGTGATTCAGATCAATGTCACTCCTATAAAGACATTTATTTTTGGAAGTGTCCTCAAAAATCCTAACTAGAGTGAAACTTTCTCTGCTGCTTCTTCAAAATTAGTACTAAATCATTGATTTATTTATATCAAGTATACGGTAATTATGCATTAGATGACTAATAGATGACTTTAAAGCTTAATTTATTTTGATAATACTACTTTTCTTTCGTATAAGAAAAAAACATATTCAATGGATATAACAGAGGTAAATTTGAGGAAGGGTTTTTTTTGTTATTGTTTTATGAGAAGGAGGGCTTAACATATCCACCAAAAATCTTTTTTTCCCCTTTGAACTCATATATCATAACACAACTACTTTTTGTAGTTGTCCCTTGGTCAGCAAGAGTTTTTAAATAAATGAAGAAAGAAGCTCACATCTCTTTTAATCTGCAGTACTTGTTGCATCCCATTTTTAATTTGAAGTGTTAAAAATCTCATATAAAGGCCTTTTAAATAAGTGGACATCTGAGAAGTCTAGTAAAAGAGTTCATGTTTGGTTCACTTATTAAATTAAACAATAAATGTAATCCATTTATTAAAGGGCAGGAATTCTTCATGTCATCTGAGAAATCTAATAAAAAACCCTAAATGTTTAATTGCCAATCTCATTGTATCATGGGCTAATAACATATTTAAAGATGTGGCTGCTCACATATTGAAGAGATTTTGTTGTTCTTGTTGCCTTCCATTACAAAGAAAGCAGATGCAAGAGAAAGAACTAGAAAAGAACAAATTGCTTGTGGTCTAGGCTTCCGGTACAATGCGAATGGAAATTTATGTATGGAAATAAATAAAGACATGGATAATTATATAGGAACAAATTTCAGATAAATCAAAATATAAATGCAAATGAAATCTTGAATTTGTTTGCATATTTTTATTTTTAAAAAATCTATCTAGAATTGCTATATTCTTAGAGGCTTCCAAAAAAACTATCATTACACATAAGCTTACATAAAACACTTATCAAATAATGAAACCAGCTTTGAATTGTAAAGGCAAAGCCATTTTAGATAAGATTGCTTTGCAGTAATCTGTAATTCTGAATAGATTAACTATGCCAAATGTCAGAAGAAATTGATTTCAGAAGATACAGAAGATGCTATCAATGCATTGTCAACTTAAAGGAACCTAAATGAGACTTCTTTGACACCGAGGGATAAGTAGATTTATCTACAGGAATCTCACAAATTGAAACATGAGAAAAGATTAACAATACTTTAGCTATGAATGTGGGTGCCAAAAGGATGCAATTGACATTTGGCGATCATGTTAAATATGAATGCATGAAATATTTCCTAAGATGTAAGGAAATTAAATGTGTTTCAATTGTAAATAATCTTTTCCAAGTGTTAATGAGATATTTCTCTTGGAAAAGGATATTCTACCTGAACATACCTGTCACATAATCATAAGAATCTTATGCTACATGATATTAATCTTATTGTGCAATCTGACCAACTGTGGAACAATTTCTTTTTATGGAAAATATTTAGGGCTGCTAGATTGCTTCATTATTAGAAAATACGTTTAATAACTTGTCTGTTATGGACATCTTAATGTTACATTTGAACAGTACATAGATATTATGTCTATCTTTCCAGATCCAGAATGTATTTACTATGTATAAAATCAGTACTGCTCCAAATATTTTCAGTGCTAATAAAAGGCATCTAGGACATGTACTACAACTAGGAAAGGTATTCTTCTTCGAATTAGGAAGAAAGGTGTTTTCATGATAATATTCTGTATCTTCTTGGGGAAAGTCAATGTGTTCTCAACTAGGGGAAAATGAAAAGAATGAATTTAGATGATCATTTAAATATGTGCTCCAGGTTCCAGATGAAACAGAAGCATCCTCTGTCCATCTAGGCATCTATCCATGAGTTTATCTCTCACTTTCCATTTGAACTGTTTCATTAGTGTTCTCCATCTTAAAAGTGGCCCATTTCATGTGTGAGATTTGCAGCTGTTCCTCAATAAGAAATCTCTGTTCTGGTATTTGCTAATCACACTGACATTTTAGAGGCCTAACAACATGACTTATTTGATAGATTGTATCTCCAGAATCCTTTTCTCTCTGTCATTTGTTGGAATTCAGCATGATTTTGAGGCAGTTGCCATTACACATGCCACTTTTAAAAATTATGACTTTTTATCACTTCCTTTTGCATTAGACTTTGAAAATGAAGAATTAGTTAAGGCACGCCATATGGTATCCTGCTTCATGGTTTTGTCATTCATTATGTATTCAATACCGAACAATTTTTAGGTTATAGCTTAATAACAGAGTGAATGTGTGCTTTGGATGCATAGTGGCCCAGACTCAATCCTTGGTTACAATCCATCTCGAAGTAGAGATGAAAAACTCATTTCTGAAATCATGGACCAGTAGTACCATTAAATCTACACTAGATGGACCAATTGCTTGACTATGTGGAAAGCATTTTTCCTATATTTCTTTTTGTTGCTGCAAAGTCTGCATTATTCCAAAGGCGTGCTAGGTCAGGAAACTAATTAGGAGTAGAGTTTTGGATAACCTAATCTGCAATAGTTCATCTGATTATACTATTATAGGGGGATATTAGGATTTATTCCAGAGCCTGCTTGCTTAGAAGTAAATCCCATTGAACACATGGAATTTACTTCTGAGTAAACATATTATAAACCTCCTTTAAAAAGTGTAATATCTTAGTTCAGATTGGTGTTTGACTAGTGCAGTGTTTTTTGATATCAGCAGCTTCCAGAACTGTGGATTTCAAGTCCCAGAACTCTCAGTAATCCCCATGCTGGTTATGGCAACTGAGTCCAAACATCTGGAGTTGTTAAGGCTGGGAAATACTGAACTATTACATTCAAATGGTTACAAAAAATTAACATTAGTCAAGAATTTGTTTTAAAAATACATTCTACATTTTTTATCAAACAGAAGTTTGCAAGAAGTTTGCATCTTCAGATATATTAGCATAAAATAGGAAATGATTACATTGGTGATTGCTATGTAGGCATCTCATCCTAATGGAACAATAGCAAGACAATTCCCAAGCTGCAGACTTGACTCTTAAATGGAAATGAATTACCATCTAAAACAGATTTACATTAATGTCAAGGTCAGTGTATATCTCAGTTAATATATTTCTGTCTTGACAATCTTAAGCTTCAGCCACCACTTAGTCAATTAAGGACATTAGACACAAATTCAGGACTTGAAATATTGAGTGTAGGGTAAGAGTAAAAGAGAAAGGAATAATACAGTATCCATTTACTGCTTTTAGTATTCTGAATCTCTAAGGATTTCTGCTCATTGGGACTGAACATTCACATGGTCTTTAAAAGTATCTATATGCAGGGCTTTTTTTCTCATAGAACGCTCAGAACAGAGTTCCGGCACCTTTTTTGGATGGAACCTTGTAGGGTAGGCAAGGCGGGTTGTATGACATGTGTGAGTTCCGGCACCTTTTTCTTTTAAAAAAAAAGCACTGTCTATATGTATTCTATAGTCATTTGTGCAGATTCACATGCACACATAGACTCTTCAGTATAACTAAGACATATTTTATCTATATAGAAACTGAAATTGCATAGTGACCATTGAATATGTAAAAGAAAGTTACTGCAAAGTGTTTCAAAGTTATAGGGAAGTTTTGTCTGGAATTAGATCTACGATGATACTGTCTTAGGTGCAGTCAAAAAATCCTAAATTTTGAAATGTGAATCAAGCTCATTACCATGTTAATCTTGCAGGTATAAATATTAGTATAGCAGTGAGGCAGAAGCAGAGCTTCTGCACTGTTTATAGAAGGTTTAGTTTTTAATATCAGAAATCCATTTTTTCCATATGGAAAATTGCAAGCTAAAATCTGTTCGCAGCACTTTCAAAGTTGATAATAGGACCAACAGATGCAAAAACTGAATGATAAATATTCATTTGGAGATCTCGCTGAAATGAAATAAATCTTCTCCCTGTATCTCCTGACACATGATGAAATATCTCTCATATCCTTTTTGCTTGATATTAATAGAAATGAGTGGGTTTTTTTTACAACCTTCAGCAGTGAAATTGACTTCTGATGGTTAAATTTTCCAAGCCATTGAGGCCTTAATCCAGTAGTAGTTGACATAACCAGATGAGTGGAACTCGTTGTATTATGCAATTCCTATTCAATATGTACTACATTTTACCCAGAATGATTTCCACTGTAAAATAATTTAATTTCTTTCTGCTTTAAGCTATACTGGAGAAAATTCACAATAGTCCCTGTGAAGTCATTAGTCACAGTATAAATGTCAGTGGTATAAATGACTGTCAAATTGCTTGAATATGAAAGAAAAATGCATGCATAATAATGCAATATTGCACATACAAGAACACTATCTCTTTTTCAGAAGGAACCAGTAAATAGAATTCAGACCATCTCATTTCACTCCTAGCAATTGTAAACTGGTTACCTAGTAACTAATCCAGCAATGCTGAGTTTAGGTTTTATCCACTTAAATATTTCTTTTTTCTTTTCTTTTCTTTTCTTTTCTTATTTTTTCTTTTCTTTTCTTTTTTTCTTTTTTTCTTTCTTTTTCTTTTTTTCTTTCTTTCTTTCACTCTTTCTTTCTTGTTTTTCTACTTCTTAAAGAAAATCAGTGGTTGGAATGATCTGAGTACTGTAGTTGGCTGCTTCTGATAAAACAATTACTCTTTTTTAAAAATATATTTTCCTTGTCAGCATATTTCAGAGCCACTCATATTTTGTACCACTAGTACCAGTAAGGTTAAGGTAAAGGTTCCCCTGCACATGCATGCTAGTCGTTTCCAACTCTAGGGGCCGGTGCTCATCTCCATTTCAAAGCCGAAGAGCCAGCGCTTGTCCGAGGACGTCTCCATGGTCATGTGGCCGGCATGACTGGACACCAAAGGTGCACGGAACACTGTTAGTACCAGTAGTGGGATTCAAATATGTGAACAACCAGTTCTCTGTGTGAATAGTGCTTCCAGAAGTCCATTCTGGGCCTGGCCAAAAAAAAAATTAGCTACCGGTTCTGCCGAAGTGGTGCAAACTGGCTGAATCCTACCACTGACTAATACAGTTCAGAATTATACATGACAGTACCAAAAGGCAAAACGATATGACGCTGGAAGATGAGCCCCTCAGGTCGGAAGGCGTCCAATATGCTACTGGGGAAGAGCAGAGGGCTAGTACTAGTAGCGCCAGAAAGAATGAAGCGACTGGGCCAAAGCCGAAAGGACGCTCAGCTGTGGATGTGTCTGGTGGTGAAAGGAAAGTCCGATGCTGTAAAGATTTTTTCTCCATAGGAACCTGGAATGTAAGATCCATGAATCAAGGAAAGCTGGACGTGGTCAAACAAGAGATAACAAGACTGAACATCGACATCTTAGGTATCAGCGAACTAAAATGGACAGGAATGGGTGAATTTAATTCAGATGACCACCAGGTATACTACTGCGGGCAAGAATCCCTCAGAAGAAATGGAGTAGCCTTCATAGTCAATAAAAGAGTAGGAAAATCAATACTGGGATACAATCCTCAAAATGACAGAATGATCTCAGTTCGAATCCAAGGCAAACCATTCAATATCACAGTAGTCCAAGTCTATGCCCCAACCACCAGTGCTGAAGAGGATGAAATTGACCGGTTCTATGAAGCCCTACAGCACCTTATAGAACTAACACCAAAAAATGATGTCCTTATCATCATGGGGGATTGGAATGCTAAAGTAGGAAGCCAAAAGATAACCGGAATAACAGGCAAGTTTGGCCTTGGAGTACAAAATGAAGCAGGGCACAGGCTGATAGAATTTTGTCAAGAGAATACGATGGTCATAGCAAACACTCTTTTCCAACAACCCAAGAGACGGGTTTACACATGGACATCACCAGACGGTCATCACAGAAATCAGATTGACTATATGCTCTGCAGCCAAAGATGGAGAAGCTCTATACAGTCAGTAAAAACAAGACCAGGAGCTGACTGTGGCTCAGACCATGAGCTTCTCCTTGCAAAGTTTAAGCTTAAACTGAAGAAAGTAGGGAAAAGCACTAGGCCACTCAGGTATGAATTAAATCATATCCCTGTTGAATATACAGTAGAGGTGACAAATAGATTTAAGGAATTAGATCTGATAGACAGAGTGCCTGAAGAACTATGGACAGAGGTTCGCGACATTGTACAACAGGTAGCAACCAAAACCATCCCAAAGAAAAAGAAATGCAAGAAAGCAAAATGGCTGTCTGAGGAAGCTTTGCAAATAGCTAAGGAAAGGAGGGAAGCGAAAGGCAAGGGAGAAAAACATAGATATGCCCAATTGAATGCAGAATTCCAGAGAATAGCTAGAAGAGATAAGAATGCCTTCTTAAATGAACAGTGCAAAGAAATAGAAGAAAACAATAGAATAGGGAGGACCAGAGATCTTTTCAAGAAAATTGGAGAGATGAAGGGAACGTTTAATGCAAAAATGGGCATGATAAAGGACCAAAATGGCAGGGACCTAACAGAGGCAGAAGAGATTAAGAAGAGGTGGCAAAATTACACAGAAGAACTATACAAGAATGAGCTTAATGTCCCTGATAATCACAATGAGGTGGTCACTGACCTCGAGCCAGACATCCTAGAATGTGAAGTGAAGTGGGCCTTAGAAAAGCTGAGCAACAACAAAGCTAGTGGAGGTGACAGTATTCCAGCTGAGCTATTCAAAATCTTAAAAGACAGTGCAGTAAAAGTGCTACACTCAATTTGCCAGCAAATTTGGAAAACTCAACAGTGGCCACAGGATTGGAAAAGATCAGTTTACATTCCAATTCCAAAGAAAGGCAGTGCCAAAGAATGTTCAAACTATCGCACCATTGCACTCATTTCTCATGCTAGTAAAGTCATGCTTAAAATCCTACAAGCTAGACTTCAGCAGTATGTGGATCGAGAACTACCAGAAGTACAGGCAGGATTTCGAAGAGGCAGAGGAACTAGAGATCAAATTGCCAACATACGCTGGATCATGGAGAAAGCTAGGGAGTTCCAGAAAAACATCTACTTCTGCTTCATTGACTATGCTAAAGCCTTTGATTGTGTGGATCATAACAAACTGTGGCAAGTTCTTAAAGAGATGGGAGTACCAGACCATCTTATTTGTCTCTTGAGAAACCTATATGCGGGCCAAGAAGCAACAGTGAGAACTGGACACGGAACCACTGATTGGTTCAAAATTGGGAAAGGAGTCCGGCAAGGCTGTATACTGTCACCCTGCCTATTTAACTTATATGCAGAGCACATCATGAGAAAGGCAGGGCTAGATGAATCAAAAGTTGGAATTAAGATTGCCGGAAGAAATATCAACAACCTAAGATACGCAGATGATACCACTCTAATGGCAGAAAGTGAAGAAGAACTAAAGAGCCTCTTGTTGCGGGTGAAGAAGGAGAGTGCAAAACTTGGGTTGAAACTTAACATTAAGAAAACCAAGATCATGGCATCTGGCCCTCTCAATTCCTGGCAAATAGATGGGGAAGAAATGGAGGTAGTGACAGATTTTATTTTCCTGGGCTCCAAGATCACTGCAGATGGGGACTGTAGCCAAGAAATTAAAAGACGCTTGCTCCTGGGGAGGAAAGCCATGACAAATCTAGACAGCACACTAAAAAGCAGAGACATCACCCTGTCAACAAAAGTGCGTATAGTCAAGGTTATGGTCTTCCCAGTTGCAATGTATGGCAGTGAAAGTTGGACCATAAGAAAGGCTGAGCGCCAAAGAATTGAGGCCTTTGAACTATGGTGCTGGAGAAGACTCCTGCGAGTCCCTTGGACTGCAAGGCGATCAAACCGGTCAGTCCTAGAGGAGATCAATCCTGACTGCTCTTTAGAAGGCCAGATCCTGAAGCTAAAACTCAAATACTTTGGCCACCTAATGAGAAGGAAGGACTCACTGGAGAAAAGCCTAATGCTGGGAAAGATCGAGGGCAATAGAAGAAGGGGACGACAGAGAATGAGGTGGCTGGATGGAGTCACTGAAGCAGTAGGCGTGAGCTTAAATGGACTCCAGAAGATGGTAGAGGACAGAAAGGCCTGGAGGAATGTTGTCCATAGGGTCGCGATGGGTCGGACACGACTTCGCAGCTAACAACAACAACAACATTGGCTGATACTTATTTTGCTCTAAAAATGAAGAAGGGTAGATAACCTTAAACCATAATCTTTGTGAAAGATGTGTTTTGCAAGTGTCTGCTTGGAATCGAATGCATTTAAAAAACAACATTCTACTATTTTAACTATTTTTTGTATTATAAATGTTAAATTCATGCCTATGAGGGCCACAACTAAAGTAACATTCTCCTTGAATATCCCTTGATAATATATTAGAATGAATATGTGCATTAGTGCCTGGCAGGCATTTATGCAGGCTAAAAAAAACCTGTGTATCAGCAACAAAGGGATGGCATGTTTCTTATTTTATCCCTCTTATGTTTGTTTTGTGTCAGTTCACATTTCTAAATCAATCTCTCTGTATTATATTATATAGCTGTTTTATTAGCTACATAGTTATAGCTATATAGACATTAGAACTTTTTATTGTGTCCTTTTTATTTATTTTTTCAGTACTTTATCTTAATAATATTGGCTGCTTTGTGTACATTTCTAAGAGTAGAAAAATGTAACATAGAATCATAGACCTGGAAGGGAGCACATAGATCAATCTTCAAGAGAACCAATTAATCCATTTATAAGTGGTGCCTATCCATACTCCTCCCAAAAAAATACTCCAGGGAGATAAAACTCACAACCTCTATAAATGTCTATGGAGATTTTCAGTCATCCAGGTCATGGTTGTCCCAGAGGTGCTTTTTCTGGAGATGACTGAGAATCTCCATAGACATCTAGCTATGCACTTTAGGATGAACACCCTTCGAATGGTGAGGGAGTATGAACAGATTTCCAGAAAACATTGCAGACTACAGGAACCATTTGTACTACAGTTTGAGATGGAGACAACACAGACTCATCCCCAACAGCCTGCGCCTGTCTTCAACAGTGAAGAGACACAGGGCAGAAAACATCCTGCAGCCAAGAAGGCTCCACACACATTTGCACTACTCAGGTGATGCCTGAGGACACAGGTAAACCTCCAAATGGCTTCAATGACTTTCTAAAAGTATGCAAATTGCCAGCTGTCTGCGAGGAATATAAATCCTTCCATTCCCCACCATCCAGTCAGAGCTGAAGAAGCTTCTTGGATGAGAAGAGAAACATCTTCAAAGAAAAACAAGGAAGTCCAGTTGCCTCCTGAAAAAGCTCCTTTGGGACAACCTCTGTAAACAGTTTCAATGTTGGGCAGATCTTACTGTCAGGATGTTTTTTCCTTATTTTAAAATTAAATCTTGGTGGCTGCAAATTTTTCTGCTTCTGATTTCTGAGTCATGGAAAATAGTTCTTGACCATCTTTCCTCTGGCTTCTTTTTATGTACTTGAACACTGCTGTATTATATAAATGTCTCTATCATGGATACTATAATACCTTCATTATAATGCCTCACATTGTTTCCTATAATACATTGTTATTATAATATCTTTCACTTTCATTCATTTGGAAATGAAAGCCAAATAGCTTTCTTCCTAGGACCTTGATCATATTGTAATCAACTCTTGGACAGACAATAGCTGAAAGAAGAGCTCTGCCTCTAACTACAAATCTAGATAATCAGGATAGTTACTGACACTGTGGTGAGAATTCACAGGTCACATTCCTGAAGGAAACAGTTCAACATTTAATAATGGTACAGAAATAGTCTAATATATATATTAGACTTCACTTTCCTGAAAGTGGAGAGGTCCCTTTTTATGATCTTCCAGAGGTTTCTCAATTCTTGGTGTTTCAGGAAGCCCTTTGGAGTTAAACAATTTAAATGGGATCAATAGGAATATAGGTAATCCTTGACTTACAATCATTCAGCAACTGTTCAAAGTTACAATGGCACTAAAAAACAAAAAGTGAGTTACAACTGGTCTTTGCACTTAATGACCATCACAGCATTTCCATGGTCATGTAATCAAACTTTAGACACTTGGCAACTGGTATATATTTATGATGACTGCAGAATCCTGGAATGATTTGATCATCATTTGCTACATTCCCAGCTGGCTTCTAATGAGCAAAATCAATTGGGGGGGGGGAAAGCAGATTCACTTACCAACTGTCTGATTCACTTAAGAGAAGTGTTGTAAAATTAGGTGCCGATTACTGAACAACTGACTTGCTTAGCAACAGAAATTCTGGTCCCATTTGTGTTTGTATATCAAAGTCTAGTTGTATAAGAAGATAACTGCTGTGTTTTGATTTATCCATTGTATTATTAGTGTATTATATTGTTGGTACTGTTTATTATGCATATATAATGAAATACACGTAGCTCATGGATTTTGCATCTCTGGTCCAGAACAATGTTCAGCCATACCAACTTCAGGAAGAAAACAAATGCT
>NC_138204.1:137872322-138059822 GCF_964194415.1 Vipera berus | reverse complement strand
ACCAATCCTAGTTAACACACAAGACCAGTACCTTCAATTACTGTATACCTGAAGGAACAACATGCACTAGGCAAATATACTTATCTGCTTGGCTAATTTGAGAAGACCCGAAATAAAGTGTTATTCCACGGATGTCAAACATGATCGCATCACTTGATGTATTGTGACATATTATGACATTTTTTGCCTTTGCGGAGCCAGGGTGGGCATGGCCTGCATGTGACACACTGAGCCCGCAGGCCACCAGTTTGATACCCCTCTGTTATTATAAGTTGTGATCAACTTGTGCTGCACTAATCCCTAAATCAGTCAGAAGTTGTAAGGTGGTTCTCATTTAAAATAAACACACACAGAGAGAGACTCACTCAGCCTACCACCTGTGTAATGTGTCAGTCTCTGACAATCTCAAATCCATTCAAGGCCAAGCCACTCAGGTTTCTTCCATAAACCACATATTAAAGAAGTAATTGTGTATTACTTATTATTGCAATATGAAGATAGATAACCTGAAAATGCCTATAGCTCATGTCTAAATAGGGGCTGGAATCCAGGATTATCTAATTTAAATCTAAATATTATATCACAACATTAGATAGAATTTTATACCTAAAAATTAGAATGAATAACCTATTGCTCCAAACAAAGAGAAATATACTACTTGAAATTGATGGTAGGGAAAATGTTTCATTGGTTACTACACAAAAGATCTATAGGTTCAAAATCAGGAAAAAAATATTTTTTTCAGAATTTTCTCATTTCATTCATAAAAAAAATTAAATGTGAAAATGTTCAAATACTGAATCTACCATATTTGTTCTGAAATAATGCATCACAGCAACAGATATATGAGACAGAGCTCAATACTAGGGGAATCTGGATTTAAAGCTTCATGAAGCAAACAGCAAATTTGTACATTCAGTCTATCAGTTTTTAACTAACAGTTCCATTGAAGTCATTGCTGTAAATCTCAAAGCTTTCAAATTTTATTTTCTAATGTAGAGTACTGAATGTACTGAAATTCTGTAGTTTCCTCCAATCTTTCATCTCTAAAATGAATCTTCACTTTCTCTGCCCATCTGTCAATTTTGAAGAAATCTGGATGGGGGAGGCTGGAAAACTCATTTTTAGGAACTCAAGAAATGTAAGAAATGCTGTAAGGTTTTCAAAGGAACAATAGATAAAGAAAATGGTTAACTTATCAAGAGTGGTTAGAATAGAAACATGGAGAATATACAGATGAAATCAAGAGAGCAACTGGCTGCAGATATTTTAGTTTTCAATGATTTTTGTACGATGGTTAAGTTGAAGATTTAAGGTAGATAATAGGATTTTTGGACCTAAGCTGCAAAAGAGAGACTTTGAAGTTGAGCTACATGAAAATGATGAACAAGTAATTGATAAATGTATAAACTTTTATTGAAATTTGAAACAGAAGAATAAGTGAAAGACTGTGTGATAAAATAGGCTAAGAGCTTTGGATACATTGTAGTGAAGGAACAGTAAGAAAATATTTGGTTAAAAGGACTTAAATTTACATTATTATATAATCTAAAAGAGATTTTTTTAATAAAATGATATAACAACTCGAGAAACATTGTTCCAGTATGTATAAAGGCACGTCAAATTTATGTTGGAAATGTGGACAACATGAAACATCTTTTTTTTCTTTCATTTTAAAGATCAAAATTTAATTGAAAACAGAATTTTTCTTCCTGGGATTAATGGCAAGCCAATTAGAAAAGAGACATTGAAGGGTTTTTTTTGGGGGGGTTGGTGTTTTTTTTTGCATGATTACTGCTGTGAGACTATTGTATGGGTGGAGATGGAAAGGCTCTGAAACATCCACAATGGAGAAATGGTTGATGGAGATGGCAGAACTAAAAGAGATGACAAAATTAACTTGGTTGATCAGAGAAAGATCAACAACTGAATTACTGGAAACCCATTATGGACTTCTCACCAGGAGAAAGGGAGTGAGAGGGAGAAAGGGAGGGGAGAGGAGAGAGAGGAGAGGGGAGGAGAGGAGAGGAGAGGAGAGGAGAGGAGAGGAGAGGAGAGGAGAGGAGAGGAGAGGAGAGGAGAGGAGAGGAGAGAGAGAAATGAGCTTGTGTTTTATGGGTTTGAAGATTAGAAAGGGTAACTTGGAAAGCTTTCCATCTTGCCTAATGGCCTACTCTACCCCTCTGAAGTGTAGGATAGTAAATATAAAAAGGTTCTAGGGGACTGAACGGCTCTGCCCTCAGTGATTCTGGAGAGGTGGAAACTACAGGACATATTCTTCTCTGCTGCTCACTTTATGGAGACTCCAAACCAGATACATGCTTCCTCTGATTATTAGACATCCTGTTGCCCAGATTCAGTCTATGTTTAGATGTTGCTCAGAGATGAAGTACCCCTTATTATAGCATATAGAGCTAGATTTTGTACAGCAGTATAGAAGATTCATCAAACTCTGATGGGCCAATGTCTATCAATGTATTCCCTGTAAGTGCAATTTATTTATACTTTTGATGTTATCAGTTTACTGATATTAATAATTTTAGAAACCTTTACTTTGTTGTAATCTTAGCTATCATACTTAAAACAATTTTAGTCTTTACATTATAATTTCCTATAGGCTATACCTGGATCTCACTTATTAGACACTAGATAGGTTATTTTACAAATGTATTTTAACTCTGTCTTAAATTTAATTTGTTTATTATTGCATGTCTTTGACTGCAATAAACTGAACTGAATACTGGGGACGCTTTAGCACTGCAACAAATTTGGGAAGAAAGGGTAGCTTATGGAAAGAAGGAAATTATTATGTAACTTTACATTAGAGAGAGAGGCAAAATATAAATATAGTCAAAACTGCTGTTGAGAAGATCAGAAGCTGCTTCTTTATAATCTTTCTATTTTCTGTTATCAGGTTTCTGACGTATGGGCTTTTCAAGTGACTCTGAGGCATTGCTTACCTTAAAAGTCCTTTATTAGCCTAATACACCGGCGAATGCTTGCTCGAAGGAAGCTGGAATCTGAAATCTCTGCCCCTTGCACAATATATTAAAACACAATTCTCCACCTTTCTAATTTTGTCATTAATCATATTCTCCAAATAATTTAAAGAATCAGTTTCTCTTCCGTTAAAAAACCCGCCAAGGTCTTATCTTCTCTAGTTAGAGATGGCCTTGAAAGGTGCAATCCTACTTGTCCCCCCTCCCAACCTTAAACTAAATCTCTTGTCAAGTAATAACATTCGATGTTAGCAGCGTTGACATCTGGGCCCCCTTACAAAAAGGACAGATCCTGTAATGTAAACAAAACACAAGTTAGGAACTGGCTTTTGGTTTGTTGGGGTGTTTCTCATAAAACCTTTTGATAAGTCTGTCAGCTTTCACATCAGTAGATTTTACCCAAATGGCTTCAGACAATGGGTATCCCTTCCATTGTACTATATATTGCAATTTTCCCTTAAAGATTCTAGAGTCAAGAATACGTTTCACTTCATAATGGGTCTGACCTGCTAACATGAGGGGTCCAGGTGCTTTCTTAGGGGGAGGTCTTAAAGTGGAGGTTCAGAAAGGTTTCAGCAAGCTACAATAGAACACTGGGTGAATTTTCCCCAAAAGTCTGGGTAGTTTCAATTTTACTATGACCGGGTTGATGATTTTCACAATGGGGAAAGGCCCCAAGAATTTTGGTCCCAATTTCTTATTGGGTAGTTTAAGGCATAAGTATTTGGTTGACAAATAGACCTTTTCCCCAACTTGGAATATTCTTTGGGGAGCTCTCTTTTTTCAGCTTGCTTTTTGTAGGTCTCAAAGGTCTTTTTTAAGGCCACCTTTGTATTTTTCCAAACCTCTTCCCAACCCTTCACCCAATGATCAAGAGTCTGGGAAGTGGAGGGTAACTGAGGGTATTCCAGTATGGGGTTGAATTCTTTCCCTGTGGCTACACGGAAAGGAGTATAGCCGGTGATGCTATGTACTGAATTATTGTAAGCCACTTCTGCAAAAGGGAGGAGGTCGGTCCAGTTTGTTTGTTGGTAAGAGACGTAGCATCTAAGGTATTGTTCCACCATTTCGTTGGTAGATTCTGCGGCTCTGTTAGTAGCCGGGTGAAAAGCAGTTGATAGGCCTTGAGATGATCCAATTAATTTAAGAAAGTTTCTCCAAAATTTTGCTGTGAACTGCACCCCTCTGTCCGAAATTATTAACTTAGGGGTGCCATGTAGTCAATAGATATGTTTTAGGAACAACTTAGTCAGGCGTTGAGCTGATGGAAGTCCTTTGCAGGCGATAAAGTGAGCTTGTTTTGAAAATAGGTCTATCACAGTCCAAATGACAGTATTTCCTCTACTGTCGGGTAGGTCTACTATAAAGTCCATAGCTATTTCTTCCCATGGTTGAGAAGGTTCGGCCACTGGTTGCAGTAACCCAGGGGTCTTTCCTGGGATTCTTTTCATGGTGGCACATACAGCACAGTTCTTGACATAGTTTTCTATGTCTCGTTTTAGTCCCGGCCACCAAAATTGCCAGCGAGTGAGTTGTAGAGTTTTTAGATATCCGAAATGTCCAGCCTGTTTGACATCATGGCTGTGTTTGAGGGCATTAAGATGAAGAGCTTCAGGCAAGTACAATTTTCCCCCCTTGTAAGCCAGACCATCCCTGCATGTTAGGGATGTCTGATCGTCTTTAAACCATTGATCAGTGAGGAGTTCTCGCTTTATTTTCTTTACCCCGGGGTCATCAGGAGTAGGGGTCCTGCAAGGTGTGAATTGGGCCGCAGTTTGTGGACCGGGGATAATTGCCTCGTGAACTTCTTTGCGTTCGCTTTTTTACTGTGGCAATCGGGAGAGTGCATCAGCTAGGAAGTTTTTTCTTCCTGGTATGTACTTTAGAGTAAAGTTAAAATGGTTGAAGTACTGTGCCCATTGTACTTGTTTTGGGGACAATTTGCAGGGAATTTTTAGTGCTTCTACATTTTTGTGATCTGTCCATACTTCAGAAGGCACCTTGCTCCCTTCTAAGTAGTGCCGCCAGTTTAATAGACCCCACCTAATAGTGAAGGCGACCTTCTCGAAGACTGTCCATCTCCTCTCACTTTCAGTAAATATTTTAGAGGTATAAGCACAAGGTTGCAGGACCCCACTTTTATTCTTTTGCAATAACAGCGCTCCAACTGCCACGTCGCTGGCATCTGCCTGAATTACGAAGGGCTCCCCTGGGCAGGGGTGCTTTAGGACTGGTTCAGCCACAAATAGTCTTTTTAAATTCTCAAAAGTTTTCTGACAACTCATAGTCCATACTAGCGGTGGGCCAGGTCACTGTTTTCCCCCTCCCTTGTCTGTTTTTATTTTCCACATTCACGGTCTGTAAGAGGTAGAGTAATCTTGGCAAAAGAGGGAATAAATTGACGGTAGAAGTTGGCAAACCCTAGGAAGCTCTGGAGCTGTTTACGGGTTTTGGGGGGGCTGCCATTCAATTATGGTTTTTACTTTGGCTGGGTCCATTTCGATACCCTCATTGGAGATTCTATAGCCAAGATAATCTAATCAGGTTTCGTGAAATTCACATTTCGACAATTTGACATAAAGTTAGGTATTCAATAGTTTCTTTAACACTTCTCTGACCAGTTTTATGTGGTCAGTCATATTCGTGCTGTATATCAGGATGTCATCAAGGTATACTAGGACCCTTTTGTATAGGTGTTCATGTAGGACCTCATTAATCAACTGCATAAATACGGCTGGGGGCCTCTGCAGTCCAAATGGCATGACTTTGAATTGGTAGCTCCCAAAGGGGCAGTTGAAGGCTGTCTTCCACTCATCCCCCTCCTTTATTCGTACCCAGTAATATGCTTCTCTCAGGTCTAACTTGGTGAAGATGCTCCCCTTTACCAGGTGGGTTAGAAAATCTTTCAGGAGGGGGAGAGGGTATTTATTTTCCACACTCACAGCATTTAGGCCTTTATAGTCCATGCAGAGACATAGAGACCCATCTTTTTTCTCTTTGAACAACACAGGGGCTCCCACAGTAGACTTGGCCCATTCAATGAATCCCCTTGCTAGGTTTGCATCCACATATCGCTGCATCTCCTCCATTTCAAGGGGGGACATAGCATACATTCTTGGTCGGGGGAGTTTGGCCTCTGGTAACAGTTCAATGGAATAATCATTGGGACAGTGGGGAGGCAAGGTATCACGTTCTTTCTCACTAAACGCCTCCGCTAGGTCCTGGTACTCGCTGGGGATGAGCGGCTTGCCAGGTAGCCATAAGGCAGCCATGTGCGCTTGCTCATTGGGTGGGCTAAAATCCCATGTGAGATCTGTTGAATCAATGGGGGGATTGGGCCCTATGGGTAATCTCACAGTTCTCATTCCTTTATCCCACCAGATAAACGGCTTCCATTTGTCTAGCCAGACTAGTCCTAGGATCATAGTCTCAGACATCTTTGGAGCTACCAGGAAGCAAATAAACTCCCAGTGCTTGCCTATTTCCAGGCATAAGGGCTCCGTTAATTGCATGACTAAAGTCCCTCCCATTAGGGAGCCATTGACTTGCTCAAACCTCACAGGTTTGGAGAGCGGCTTGGTCCGTATGCCCAGTCTCAAGGCACATGACAGGCTAATGATGCATTGGGAGCAGCCGGTATCGAGTAGCACTTTCAGATCTACTTGTGCCCCTGACTTAGGGATTATGAGTTTAGCAGGCAATAAAAAAGGTAGGATGCATCGACTCACCATCGGGTCGTTCTCCCCTTCATTGTCGCTTTCAAAACTGGGTAAAGTGGGGGTGGGTCCGGCTGGTGGGCCAGTGTCCTCCTAGGTGGGGGATGTAACCTAGGTAACGGGCTCCTGGGTGGCCCAGTTGGACTTTTCTCTTGATGGCTGCTGTGTGGATTTCTTCCTCATTGTTGGATCTGGTCTACTCTGCTGTTGCGGGTAAGGAACTGGGCAGTTTGCTGCTCGATGTCCCTGCTGTCCACATTGAAAGCACTTGATTGGTGGACTTGTAGGTGGTCTAGGTCTTTCAGCAGTAGCAGTCATTGGGTTTTTTTGGGGGGCTGTAGCCATCTGGATCCTGGTTTTGGTGCAGCTTCAGGTGGGGAAGGCTTTTTATAGCGGGTGAGCTGGACATTTAATTTCACCACTGCCTGGTACCATTCATGCAGCTGGTCGGGGGCAACTCGGTAGATACATGCCTGAGAAAGGTGGTCGTTTAACCCTTCTCTAAAAAGATGAATTATTGATTGCTCAGGCCATCTCTCTAACTGACCTGCCATCTTTCAAAACTCTTGCACGTACTCTAGGACAGGCCAGCCAGCTTGCTTTATCTTATGGATTTGTTCTTCCGTTTTGAGGGCAATGGATGGATCCTCAAATCTTTCCCTCAGCCCCAGGAGGAAAAGGTGGGGGTCCTCCAATTCAGGGGCCTTCTCGTTATATAAATTGTTCAACCATTCAGATGCTTCTCCCTCTGGGTTGGATGCAATAACATCGACCATCGCATCCGGGTCTAGGTAAGAGTGACCCCAGCAATTCAAGTGAGAGCGTACTTGGTTGAGTAAAAAAATCAGTTTTTCTCGGTCCCCATCAAAGGTTGCTCTGAAGGGTGGGGTCATCATTGCTTGCTGGGGCCCCCATTGCTGCTGGCCCCACCCTAGTTGTTGGTTCAATGGCTGCTGGGGCCCTCATTGCTGCTGTCCCCCCTTGGTTGTTGGATCAACAGTTGCTGGGGCCCCCACTGCTGCTGGCCCCCTCCTGGTTTTTGATTCACCAGCTGCCAGGGCCCCCACTGCTGTTGTGTCTCCAGTTGCTGCTGGCCCCACTCTGGTTGCTGATTTAATGGCTGCCATGTCCCCCCCTGCTGCTGGCCCCACTGGTCCTACTGTACATTCAGGGGTTGCACGTTTGCGTCCTGCTGCTGCCACCCTTGCTGTTTTCCTCCCACCAGCTCGTGATCTCCAGGATTCTGCATCACCCCCAGCTGTTGCAAGCCTTCTATTAGCTGGGGCAAGCTCACAGGTTGTTGGCCTTTCACTTGTGGGGGCTCCCCAACCTCCCATTGCTGCAGAGGCTCCAGGCTGGGGTCATCTGTCTCAATGGGTCTGGAGGGCTTGGCAGGAGACTCCTGGGTCTGGCAGGCAGTCTGATCTGTAGACAGGATTTTCCACTCACTCGAGTATTCAATCTCAGCTGGCCTGGCTGCTCCAAGGCTCCTGGAGTCTCTGCTGGGCTTAATCCACTCTGATGACCAGACCAATTCTCCTGGTTTTTTGGGTCTAGCTCCCAGCTGGGAGGATTGCTGAAACTCTTTCCCTGCTGGCTTCTTTGCTGGCTCTTCCCCCACTGGGGTGACTGCTGGTGCCAGGGAGCTGGCTTCAGGCAATTTTACTCCCTCCATTATGAGATCTTCCCCAACTCTTTGTCAGACTGCCTCCCAAACTTGGAGACAGCGACGGGAGGTCAGGACTCCCTAATTAGTTTAAAAAGTAGTGTGGATTCCAGCTTGATGTCAAGTTTCTTACGTATGGGCTTTTCAAGTGACTCTGAGGCATTGCTTACCTTAAAAGTCCTTTATTAGCCTAATACACCGGCAAATGCTTGCTCGAAGGAAGCTGGAATCTGAAATCTCTGCCCCTTGCACAATATATTAAAACACAATTCTCCACCTTTCTAATTTTTTCATTAATCATATTCTCCAATTAATTTAAAGAATCAGTTTCCCTTCTGTTAGAAAACCTCGCCAAGGTCTTATCTTTTCTAGTTAGAGATGGCCTTGAAAGGTGCAATCCTACTTGTCCCCCCTCCCAACCTTAACCTAAATCTCTTGTCAAGCAATAACATTTGATGTTAGCAGCATTGACATTTTTCTTTTTTCACTATTTACTATTTTTTCTTTATTTTCTTTATTTTGTTTATGTTTTTGTTTAGTTAGAAATTATGAAAAATGAGAGAGAAAGAGGGACAAGAGAGAGAGAGAGATGCCATAACCACTTAACCATTTTGGGCGGCATAGTTAAACTTGCAATTGAAGTTGATTTGTCTTATCTTTGATATTTTTGTATCTCATCTGAGGTCTTTTATGATCAACACCTCCTACCTGATTCTGACTCACAGTATGGAAGTAGGCAAATGTGTTCCTTTCTTAATTTAAGATTACCATATGGATAAGCATATTGCTACACAGTGTAAAACAGGTTCATTAGTACTGGAAGGAATTTTAAACAATTCATTGGAGTTAAGAAACCCAGGTTCTAACTAAGTGGGAATAAGTGTGATATAGAGTTTAGAAAACTGAAGATTCTGATTTGACTATACTGGGACATGAGAAAGTCACCAGATAACTTTTAGGAAGTCATTTTTTCTCAGTCCAGCCTACCACCCTAGTTGTTGTTGCTGCGATAAAATCAAAGGACAAATTATTGCATGGGATACCTTACACTTACAGCAAGAGTGCAAAAAAGTACAGCCCAGGATCTGCATCTCTTCTATGGGATCCAATGTCCATCCCAAAATTTGTGTCACTTGGCATGGCTGGGCTTTAAGAGGCCAAATGAGTGGCAGAAACTATCCAATTTTTTTAGGCTACTTCACCTCACAACAATCCTGGACCTACCATCCCAAATGGGGACTCACATATTTTGGTCATGTGGTCTTCAACATTTTGTATAAACCTAGCAAAATCTATCCTAGAGGAAATATTGGAGATAAATAGGAAAAATATTTAGGTTCTCTATTTGATTATTTCTCATATAATTTCTGTTCAATCAATATTGCTTATTATTATAATGCATGAAAGAAGTGTTAGGAGGAACTTTTGGGCTCCCATGCACTGGCTTCATCATCAGTGCTTTCTCCTGAGCCTTGGAATAGACAGGTGGCTTTTATGGTGCTTGTAGATCACAGGATCTGAGACTGGGTCTCAATTTAGTGAGTCAAAATCAAACTAAAACAGGTTGATTCCTGCAAAGTCGCGTGGTCACACAGAGAGACGGACACTTGAGCTGGGTAGTACTTCTTTATTTTGGTTCGGGAATGAAGCTGGGGGACAAAGGGGTTTTCCTGGCATTTCTTATACCTGCCCAGGTGAATGGTGACCAATAGATTTGAACCTGGGCTTCCCGCCAGTGCAGGTGGCCAATAGGTTTAAACCCTGGCTTCCTGCCAGAGCTGACCATGCCTGGGCTGTCAATGACTCACTCTGTTCAGGCTTTCCCGCCTAAGCAGTTATTGCCTGGAGCTGTCCAGCCCCCTGCTGCGCTGGTATTTCTTGTGTATGCTTAGCAGTATACACTACACCCCTTCCCCCATAGTGAGGACTTTCCTCTGTCAACCGTCTCCATACTATATACACTTATTTACACTGTACATATTTACATACATGTGGTTACAACTGATACAACTTGATTGTTCTGCCACCCCCCTACGAACGCACATAATCTGCGAGGTAGCTTGGTGCCTTGTGTGGCCTGCTTGACCTTCTTGGTACTGGTTCTCCAGGTGGTGTGGTGAAATGACTATGTTCTCCTTCTCGTTGCTCCTGTTGTGGAAGGTTGTTGTATGTCTGTGTGTGTGATTTGCTGAGTTCTGTTGACTGCCTGGTTTCTCCGTCAGTCTCCTGCCTGGGCAGGGGTTGCCAATGGGCCTCTCCCGCCACCCTCCTAGGTGAATGTGTTTGTGTTGGTTCTTGTGTTGGCTCTTCCTCCTCACCCCCCAGTGTGTCCTCTACCACCCTTTCAGGAGCCCTTTTCCTCAGCTGGTCCAGGTGCCTCTTCCAAAGGAGTCCCCCCTCCACCCTTACTCTGTAGGACAGGGGTCCTGTTTGTTCTAATATTTTCCCTGGCACCCATGGATGACCCGTGCTGTAGTTCCTAGCCCAGATGAGGTCTCCTGAGTTGAAATGTGTTTTGATGTTGGGAGTCCTGGTGTCTGCGGCTACCCTGTCTGGGTGAAGCCTGTCTAATGTTATGAGGCGTCTCCCCCATCTGAGTTCTGCTGGACTTTTGCCTGTGGCAGTGCAAGGTGTTGCATGTTGGTGGAGGAATGTGGCTAGTCTTTGCTTCCAATTTCCCTGCACTATGCGCTTGAGAGCATCTTTTGTTGTAATTTACAGTTGACTTTGGTTGATCCTGAAAAATCTGGTCAACACTTGCACAGGAAACTACCAGGAAATCATCTGGATTTTTCTAGATTGGGAGGAGGAGGAGGACAATGGCAAACCATTTTTGTACTGTTGTCCCAAAAACATGCACGGATATGCCTTTGTCATTATCAGGACCTGAGGATCCCTTTGCTTTTTAATGAAATTTGCAAGCCAATGTGACTTTTGTGAAAGGAACATGGCTGACTAATTTTATCTGAACAGGAATCATACCTAATCAAAATGACATACCTAATCAAATTTAGGGTAACATTATCAAGTTCCCAAACTTCAAATCATTCAAATCTACTAGTATATATTTCCAAAAATACTCTTCCAGGCATACATGAATGATCTGTTTTTCAGAGAACAGGAAATCTGCACCCTGCAGAATTTGCAGCATTTCTGATGTGGGTCACTTGCAACCTAAAAGCGTAAGTTGCCTTATACAGTTTTCCTTAGATGTCCTCTTTATACTAGGTCTTCATGCAAAATAAATCTGCAATCTTATCACACTCAGAACAAATCATAAACATGAACATCCAACAACATTTATATAAACTACTTCCCATTAAGCCATATAATACAGATTTTAGACAACATAACATGGAATGTCTACTTCCTAAAGTGTTGAAATAAAAATGCTAAATAAAAATGCAATGCTTTCAATTCTATCCATGGTGAAGACATTATAAGAAAGTTTTTTTTCTGAAATCCCTACTCTCAGCTATTTTCACCATGTTATGCATGCATTGAATTTAATCAGGTTATAATATACAACATAGTTTTTGAAACCAAACCTTGAAACTGTTTTGCAAATCATGATTATGGGTCAACCGGAATTCATGTTGAAAATGGTTATAGCTGCTCTGTGGACACCTATCTTCAACAAGGTAAAGAATTTGGTTGGGGGGGGGGACAATGTAGTGATAATGAAGAATTATTTCCTCAATAGTACAGGATCTTGGCTATATGTTGGATGTTCTGGATTATAGACATTTACAGAATTGAAATAATTTGTACTTATTTTTACTGCAGTTTTTGTGTTTGTGTGTCATGGTACTTATGGTAGGATGATAAAATAGAATTCTTCACCAAGTCCTAGGAATGGATGATAAATGTTCCCTGAAAAAGCAAGGTAAAACTCATAGGGGTGCTTCTAATTTTATTAGAGTAAATTTCTACTTGCATAGTTTCATTTTTCCAGAAATCTGATCCATGGAGACCTGATATTTCAGAGATAATTTGAGCAACCTGTGGAGGATGAACAGGAAAGTGGTGGCAGCTGTTATTCCATCAGCAGAGGAACACAATTGGATACAACCCACAGGATTCTTATTGTTGTTTCATTTGATCCCACAACACAAACAACTTAATTATTTAATGAAGTATGAGAAGAATTGCAGCAAACCAAAGAGCATAAACACTTTTCAGCTTTACCACAGGACAAAACAATCCCTTTCTCATATGGTTCCCTATTAGGACCATGATCTTCCCTGTTCAATAATCAAGAATGGAAATCATTATTTTCTTTTTAATTGTTCTTTTTTTGAAGACATAGAAACCAGCAAATCATAATTGTTTATTAATGCTGCATGAGATTAAATGAGGCCTGCTGTACTTCACCTCTATTTTCATGGTCTGTGGGCCAGCTGCTTCACAAAGCATCATTAATGAAGCATGAGGATGTCATGTTGCTTGGTCATCCAACTGGAGATATGTTTCACCCTATGGCAATTTTGTTTTTCCCTGTGCTTAAAACCCAGAGGGTCTGATGTGCTACCAGCCTATTAAATGCACAATGCGGGTACATTTTTGGGTCTCCATTGAATAGCACAAAAAATCATCATCCTGTTTGTAAGAGTGACAGCTTGCAGTAAAGTGCTAACTTATGAAATAGAGTACAAAGTCACACACTGTGAAGAGGAGGGAGAGGATACTGTAAAATTAAGAGTTTTGTAACACCTGTTATTCAAAAAGTTTTAAGACAGTGCTAATACCAGAATTTTTTCTCTCTCTCAGCTAAGAAGTCAATAGTGCAAACAATTACATTTTATAACTAGTTAGTGCCAGATGGCTTCATAAACAGTTTTTAACAATGTTGTGGTACAATTTTCTATATAAATATAGAAGTATATATATATATATATTAAAAAAATAAAGCTCCAGCTTTTAAAGAAAAGCTTTTAAATCCTAAGCTTTTAGCTAAAGATCCCTTCTCTTTATTGCCATAAATCTTGATATTATCCTACAGGATAATATGCAGGTATTGTACATTGATGGCATGTTACACAAATACCATAACAAGCCTGACAAAAACATGATTGCTGTTTTACACAGGTGATATTGGATAGAACAAAAAACTGAGGCTTTTAGTTGGAGTTAAGTTAGTTTCACTTTAGTAGGGATTAACACAACTTTATATATATGCAATACATAACATAGATAATGGAATTCAAGAACAAGAAAGGTATAGAATCCCCTTCACAGTTTAGTAAGATACTCACTTTCACTTGTCTGATTACTCTTCAAAAAGAAAAGAAAAGAAAAAGAAAAAAATACTAAAACTGTTCAACCTTCTAGCAAGAAATATATAAAAAAGCTGAATAGTCATATCACAGCTTTCTATCAACTTGGGAAAAAATAAACTAATCAAAGTGAGATACTGTTTATTTATTTTTTCTTTTAACGACCCTGCAATACCTACCATCGGGGTGGAGTCGGGGTGACTGAACGAGCTCAAGCATTTACTGGCTGGATGCCCTTCCTGATGCCTATATGGAGTTCGCAGCAGACAGTTACTCATAACAGAGAGAAATATCTGCTGCTATCTAGTATTGAACCCACAGCCTCCTGATTTGAGATGAGAGCTCCACTTCTAGACCACTGTGTTGTTTGAGCTACTGTTTATTTAATCAGGGCCAAGCAAACTTTGACCTTCCTGGTTTTGGAAAACTACACCTCTCAATACCCAATATCATTGGCAAAGCCAGATTTTGGAATATGATTCAATAACTGGAATGTCACAAGATCATTATGAATGGATGGCAAAGATTTTAAGATGTTCCTCATTCTCTGGGAAATATGCAACCTTAAAGGAAAAATAAAAATCTAGGAAGCACTCTCTAAGAAGTATTTACTATTGAAGCATATCTCCTGCATTATGTTTTGTTTTCAAATGAAGTTTAGAATATTGGTTTAGATGTTCTATGTTTCTTTATGCAGAGGGAATAATTTCTATGAATTCTCTATTCTATGTACATTCTGCTATATCTATTTTACTTGGTATCAAAGAGGTTTCAATAGGGGTGGAGGGGTGGGAGAATTGAAGATTGCAGATGTAAATGGAAAAAAAAATCCATAATAAATATTTATTCTGTTTGAAAAAAGGAAGTTAATATATTAACAGATTACTTATAGTTTATAAATTTAATCACTATGATGTATTTGCTTGTGAGAAGCGGGTCATAAGAATAAACATTTACCTGAACAACTGACATTATTCCAGAACGACAAATTTTTTTAAAAAAAATTACCTTAATATAACTGAAACAAAGAAAACCTCACTAGGAAAGTGTTCTACATTCTTTCCACAAATATTCTTATATTATCCAATTAGTCTGATAATTATTAGGGTTTTTTAATATAACACTTTTTCATTATAGAGAGTAATGATTTTCAAGCTTTCAGAATTGTGAAAACAGCTTAATGTTATTTTGTCCAGCACTGATCATGTTCTTGGATATTTTAACGTCAATATATTGCAAAGGTGTTTTAAAAAAAAAAAGAGATGCACATTCACAATATTACGCTGCATCAGCATTGCCTATAATAACAAATAATATAGAACTCTGAAGAGATCTGCCCCCTACAGTGCATTAGTTATGGGCCTTTACTTCAATTAGTTTGTTGCAGCAGATTATTGTCCTTGGGAATTCATCCATGTACAACGGTACCTTTTCCGAAGAACTCTCTACATTATTTCCTTTGACAAATGTGCTCTTAGCATTAATGACACAGACCGATGGCAAGGCGTGAAAATGGACTGAAAGGTTTGAAAGTGAACTGAAAAAATAAAATGGTCACCTGCATTATTATTTCAAATGCAGGTAGTCCTCTCACTTACAGCCACAACTGATATTGTTAAGTGAGTTTGGCTCGGTTTTATGATCGTTCTTGCCAAGGTGGTCAAGTGAATCATAGCAGTTGTTATGGGAGTAACGTGGCTGCTAAGTGAATCTGGATTCCCCATTGACTTTGCGGGTCAGAAGGTCGCAAAAAGGGATCACGTGACCTTGGGATGCTGCAAATGTAACTATGAGTCAGTTGCCAAGTGCTTGAATTTTAACTGTGGGGATGCCACAAGAGTCGTACGTGTGAAAAACGGTCACAAGTATTATTTTTTCCCAGTGCTGTTCTAACTTTGAATGGTCACTAAAAGAGCGGTTGTAAGTGGAAGACTACCTGTACTTAAAAGGAAAGTTAAGTGTTTTAAGTTATAAAGTTGGTTTTTGTCGGTGAAAAATATTTGAAAATATTTTAAATTAATTAGGACTATGCATGCACAATGTCTGTCCCCCCCCACCCCAAGTCCTGCTGAACTGCCTCATTGTCTCAGAAAAGGCAGGGGGGATGTTTCTAGGAGAACCAAGCAAATAAAATTGAAATAATATGTCCAAGAATATACAATCCCATCAGAGTCATCCAAGATACATAAAGCATGTAGGAATCTATATCAGGCATCAGAAATATAAAAAGATGCTGGAGGTAGATAATTACACTTCATACTCTAAGCAAAAAGACAATGGCAAATCACTCTTATATTTTTATCAATAAACCACATGAATATCAAATGATTGATAAGGTTGTGCCAAGTGATGGCCCCTAAAAGTCAGATGGCACTCAACATGCTACTGAGAAGGGTTTTGGAACTTATAGAGGTGAAATTAAAATTTTTGGGACATCTATTTGCTAATGTTGCCAGTGGGAATGTGGGAATATAAGAAGCGTGAACATGGAAAAGCTCCAACAGTGAAATGAATCAAGTCCAGATGGACAACTTGGCATTAGGGAATTGAGATGGACTGGAACTGGACACTTTCAATCAGAAGATTGTACTGCTTACTATTCAGATCACGAAAAAATGAATAAATTGTGCTGCTTTGAAGAGGCTGATACATTTTATGATCAAGTTTGATTTGAAGACAAAAATACAGTGTTTGTGCTTGTAGTAGGAATGTGGAATACTCAATATTAAGTATAGAAAAATAGTAAGAACGTGGCCTAAGAAACTGAAATGATACAGGGTAATGCCTTCCGAATTTCTATCATTTCAAAAATTTCTTTTCTAAAACAGGTCTTCAAACAACCAAAATGATGCTTCCATACATGGACATGGACTATATTAAATCTAACTGACTATATTATTGCTAAAAGGGGTCAAGGAGTAGTTACAGCATCAAAGACATGACCAGGAACTGACTGTGGAATAGATTGCCCATATGTAAGTTTCAAATTAAGCTAAAGCAGGAAAATAAAGCAAATCAATTTCCATTATATGATACTTAGCATAACCACCATTTTCAAAAAGAACATCAGGTATCACTTTGAGGTTCTGAACCTTATTGATCAGCAACCAGAAGAACTGTGAAATCAACCTAAGAAGGTAATTAAGGAGGAATATGAAATAGACTGGCAAAACTCAAGTAACAGAAAAAGGCAGAGTGGATGTCAGAACAAATGGGGGAAATTCCCAGGAAGACAAGACAAGTGAAAGACTAAAAGGACAAAAATTTCAAGAACACACTTAATAAAGAATTTAAGTTAGCTGTTAGAAGAGACAAGAAACAGTATTACAGTATTTGTAAATGTATCAAAAATTAAAATATACATGAAAAAAAAACCCACAAGGAGAGTCTTCCAAAAGACCTCTGAACTCAGAAAGAGGTTCCAACATCAAACTGGTAAATTAAAGGATACCGAATAATAATTGATTCTAAGATGGAAGGAGAATGCTGACATTTTGTACAGTAAAGACAGTCAACATCCAAGATATTTTAGGTACTGGTATACATATTTAGAAGAACTTCTGGCATTGCCAGATGAGATTAGGGCACCATCTGGGTTACTAACAAGTCAAAAGACTACAGAAATCTTTGGAGTATCTACAAAAATATGGCAAGCAACAAAGATGTGGCAGCAAATCTTACAAATGACACATTGGGGGGAAAAAAGTATCCATACCAACTAAAGGAGACTTAATAAAATGTTCAAATTATTGTACAATGTTCTTAATTTCACATGCTAGCAAAATAACGCTTAAGGTCATTCAATGACAAACATGAAAAGCTATGGAATTTACTTAGAAAAATGGGAATCTCATCATTTTTATGCAATAGGTAAAGGTAAAGGTTCCCCTGCACATGCGTGCTAGTCATTTCCAGCTCTAGGGGCTGGTGCTCATCTCCGTTTCAAAGCCTAAGAGCCAGCCCTTGTCCAAGGACGTCTCCGTGGTCATGTAGCCAGCATGACTAGACGCCAAAGGCGCATGGAACGCTGTTACCTTCCCACCGTAGTGGTCCCTATTTTACTACTTGCATTTTTACGCGCTCACTCTGTTACGCGGCACTCGGGATTCGACCTGCCAAACTGCCGACCTTCTGATCGACAAGCTCAGTGTCCTAACCCACTGAGCCACTGCGTCCCTCTTTTATGCAATAACTGTACACAAAACAGAAGTCATAACATAGACACTACAAGGTACAGAAGAGTTCCAGGCTGAGGAAGGAGTGAAAAAGGTCTGCATACACTCTCCTTGTTTATTCAATTTATTTGCAAAATATATCCTGAGGGAAATAGGATTGGAAGAAGATGATTGAGGCTTTAAAATTAGAGGAGGAAACATCAATAATCTGTGTTATGCTAATGACATCTCTTTGCTGAAAATACAAATGATCTGCAAGCTGTAGCAATGGAAATAAAGTAAAGGAGCACAGTAAAAAAAAACAGGAGAAAAAATAAATGTAAAGAAGACCAAATTAATCACAATAGATATACCGTGTTTCCCCAAAAGTACATCCTACTCCAAAAGTAAGCCCCATGTGGTTTGTGGAGGGGGGGCTAATATAAGCCTTACCCCAAAAGTAAGCCCTAGCATGGGGTGGGGCAAGTCGGCCCAGATCTTCCATGTGACAGCTGGAGCCCCCACTGCCAGCCTGCCAGGGCCCTTTGCCAAAGGCCACCAGTGGAACCAGCTACCACAGGCCCCGACCTCTCCATCCCATGTCTGCTTCCCTGTGGCTGCAACAAACCAAACCCTCAGTGAGCTGCAACAAACCAAACCCTCTGCCCACCCTGCCAGCTGGCCCTACTGTTTCTGGGACATTTCTCAGCCACCTCAGGTGCCTTGTGGCAGCCAAGTGGCTCCCTGTGCTGCTTCTGCAATGTGGGGCTCTTTGCTCTCCTGGCCAAGCTTCTTTGAGCTACCCTGCTTGGCTGCTCCTGCTTGGCACAGGGCGAGTTGGCCCAGATCTGGAGTGCTGCCTGCTGCCGGTTTGCCAGGGCCCTTTGCCAGCAGCCACCAGTGGAACCGCGCTGGCCACACCTCCACCTTTGGGCTGCTTGAGCACCAGCCTCCACACTTACTCGGTGCTGCAGGCACCGGACTAATTGCTGAACCTGGTGCTCTTTGGGCTCTATCAAGACCTGCAGCTCTCATACCAGCTTGACACTTTTGACCTTTACCAGCTGCTCCTGCTGGATCACCTTCTGCCTGTCCGGTGGCTGCCATCACCACCATCAAGTGAGGAGGCAAGGCAGGTGGTGTGGGGGTGGACTTGCTTCTCACCACCTGCCAGACACCTGCTGAAGCTGTGCAGAGTAAAGTTACCACATTCCCCCCACCCAGATGCCCTCACCTCGCCCCAAGTGTTTTTTATACTAACCTGCCTTTCAGCTACATTGTGTTTCTCATTCACTTCTCAGCCCTCGCTGTGTGTTTGTGGGACAAAGAAAAAGTTCAATCAGACTTTCTAATTTCTCACAAGATTCCCCCATGACCACACTGGTACCGTACCTGGTTCACCACCATGGTCTCTCCACCACGTTGCTTCTCCACCCCATGCCCAGGCCATGCCCCACTCCTGCGTGCTCATAGCCTACTGGTACCAGCAAAGTAAGCCCTCCTCAAAAGTAAAACCTAGTGCTTACTTCAGAGCCAAAAAGAAAGTAAGACAGGGTCTTACTTTTGAGGAAACATAGTAGTAACCAACACAAAAATGACAGTGAAGATATTAAAGTGGTATTGAAGTGGATACCTACCTGACTATCAACAGTATTAAGGAACAAGCAATCAAGGAACATTCCACAGACTAGCACTTGGTAGATCACCAATTAAAGTCTTGTAAAAAAATATTCAGATGCCATGATGTATCTATGACTACAAAGATCATAACTGTGTAATTGGTGGTATTCCCTGTGACACTCTATGAAAGCAAAATAATGGACTTGGAGAAGACTCCTTAGAATATCACTGATAGCCAAGAAAGCAAAAATGAACTAAATCAACCCTGAGTTCTCATTCAAAGCACAAATGTTCATACTTTGGATATATTATGTGAAGACCTAGTTCTCTGGGAAAGTCACTAGTGCTGCAAAAGATGGAAGGAAATAGAAGAGGATGACTAGCAGCAAGGTGGATGGACTTAATACAGCAGCAATAGGTGTAGTATTGGAAGACCTGAAGGACCAGGTTAAGGACAGATCATCTTGGAGAAAATGTATGCAGTCACTAAGACTTGACACTGAGTTAGTACATAACCAACCAACGCTTAATGTGTTTGATTTGAGAGGTTAATCTAAGTTAGGGTGAACATCCCCTGTAGAACTAACTTTTGGACAAGATCCTTCTCTTTAATATACTGTACAGTATATCTGTAATATTCCAGAACATCTCCAGAAATGCTTCTCTTAAGAGAATCCCAGAAAAGCTTTCTTGATTTCCTTTTCTCCACAAATAGTGTCTGTGAACATTATTGTTGGAACCTTTTCTTTTGTAGTGATCAGAATGTAAAATAACCTTCAAAGATATAAACTTTTATATCACTCAGAAAAGTCTAGTTCATTTCTGTGGGTTGTTCTTGAAGGCTACACTTCATAAAGCTTCTGACTTCTCCAGTGGTTTTTCAGCTTTGCCATGATGTCTTTCTGATGTTGTTGCTTTAAGCATTTGTATTTTTACTTAGATGTATTAATTGTACACTTGCTTGGTTCCCCCCCCCCCCAAATAACTTAAGACATAAATGGGTGCAGTTATTATACAGAACATTTGGCATCAATCTTTCACTTACATTTCAGCAATGTTTTAAAGTCCATATTACAGCCTTCTGGGTCAAACTAGGCCAGTGGCTGCTTACTATATTTTGAACTCCTTTCAAATATTCAACTGCATATTAAGAAGGCAGGGATAGATTCTGTAATAAGACAATGACCGTATACACTGTATTTTGTTTTCTTGAAGAGGCACAATCCACAATCATACAATTTATGTAGAGGAAATCTTTTCACACCTCAGCTAATATTGTGAAGGGAAATCTTGCCAGTTTATTCATGCTTGGGTAAGACAGAGTTTGAAAATAATAACTTTTGTAAAATAACACTCTGGTAAATAATAGGTTACACAAGCTTTCATTACACAATGAAATCTTTCTTTCAATAACTTTGTTACATGAGAAAATTCAATAAACTCAATCCCACTTAATAGGGATTGTACATCCATAATTTGATCTCTAAAGGAAGATAGTATTAACATTCTCAATGTTGTCTTATTTAGTACAGCTAATAAGAAATCCTGAAACACTGTTTAAAAATGAAGCCTGGGTAGCATCTGCTCCAGATTCAGTTTAATTGATGCTAAAAATCTCACGAGGTCTGCCATTTCCACAATTGTTCCACAATAAGGTATGTGTAGAAAAGCCATAGCATACAATATTTTTTAAAAATTTTCCAGTAACACATTGTTTATGAAACCAAATAGAGCACCATTATGATATTTCTCCTAAACAAGTCTGCATTTTCTCACGATATTGATTTTGAAATGTCAGAGCCTTTGTACATTCACTTCAGGTAGCAATTGTTGTTTTTTGCAGTTTCACGTAATGGTTGAAACATCAGGAAAGTAAACAGATGTACTTTGTATACATTTATTGTAGAAGGAAATGGAGAGAAAGAACATTTTGGAAAGGACCTGTGAAAAATGGGAAGGAGAGAAAGGGGGGAGCTGATGATCTACAATTAATGGAATTAATAGACAGGCACAGCAATGAATGAGAAAGATTTACATAACAGGTATAGATTGAGAAAATGGGGGGGGTGAAATGGGTCTGTTCCCATTTTAATGTAAATGTGTATACAACACTTCTAAAATTTCCACCCAAACAACACATTTCAACCATCTTATCTGGATGTAAAAATCAAGATCATCACAGCAAAGTCTTAGAATTTTCTGAGGCTCTTTGTTTTCATCTAATACTAGCCCAGATATATGGAAGTTTTATTTTATGGTGATACTTTCATTTTCCAAAGATTATAATGTAGTTTGCATAAACACTAGCAAGTAATGCTAAAAACATATTAGGGAAAATTACTTGCAAAAATTTAGCAATAAGCATGTTGGATCAAAGCAGTGCAAATGAAGCAAAAGAGAGGCCACACGTATACAAGGTAAAATGGATTTTCCACCTTTTTAATATTTGTTATTGGGCACATTAAAACTAAAGGACTAATTTGGCAAGTGGTATTTTTTGTCCCTCTGTCTTCTCTGCCATGTATCTATTCCAGTGGCGGGATTCAAATAATTTAACAACTGGTTCTCTGCCCTAATGACTGTTTTAAGTATTAAAAAATGATATACCAAAAGGTATATTATTATTTTATGCATTTAATACTTGAATAAGAACAATAAAAGAGGTACCCAAAACTAGCATATGTTATAAGAAACAGTTTTAAAGTATCAATGAAAAAATATTAAATAATACCTGACAAAAAACAATAAATCTGTTATTTAACGTATTTCCATATTGGTTCTTGATTGGTGTCCTCACTTGCAATTTTCTTCACTTTGTACAGCTAGGCAGGAAAAAGTTCCAGAGCTACAACCCCAGCTAATAGTGGCCTTGCCCCCTTTCCCATATGCCCCAATCAGGAAACTAGAGAGATGAAGTGTCTATTCCTGAAATTACCTCTGAGAAGCACCAACAGTTTTCGCCTAAGTGATGTGATCAAAGATGCCGTGTTTCCATTTGTTTTCTGTTTCCCCCTCCCACCTGTAAGGAAGTTGAACAAAAGACAGACGTGTTCCAGAAAACACAGAATTATCATAACTGCTTCGCCGAAACTGTGTGAACTGGCTGAATCCCACCACTGTTCTATTCCTGACTGTTGTCCCAAGAACCAGTTCCAAAGATTCTCCCAATTCTCTAGATTAAATTGTGAAGTGTCTGAATTGAAACAAGAGAGGAAAGACAGGCGAAAATGTGTTCTGCTGCTGAATATTCTTCCAACAATAGACAACCATTCATTCAGTGAGTGTTCAAACTTGCAATGACACTGAATGAGTGCCAACTGTGAGCAGTCCTCAAATTCTGGCCATCACAGCATCTCCACAATCATGTGATCATGATCTGGAAACTCAGCACTGTTTCTGACTAGTGCAGGGTCCCACAATCATATGATCACAATTTGTGACCCTTCCCTGTTGGCTTCCCACAAACAAGGTCGACAGGGAAGTTGACAAACGGTTAGAAGTCATGATTGTGTGACATCCTTGCTTAATGACCTTGTCGTCATCATTTGACAATGGTATCTGGGGACTGCTAGAATTGCTGTTGCTAAGTGTCAAGGTCATGTGACATTGCACTTTATGATGGCATCAGTTTGCAACTGAAATTCCAGTCTCAAATACCTTTATTACATGAGGAATACCTCTACTGTATTTGCTTTAGCTAAGAAGCAGGCGAGACAGCAAGTTAACAATTTAACTTTTATTCTGAACCAGGCAACGAACAAGGGAACATGACAACTATTTATACAGACAGCTGCCGGCGGATCGACCAATCCCGGGTGAGTCTTCTCCCGCGCCGTGGTCTCCGCCAATCGGGTTCGTTTGGTTTTGACAGCTCGGAGCTGTCATCTGTAGCGCGTGTTGAGCTGTCACTTTTGGCGCTTGCGCGGTTTCGCCCGGCAGCTTTTGACAGCTGTCAAAAGCTGCCGCGGTTTTACCTCAGTTCTGTAACTTCTGTTTAACTAATGTAAATAACAATTAGTAATACACAACACCCCTTCCCCCTCCCTCTGATTGAGTTGATTTTACCCCAACTGTTCCTTCTTTGGTTTTCCCCATTCATAGTCTTTCAGGTATGTGGGAGGTTTCTTTAATCTCTCGGAGCGCCGGGGGGTAGCCTCGGTAGTATGTTCTGGTTCTCTTGGCGCCTCTTGGGTCGGTTCCGGGGGTGGGGGGTTTGGCTCTGCAGGATCTGCGTAAATTGGAGTGGGGTGTTGAACTGGTATTCTCCGATCAGGGGAGTCCTGTCGTGCCAGTCTTTGCGCCGGTGCTTCTGTCGGTATTTCGTCGTCACCCCTTCCCCCTATAGTTTGAGGACTGCGTTGGCGTAGTTGGTCTATGTGTCTGCGGATGTGTATATTTTGTCCGATGTCAATGATGTAAGACAAAGGGCCTGTTTGTTCGATGACCACCCCTTGTGTCCATTTGTTTCCTCCCCCGTAGTTTCTCGCCCAGACAGCTTGCCCAGTGGTGAGAGTTCTATGATGGAGGGGTAGGTCTGGGTCTGGAGGGGATCTGTCTGGGTGGAGACGGTCCAGTCTGGTGGTCAATCTTTTGCCCCAGCGAAGCTCTGCTGGGGACTTTCCGGTAGTTGTGCAAGGCGTGGTGTGTTGGGAGAGAAGAAATTGTGCCAGTTGTTGGTGCCAGTTGCCGGAGATGATCTTGCGCAGGGCCTCCTTGGTTGATTTTACCATCACCTCTGCCAAGCCGTTCGATGATGGGTGAAAGGGAGCCGAGGTGGTGTGCCTAATAGAGTTCGCCGTTGTGAAACTCTGGAATTCGTAGGAGGTAAATTGGGGCCCGTTATCGGAAACTATAACATCAGGGAGGCCGTGTGTGGCGAATAATCCCCTTAAAACTTGTATAGTGGCCGAGGAGGTTGTATTGGCTACCGGCGCCACTTCAAGCCATTTTGAAAAGCTGTCTACGACAATTAGGAATGATTGTCCCTGGAACGGACCTGCATAATCTATATGAATGCGGGACCAAGGTGACTTTGTCGTTTCCCATCTATGTACGGGCGCCTGTGGCTGAGCTGCTCTAACTAGCTGGCAGGAATAGCAGCCAGCTACGTGTGCCTCAATGTGTTTGTCTATACCCGGCCACCACACATAGCTCCTGGCCAGAGCCTTCATTTTGACGGTGCCCGGGTGCCCTTCGTGGAGGCTATCTAGCACCTTAAGCCTGTGTTTGTCAGGGATGATTACTCTGCAGCCCCATAAGAGACATCCCTGATGGGTGGATAATTCCTTTTGTTTTAAGAAGTAAGGTTGGAATTGTGGTTCCTGGGGTGCATATTGCCAGCCCGTTGTGACATAGCCTAGGACTCTGCCTAGGATTTTGTCTCCCGCGGTAGCTGCGGAGATATCTTTGACAGTTAAGGGGCATTCTGGCAGTTCTGAGATAGCCAGTATCCTTCCAGCTGGTGCTGGGTCTGGGTCAACAATTGGCTGCGGCAGTCTGCTCAGGCCGTCCGCATGGCCCATGGTTTTCCCTGGCCTGTATTCTAGTTTGTATGAATAGGCTGATAGAAATGTAGACCATCTCAGGATGCGGGGAGATAATATTTGTGGTGTTAGCCTGTTTACTGTAAAGAGTCCTAATAGGGGCTTATGGTCAGTATAAATAGTAAATGGTCGACCATACAGGTAATCATGAAATTTTTTTACGCTGGCCACTATAGCTAGAGCCTCTTTATCGATTTGAGCGTAATTCCGCTCAGGTTTTGACAGCGTTCTCGAATAGAACGCTACAGGGGTCTGTATTCCTTCTGTAGTTAAATGGCTTAGGACCGCTCCGATGCCGTACGGGGAGGCATCACAGGCGAGACATAAGGGCAGCTGTTCGTTAAAAAGGGCTACGGTTGTGCTGCTGGAGAGTAAGTTTTTTAGGAAGTTAAAACTTTTATCATGCTCAGGGGTCCACGTCCAGGGTTTGCCCTTGTCTAGTAATCTATGTAAGGGTTCTGCAATGGAGGCTTTATGCGGTAGGAAGGTGTGGTAAAAGTTGACTAACCCTAAGAAAGCCTGAAGTTCTTGTTTGTTTTTGGGGGTCGGTGCTGTTTTGATAGCTTTAATTTTTGTGTCCGTGGGGTGAATTCCCTTAGCGTCTATTTTAAACCCTAAGAACTCTGTTGAGGGCACCCCGATGGAGCATTTGTCTTTTTTTAATTTGAGACCAGCCTTCCTGAACCTTAGGAGTACCTTAGTTAGTTTGTCAGCCAGGTCATTTTCTGATTCCCCTGCAATTAGGACGTCATCAAAATATGGGCAGACCCCGGGGATTCCCTTAAGTGTTTTCTCCATGATTTCCTGGAAGATTCCCGGGGCTGCAGAGATGCCAAATTGAAGGCGGTTAATTTTGAATGCTCCCTTGTGGGTGACTATTGTTTGAGCCAAAGCAGTGTCAGGGGTGACAGGCAACTGTAAATACGCCTGCGCCAAGTCTAATTTGGCAAATATGGCGCCTGACTTAATGGCCGCGAGGATGTCTTTGACAGCCGGGACCGGGTAGGCATGTGCGTTTAAAGCGAGGTTGAGGGTCGCTTTATAATCGGCGCATAATCTTATTTGGCCGTTTGGTTTAACTGGGGTCACTATGGGTGTCTCCCACTCGGCCCCTTCTACCGGTTCGAGGACCCCTAAGTTTGTTAATCTGTCGAGCTCCGCTTCTATTTTTTCCCTCAAAGCGAAGGGAACCCTTCTGGCCTTGATTCTGACAGGCATCACATTTGGGTTCAGTTTAAGTGATACGGGCGGTCCTGTGTATTTCCCTAGTGAGCTGTCAAAAACGTCCGCGAATTGACGGCAGACGGATTCCAATTTTGACAGCTGAATGGCGTTGACACCTGTCAACGCTATTCCTAGTGCCTCAAACCAGTCTAATCCTAGCAGGCTTATTCTGTTTTCTTGGGTCACCAAAATAGGAAGGGATCCTTTAAATTTTTTGAACTCTACGGAGACGGAAGCTTTTCCCCGGAGTTTAATGGGCGTTTTCTGGAAGTCGGCTAGGCGGAGTTTGGTGGGTCTAAGGGCGGGTCCTTCCTTACTACGGTTACAAATGTCCCTGTACGTTTGCCAAGAGATTAGTGAGACGGAGGACCCAGAGTCCACCTCCATCTCACAGGGAATTCCCTGAATCCGGACGTCCACCTTAATTTTGGGCTTAAGGATGTTGTGGACTGTATGTTCCTCCGCCCTTCCCCTTACGTTAGACACTGGGGTTCTGGGGCTGTGCCTAGCTCTTAGTGTATATGGGGCCATACCTTCGGCTGTCACCTCCAGGTCGTGCAGGTTTTCCCGGCTCCGGCTGCGGCATACGGCTTTGAGGTGACCTGTCTTCCCGCACCCGTGGCACTTGGCACTGCGGAACCGGCACGTTGCCCTGGGGTGGCTTCCGCCGCAGCTGGCACATTTCGCCCTGTTAGTCGGAAAATTGGGCCCCCTCTGATTGCCGGCAGGGCCCCCCCTGTAGTTGCGTTGCATCCTCAGTTTCTCGAACCGCCGTTGCACCGCGTCTATATCTGTGGGGCCGTCGTCGTCCTCAGAACCGCTGAACCTGCCGTCTTCCTGGTGCACGGACCCCCGTGGTCCGCTGTCCGGTACCCGTCGGTCGTCTCCGTGGCAGTCTTCGTATGCGATGACTTCTCTAGCCACATCGGTCATTGTCATTTCAGGCTTGGCGATCAGCTTCTTCCTCAGCCGTTCGTCCTTTAGCCCTATGACAATCTGGTCCCGGATTCGGTCTTCCAAATCCGGGAACCGGCACCGACGTGCGGCATGCCTGACCCTGGTTATGAAGTCATTTGCTGACTCGTCAGGAAGCTGGAGTTTCCGAGCGAAGTTCACTCTCCAGTAGAGTTCTGACTTGAGGGGCATGAAGTATTTACTCAGCCCCTCAGTAAGGTCTGCATAAGAGATGGTGGCGACCGGCTCCGGGGTGAAGATCCCCACAGCGGCATCATAAACGGCGGGGCCGCTGAGCCAGAGGAGGGCGGCCGCCTTGGCCCGGTCATCCGTTATCTTCTTGACTACCAGGTACCCTTCTACCTGGCCCAGATGCGATTCCCAGCCTTCTGGGTGGCGGGTATCGAATTCTCGAATGTGGCCGTGGTTCGTCATGCTGTCTGTATTTGAGGTGCCGCTGCTTGCGTTGAATGGAAGTTTGACTTCCAGTGACTTCAGCAAGTGACCAGCTCGGCTAAGGGAAAAAATCTCTTCTCCCCTTAGGTAGTGACTTCAGCTAAGCAAGCAGCATCCCACCCTCGTCGCCAGTGCTTTAGCTAAGAAGCAGGCGAGACAGCAAGTTAACAATTTAACTTTTATTCTGAACCAGGCAACGAACAAGGGAACATGACAACTATTTATACAGACAGCTGCCGGCGGATCGACCAATCCCGGGTGAGTCTTCTCCCGCGCCGTGGTCTCCGCCAATCGGGTTCGTTTGGTTTTGACAGCTCGGAGCTGTCATCTGTAGCGCGTGTTGAGCTGTCACTTTTGGCGCTTGCGCGGTTTTGCCCGGCAGCTTTTGACAGCTGTCAAAAGCTGCCGCGGTTTTACCTCAGTTCTGTAACTTCTGTTTAACTAATGTAAATAACAATTAGTAATACACAACAGTATTCATGGGGCTTAAAGAGTTAAAAAAAAAGATTTACTGTATAAGCCCACCTCTAAATGCCCTCAGCACCATAACTGTAAATAAACTTCCCTGTAAATAGCTTGATTACCTTCAGTGTTTTGCTTGACACTATGCTGGAGACATTAGCAAGAAAATCAGAAAGAAATGAATTGGATAGCAGCACTTAAAGACTGGAAACACAAGAAAAAAGCCTGAGTTATTGCTTGGGCTCTGCATTCAAAGAAAAGGATAACTACAGAATTTCAATTGCCTCGGTGATGGCTGGATGATTCTGCAAGATACTATGTCACTAGTGAGAAAATGCTTGAGTCGGAGGAACATTATAGAGCACTTTAAAGGATATCTGTTATTTTAGATAGGACCAGAGGAAGCAAACTGGACAAAGGCAGAAGAACCATGTCTATGGAGATTCTCAATCATCCAGGTCATGGTTATCCCAGAGGTGCTTTTCCAAAAGGCAATTGGACTTTCTTGTTGTTGTTGTTTTTTCCTGGAGAATGTTTCACTTCTCATCCAAGAGGTTTCTTTGGGTTCGTCTGAAGCTTCTTGAACTGAAGAAGCTTCTTGCATAAGAAGAGAAATGTTTGCAAATTAAAAAAAACAACAACCAAGAAAGTTCAGTTGCCTTTTGAAAAAACGAAAGGCAACTGAAGAGCTATCATGAGGAAAGCAAAGATGTTCATTTTTACATGTTGCTATTGCACATAAAATACTTGTTTAATCCTTGAGATGCAAAGGTTACAGAGGCCATATATACCATAGCTAGGTCAATACAGAGTGCTGCTCTTGCCTTTAAAATTCTGAATGATCTAAGAGCTGGAAAGAAAGAAAGAAAGAAAGAAAGAAAGAAAGAAAGAAAGAAAGAAAGAAAGAAAGAAAGAAAGAAAGAAAGAAAGAAAGAAAGAAAGAAAGAAGAAAGAAAGAAAGAAAGAAAGAAAGAAGGAAGGAAGGAAAAAAGAAAGAAAGAAAGAAAGAAAGAAAGAAAGAAAGAAAGAAAGAAAGAAAGAAAGAAAGAAAGAAAGAAAGAAAGAAAGAAAGAAAGAAAGATCCTAAAAGCACTATCAATGTTTGGTTGTTGTTATTGTTTTTTTTTTGTCCCATTGATAAATAAAACATTGGTGGATTCCAGGTATAGAGACTTCTCAATTGAATGTAATAACTATCAAACTTTCTCTTTGTGGAAATCAGCCAATAGATGCAGACTGGAAAAACTTTTTATTCCACTCAATGGAATAAAATTTATGACTAATTTCATATTTCTTGCTGGGTTTTTATATCATTTTTTGGGGGGGGTGATATGCTGCTTGTTGAATAATTTTACATTATGGGCAGCTTTTTAATTTTATTTTTCACCATACATTCTTTATTGTCTGTAAAACCATCTTACATTTTTTTAAGCAGAATACGCGAAAGGTTAATGTTGTGATACTCTTGCCCATAGATGGAAGCCATTAAGAGAATAATTCAATTCTCTTTTGATCAAAATATGTTGTTGACATTCTTATCCTATAATTCACAAGTTTCTGAGGTCTGCAACAAGAAGAAAAGAATGAAAAGAAATATATCCAACAAGCAGTTCTGTAATGAAAATTCAACCTTGTGTTTGGTTGAAAATTGTACTCTGGACTAGGGGGGGAAGAAAGCCACAGTTTTGCTTTTTTCCCCTTATCTTTTCAGCTAATCATGAGACCATCAGGCACCTTTTTAACAGCTTGTATAATGTCTGAATTGCTTACTTGTAAAAGGCATTTTAAATTAGACTCAGAATCACAAACTGATTAGCTCTATGGAAATATAAACATAGAAAGATATAAAACAGGCAGCAGAAAAAGACCCAGTGGTCTCTCAGGTCTGCCTATTGAGGATTTTTTTTCTTTTAATTTTTTTCATTTATTTAACATTTTTAATTATTTTTATTTTATTTTAATTTTGGTCAGAGGATGGACATTTGTTTCTTACAAGCATGTTTATACTCAGTGAATGATGATTGATCCACTACTTCAGCTGGAAGTTGTTTCCACTACTCTTTCTGTGAAGTAATAACTTTCTAATATTACTTTTGAACTTCCCTCCTGTCAGTTTGAGGTTATGCCATGGGTTCTTGATTGTTGATTAATATTGAAAATGCTGACTTCTAGAGCCTTATTCACACCCTTAATACATTTAATGATTTCAATCATGACACCACCACCCCAATCCCATCTCTTTCCCTTCTGTCCTCTCTAGGCTGTACTTATTCAGTTCCCCCAATCTCTCTCCTAATATGCTGTGTCTCTCAGACCTTACACCATTTTTGTTGTCCGTTTCTGAAATTCCAATTAGAACTATCTCCACCGAGTATCCTTCCGAACACAATGGGAAGAGTTAAAGGACAACGAGTTTTTAGTCTGCATCCTGTTACTTTCATATGTCACTGTGTGCAGAGGAATACCCCTAGAGAACACTTAAAGAGAAATATTTTTTAAAAAATGGTAATCATGGTTTATTTGGTGCTTATGATATCCAAATATTTGATCAAAACATGTTTCCGTATGAATGTTTAGCATCTTTAATTCAAATACTTATTACAATCATAAACTGGCATAACCCTTCACTCCTGCCACCTTTCTCTGGTTTTCTCATTCTGAAATCCTCATCACAATACTGGAAGCAGCCAAGGAGTGTAATCTGACCCATATCTAGAGACCAAAACTGAGGGCTCTCAGAAAGCTTTTGACAATCAGGTTATAAGCTTTATGAAATTAAATAATGTCTTCAAATATACAGTTGTTAAACCCTGCAACCAATTCAAAGCCAAACCAAAATCAAAGACTATAAATTTCCAGACAATACATAATAAATTAAACATTGCACCTTCTGAATGTATATGTATATGTATATGTTGTTGTTGTTGTTAGTTGCGAAGTCGTGTCCCACCCATCGCGACCCTATGGACAACGTTCCTCCAGGCCTTCCTGTCCTCTACCATCTTCTGGAGTCCATTTAAGCTCACGCCTACTGCTTCAGTGACTCCATCCAGCCACCTCATTCTCTGTCGTCCCCTTCTTCTATTGCCCTCAATCTTTCCCAGCATTAGGCTCTTCTCCAGTGAGTCCTTCCTTCTCATTAGGTGGCCAAAGTATTTGAGTTTTAGCTTCAGGATCTGGCCTTCTAAAGATCAGTCAGGGTTGATCTCCTCTAGGACTGACCGGTTTGATCGCCTTGCAGTCCAAGGAACTCGCAGGAGTCTTCTCCAGCACAATAGTTCAAAGGCTTCAATTCTTTGGCGCTCAGCCTTTCTTATGGTCCAGCTTTCACTGCCATACATTGCAACTGGGAAGACCATAGCCTTGACTATACGCACTTTTGTTGACAGGGTGATGTCTCTGCTTTTTAGTGTGCTGTCTAGATTTGCCATTGCTTTCCTCCCAAGGAGCAAGCGTCTTTTAATTTCTTGGCTACAGTCCCCATCTGCAGTAATCTTGGAGCCCAGGAAAATAAAATCTGTCACTACCTCCATTTCTTCCCCATCTATTTGCCAGGAATTGAGAGGGCCGGATGCCATGATCTTGGTTTTCTTAATGTTTAGTTTCAACCCAAGTTTTGCACTCTCCTTCTTCACTCGCAACAAGAGGCTCTTTAGTTCCTCTTCACTTTCTGCCATTAGAGTGGTATCATCTGCATATCTTAGGTTGTTGATGTTTCTTCCGGCAATCTTAATTCCAACTTTTGATTCATCTAGCCCTGCCTTTCTCATGATGTGCTCTGCATATAAGTTAAATAGGCAAGGCGACAGTATACAGCCTTGCCGGACTCCTTTCCCAATTTTAAACCAATCAGTGGTTCCGTGTCCAGTTCTCACTGTTGCTTCTTGGCCCACATATAGGTTTCTCAAGAGACAAATAAGATGGTCTGGTACGCCCATCTCTTTAAGGACTTGCCACAGTTTGTTATGATCCACACAATCAAAGGCTTTAGCATAGTCAATGAAGCAGAAGTAGATGTTTTTCTGGAACTCCCTAGCTTTCTCCATGATCCAGCGTATGTTGGCAATTTGATCTCTAGTTCCTCTGCCTCTTCGAAATCCTGCCTGTACTTCTGGTAGTTCTCGATCCACATACTGCTGGAGTCTAGCTTGTAGAATTTTAAGCATAACTTTACTAGCATGAGAAATGAGTGCAATGGTGCGATAGTTTGAACATTCTTTGGCACTGCCTTTCTTTGGAATTGGAATGTAAACTGATCTTTTCCAATCCTGTGGCCACTGTTGAGTTTTCCAAATTTGCTGGCAAATTGAGTGTAGCACTTTTACTGCATCGTCTTTTAAGATTTTGAATAGCTCAGCTGGAATACTGTCACCTCCACTAGCTTTGTTGTTGCTCAGCTTTTCTAAGGCCCACTTCACTTCACATTCTAGGATGTCTGGCTCGAGGTCAGTGACCACCTCATTGTGATTATCAGGGACGTTAAGCTCATTCTTGTATAGTTCTTCTGTGTAATTTTGCCACCTCTTCTTAATCTCTTCTGCCTCTGTTAGGTCCCTGCCATTTTGGTCCTTTATCATGCCCATTTTTGCATGAAATGTTCCTTTCATCTCTCCAATTTTCTTGAAAAGATCTCTGGTCCTCCCTATTCTATTGTTTTCTTCTATTTCTTTGCACTGTTCATTTAAGAAGGCATTCTTATCTCTTCTAGCTAGTCTCTGGAATTCTGCATTCAATTGGGCGTATCTTTCTTTTTCTCCCTTGCCTTTCGCTTCCCTCCTTTCCTCAGCTATTTGCAAAGCTTCCTCAGACAGCCATTTTGCTTTCTTGCATTTCCTTTTCTTTGGGATGGTTTTGGTTGCTACCTCTTGTACAATGTTGCGAACCTCTGTCCATAGTTCTTCAGGCACTCTGTCTATCAGATCTAATTCCTTAAATCTATTTGTCACCTCTACTGTATATTCAACAGGGATATGATTTAATTCATATCTGACTGGCCTAGCGCTTTTCCCTACTTTCTTTAATTTAAGTCTAAACTTTGCAACAAGAAGCTCATGGTCTGAGCCACAGTCAGCTCCTGGTCTTGTTTTTACTGACTGTATAGAGCTTCTCCATCTTTGGCTGCAGAGCATATAGTCAATCTGATTTCTGTGTTGACCGTCTGGTGATGTCCATGTGTAAAGCCGTCTCTTGGGTTGTTGGAAAAGAGTGTTTGCTATGACCATCGTATTCTCTTGACAAAATTCTATCAGCCTGTGCCCTGCTTCATTTTGTACTCCAAGGCCAAACTTGCCTCTTATTCCAGTTATCTTTTGGCTTCCTACTTTAGCATTCCAATCCCCCATGATGATAAGGACATCATTTTTGGGTGTTAGTTCTATAAGGTGCTGTAGGGCTTCATAGAACCGGTCAATTTCATCCTCTTCAGCACCGGTGGTTGGGGCATAGACTTGGACTACTGTGATATTGAATGGTTTGCCTTGGATTCGAACTGAGATCATTCTGTCATTTTGAGGATTGTATCCCAGTATTGCTTTTCCTACTCTTTTATTGACTATGAAGGCTACTCCATTTCTTCTGAGGGATTCTTGCCCGCAGTAGTATACCTGATGGTCATCTGAATTAAATTCACCCATTCCTGTCCATTTTAGTTCGCTGATACCTAAGATGTCAATGTTCAGTCTTGTCATCTCTTGTTTGACCACGTCCAGCTTTCCTTGATTCATGGATCTTACATTCCAGGTTCCTATGGAGAAAAAATCTTTACAGCATCGGACTTTCCTTTCACCACCAGACATATCCACAGCTGAGCGTCCTTTCGGCTTTGGCCCAGTCGCTTCATTCTTTCTGGCGCTACTAGTACTAGCCCTCTGCTCTTCCCCAGTAGCATATTGAACGCCTTCCGACCTGAGGGGCTCATCTTCCAGCGTCATATCGTTTTGCCTTTTGGTACTGTCCATAGGGTTTTCATGGCAAAGATACTGGAGTGGTTTGCCATTTCCTTCTCCAGTGGATCACGTTTTGTCAGAACTCTCTGCTATGACCTTTCCGTCTTGGGTGGCCCTGCACGGCATAGCTCATAGCTTCATTGAATTACGCAAGCCCCTTTGCCACGACAAGGCAGTAATCCATGAAGGGGATGTATATGTATATATATGTATATATTCTTTGTTCCTTTAATTCTTTGTTAGTAATCCAAAAAAAATACACAAATATGAGCTGTCACTACTGTGACCACTGCCTGTGGATGGCCTTGGGTTAGGCTGAAACAGGAAATAAGATTTGTCCCATGTTTGGGGCCTAGCAAGGTAATCTAAATACTTAACAAACATTTAACATATATCTATATCTATATCTATATCTATATCTATATCTATATCTATATCTATATCTATATCTATATCTATATCTATATCTATATCTATATCTATATCTATATCTATATCTATATCTATATCTATCTATATCTATATCTATATCTATATCTATATCTATATCTATCTATCTATCTATCTATCTATCTATCTATAAATTATTAGGTTTGTGTGTTGGGAGGTCATTGTACTTGCTTATTTGAAAGTAATAATTGTGTTTGGAATCTGAAAAATCAACAGTAACATAATGAATTGCATAAATACATTTAATATAATGTTCACAGTTTCAAAAAAGCTACCATGGGGAAAGAACTGTTTGGCCTGGGGAGAACTCAATTAATCCTTCCATGATTTAATTATTTTCTGTATTTCTGTTCTGATTTGTTCCCCTGAATTGCAACCTTGTGGGAATCTGTAAGCTAGTACATGTGCTTTTGAAGAAAAAAAAGTAGCAAGGCAAGGGAACAGTTAAACCCCTTCTGACACTTTCTGAGCTGATCTAAACTAGTATTCTCTGCATTATTTTGCAAGAGAAAATGAATTATAATAATGTGTTTTTAGATAACATGTTGTTAAATTTTAGCCTTTATTGGATAAGTTTGAAAGGCTTTATTGAATTTAAACATGTAGGCTTTGGTTGTGCCTACCAGAATCAGGGCAGAGACATATGTAATTTTCTCACCTAATCTATATTCTACTAAATTTATCTTCTGTCTGTCACAAGAGCAAGGTTGAACATTTGCGCATTGTGCCACAAGGATAACCTTAACCTTTGTTTAACGACTATCCACATCTATCACTGAAAAGCAGAAAACAAAGCTTGAGTAAACTTTTACTGCTGCAGTTGTATGTCTATGGAGATTCTCAATCATCCAACTGAAGAAGCTTCATGGACCGGAAGCAAAACATTTAAAAAACAACAACAAGAAAGTCCTGTTGTCTTTTTGAAAAGCATCTTGGGACTTACAGTTGTATATTGCAGTTGTCTATTTTTTCTGTGCTGTCTCTGAGTCAAGCACACGTATGAGAAGCTTTCTAACATTGTACTGTATATGAGCCATTGCTAATAAAAGACCAATACATGCATTTGTAGTTTCAAGCATCAGCAGTTTTGAAATATGCACACAACCTGATAAACAACAATCCCTAAAATAATGATATGCTACCAACAGCAAAGGCATAAGCCTAATATCAATAAACCTCCAAGTTTATTTTTTAAAAAATTGGATTATTCCTCCAAGTCATCCAGTTATAAAACAACTAATCATGCTTTTAAAAAAAATCAGAAGGAAAAAAAAAAGAAAAGTAACCTTCTAAATACTTATTAAAAAGAGATTATGCTCACCTGGTTGGGTCGCTTGGCATTTTAAGTTATTCTGACAGTTATAGGAATTTTATATCAGAGCCAAGATTCTTAGGTTATTCCCAGCTATGGGCTAGCATGAGTGCATACATGCATAGAAAACTAGGAAAGGATTTGCCTTTAAAATAGAAACACTTCAGCTTTCCCAGTTACCTTATTTTGAAAAGCTGTAATAGAAGAGGGGCTACTGATGTACAAATATTGCCCCAATTACTTTATTACTCATTTTAGGGTTGGGTGGAGAGGAAAGGGAAGATTCATGTCCTGGCTTTAGGGATTAGCTCTGTTGAATGCACATACTTAGATGCAAATGCTAAAGCTATGGGCATAAAAAGCTTCTGGTTTATGTCAGGAATAGCTGTATAAGGGCAGAAAGCTAGAGTCAAAGAGCTTAGGTGGTTAATAGAGGCTATATGTTAGGTGAACAGTCAGTACTTTAAATAGTCATTTCTGTGTGTGGAGAAAGCTCCATTCTATGCTGATGCCATTGCCTCACTTGATGCTTGCTCTGGAACTCTGCACCCACACATTTGTGTATCCATGTCTGCACTTGTGTGCTAAATAACCAGGAACATTGTATTAAAGCTCTCTGATAAAAGTGCTGTAGGAGGTATTCCCTAACAACCGACTGTGTCAGGACCCACCCCAATCCACATCTTAGAAATAAGAACTCCTGGATCCAAGTTTGTCCAAAAGGAAAAGTTTACTAGGATGAGATCGGTTGTGGCAATACAAGACGGGATCTGACATTGAGTTGCATTTCAATACTATATAAAGCATTCCCATTTCAACCCGCTCCCCTCAAATCCATTTGGTCAGGTTCACATCATTTACTTAGGTGTCAGGCCCTTTGGGGGGGGGAAGGGAAATCCTCTTGTGTTTATTGTTATTGCTTTCTTCCTATCAGTTCCAAATGGAGATGCAACACAGATCTCTCTCTCTCCCCCTGTTCCCCCCAGATCAAAAGCTTTCCTGGTCTTTGAAAACAGCCTACTGCAATCTGAATAATCATCACCCCATCCCCCCACCTCGGAGAGATGGCAGAATCCCGAGAATAAGCACAATATTCTAACCATACATTTATGAAATGTGATATAAATGGATTCTGACAGACTGGTAATATCTCAGGTATAACTGAGCAGTCTTATTAAAGGTAACATAGCTGAACTTTTCTCTAATCAGATGGATTACTACTCTGTCAAGAGTAAGTTCTTAAGCAGTTATGCAAAAAAACTCCCCAAAACCTAGTCTGTTGTTGGTCCATATGTAATCAGATCTTTATCAATTGAATTATATTGATGGTCAGTGAATGCCAAGATTCTTTGGACTTTCCCACTTCTTTGATCTACCCTATTCCATGGATTGTAATTTAATTTTGCTATGCAACATGAGTCTTTGGCATGTGGATGGTTTTCCATAAATCACCACAACATTACAAATGAAATTTGAATGAAACACACAGCTTCTCTTTCTGTCTGTGTGTAAGTTAGGATGGAGCTAGCTATAGTTATCAGTGTAATTCCCACACTGAACATCAGATTGCTTATTTAGTTATATGATTTTATTTATTTATTTTTATGCCACCCACCTCTCCTACAAAGTGAGTCTGGGAGTACACAACAACAACAACAACAAATAATTGAAGTATTAAAACATTAAAACTGGTGGTGGCCAGTATTAAAACATTAAAACTGGTGGTGGCCATTAAAACTGGAGTGGCCCCAGCCCAGCTGGTACCCAGACTGCATATTTAATAGCTTCAGTTGGAAGCCAGGCACACTGAGAAGCTAGAGATCTGGCAACAGTGACAAATATTGGAGGTTGGAATGCAAAACTGGTATCAAATATTAAATCTACTTCCTTGGGTGAAGATTTCAGAAAACCATAACTTTCTTTTCCTGCTACTACTGATATGTTACTGTCTACACTCTCTCTTCTATCAGTCCCCTATTTTCCCTACTCCCCAACTCCACATACCCTCTAACAACCCTCAGACACCAAACAACCACCTTCAGATGACCACCATATCAATTGCATGTTGAAAGACTTGATAGCTGAGCTCAGAATGACTGAGTATTCTGAATAAATAGATTCTGACACTATGTGTAAACATAGTCAAGGACATGCATAGCAAATATGCACTTAACTGAAGGCTTAACTACTTATCTTTTTCTGGCTCTGGATATGTACCCCATGTCTTCAAAATACTGACAATATGCTGCTGTGCAGTTTGACCGAAAGTGGCTTTTAACACTGACAACAAGCTGAAATCTAGAAAATACAGCTTCATTGAAAAAGCAGTTTGCAACATATTGAGCTTCATTCTCACCATTCCCATCTTTGATATTTATGCTAGATTCAAATACTGTCCTCTAAAGTCAACTTTTATTATTTTAAATCTATTTAGAACCTTTTGCCATCAAGGATCCAAGACAATACAGAATCTGAAGTTGAGCAGATGCAAAACACACAAAAAAATGAAATCAACATGGCCTTGACTTATCACGAAAACCAGACTAATTAATTTAATTCAGTAAAACACAGATTTTTTTCACATATTGCAAACTAGTTAAGTTAAAGTGTATTCAGTCGTACAACCTGAGAATTTTAAATGCTTTGCAAGAGATACTAGGGGTTGGTAATAATAAAATGTACATATCTTCAGAAACCTGAACATATGAAGACATCAACTGCTTTATTCTATTCTTGGTAAGAAGGGAAGTATTTTATTAAGAAAGAGAAACTTTTTCTAGTTTATGACCCATTGGTTTACTGATGCAGTTATTTCCTGTGGTACCCATATCTGTAAAACAGACAAACTTGAATAATCATCTATATTATTTACTGTATAGTGCTGTGTGCATTTTTTTCTAATCAAAGCATTTTGTATGTACTAATATATATATATATATATATATATATATATATATATATATATATATATATATATATATATATATATATATTGCAAATAGGTTTTTCTGCAATCTAACAGACTATTCTATCTGATTTTTTTTTACAAAAGTAATCTTTTAAGGCATATTTCTGTGCAAGCAATCCACTGCAATATTCAAAGAACAAACCAGTTCACCTCCCTGCCTTGCAAAATGTCCACAAGAACTACTTTTGCCAAATCTGACAGGGCAGTTTATTTCACTTTCCTCTTGGTAGCTTGATTGCTTTAGGAACTTGTCCATCCCAGCCTATTTAAATACAAATCCATTTGCATTTGTTGGCCCTTCAATCCAATTCAATAGCAGTAACAATAGCACTTAGACTTATATACTGCCCTATAATGGTTTTATAGCATTCAAAGTGGTTTACACTGTCAGCCTATGGCCTCCAACAATCTGGACCCTCATTTTACCAACCTCAAAAGGATGGAAGGCTGAGCCAACATTGAGCCCCGTCAGGATTGAACTCCTGGCTGTGGATAGAGTTTGCCTGCAATGCTGCATTCTAACCACTGCACCACAAGGGCTCCTCTTTCATCCATCTACTTCATTCCTCATTTCTGTTACAGTCCTACTTTAAGAGATTGTTGGCATTTCTGGAGAGATAAATGAAATATTTATAATTATAAACATTATGTGGGTAACACAATAGATTTTTCACCTCTTCCTCCCTTTCTACCTATTTGCTAAATAAGTCTCAGCTCTTGTTTTTATCGTATCTTCAATTGGATAAAAGTCTCTTGACTGATTCATTTAAAAATCTAGTTGTTGACATACTTGGAGGAATAATGGAAATATTCTACAGTTGTAAACATCATATTGGTTTTACTACAAAGACTTACAAATGCTTAACATTTAGAGCTGCACACACAAAGTTCTATAAGGCACACAAATGCTTTTTCTTCAAAGAGACAAACAAATCAATACATTCATGTGTAACTTCCATGCACTATTAGCTTGTTTGGCTCTGAAAGGTGAACTCTCGATTCAAGAAGAAGCAAGGAGAGAAGCTGAAGAGTTAAGTGAAAGATAAGGACTTTACAAAGTCAAACAAGCAAATCTGTTCCATTTGGATTGTTACCGAAGACAATTGTTGGTTTTACAAGTTAACAATTTTTGTTATTGTTCTACTGCTTGGAGTCTAGAAGACAGTAAGTAATGTTCCCAATAACGTGCTGAAAAGAAGCAGAATTGGCTAATTTTATTTTTATTTATTTTGTTTATTTGAGAAAATTTATATGGCTGCTCAACTCTCAGATTATACACACACACATCCTTAATAAGACTAAAAATGCTGGGTGTGTGCATGTTAGAAAGAAAAGAATTGAGCACCAGGATAGAAAAATAAACAAACTGTTTAATATGCAAAACACTTAGCTTTCATCAGCCAAATTGCCGATGTCATCAGAGCAAGAATAGGAGATCTGGGAGTTTGTCTATATAGCTGGCTGCTTTTGCACCCTGCTCATTGAGCAGGTCACCGGACTATTGAGTTCACCAGGGGAGTGACCATGAATGAAAAAAACAACTTCTGATCCTGCAAGCACGTGAAGAAATGTGGGACATTTAGAAATGCTACGGCTGTTTGAAGTCAATAATTAGCCATTGAGTTTCTTTCTTCAGTTTTCCCACTCTTAGCCATTGCCAGAATTTGTTGTTATCTGCTTTGCCTATTTTTTTTTTTTAATGTACAGTTCATGTAATACTTTACTTTGCCATTTCTCATTTCTATTCTTCATTTGGTCTTTCCTGTAGGCCAGTTTGTTCTCTCCGGTACTCAGTAAGCCTTCTTGATATACTGTACTGTACTAACTTCAGTGCATCTTCTTCACTGTCTTTCAGATATTCTTCAAATGGTTTTTATTGTTGATTATGATTATTATGATTGTGATTGTGATTGTGATTCATCAAACAGTCATTCAGATGTTTAGACTGGATCACCTATCGAGTGGTTCCCAAGAATCTGGGATAGGTAGATATTCTTGTTTGATAGTGTTAAAGGTATCATTGCAAGATGTAGACCAGAGGTCCTCAACCTTTTGGGCACCAGAGACCAGTTATGTGGAGAGAGGTTTTTCCACAGACCTGCTGTTTCCAGGTATTGCAACATACTCTACCCAGAGTTTCTTTCCTTCTCCTTCTCCTTCTCCTTCTTCTTTTCCTTCTCCTTCTCCTTCTTGTCCTCCTTCTCCTCCTCTTCCTCCCCCCCTCATTTTATATTTATATTTATATTTATTAAATTTTTATACCACCCTTCTCCCGAATTATACAAAAGTTAAAAAAGATTAAATTATTATGCCCAATATAAAACAATAATTAAAACAATGTTAAAACCAAATCCAAACCCCAAACCCATCAGACCAGGCCGGATTGTTCAAATAAATAGGTTTTTAAATTGCGCCGGAAGGAGTGAAGGTCGGGGGCCGTCCAGAGCTCAACCAGCAAGCGGTTCCATAGGTCTGGCGTGCCCACAGAGAAGGCCCTCCCCCTGGGGGCCACCAATCAACATTCTCTGATCAGAGGCACCCTGAGGAGGCCCACTCTGTGGGAGCGCACTGGACGGAGGGAGGTTGATGCCGGCAGCAGGTGCTGCCGTAGGTAATCTAGACCCATGCCATGTAGGGCTTTATAGGTCATTACCAGCACCTTGAATCTCACCCATAGGGCAACTAGCAGCCAATGCAGCTCACAGAGCAGAGGTGTAACATGGGAGTATCGGGAGACCCCCAACACTACTCGCTCGGCTGCATTCTGCACCAGCTGAAACCTCCGAGTGGTCCTCAAGGGCAGCCCCATGTAGAGAGCATTGCAGTAGTCCAAACGAGAGGTCACGAGTGCATGAGTGACTGTGCGCAAGGCATCCCGGTTTAGATAGGACCGCAACTGGCACACCAGGTGAACCTGGGCGAAGGCCCCCTTAGTCACAGCTCCTATATGGTCTTCTAAGGAGAGCTGTGAATCTAGGAGGACCCCCAAGTTGCGAGTCCGATCTACAGGGGGTAATAACTCTACCCCCATAGTAAGAGATGGAATAATCTGCATTTCCCAAGAAGCGGCACGCACAGCCACTCAGTCTTGTCAGGGTTGAGCTGAAGCCTGTTCCTCCCCATCCAGTATTACCTACTTCAAGACTTTGGCAGGGGCAGTGGGGAGGTTAGCAAAACAATAATTCCCCTGGCAATTAGTGATTTGTTAAGGCTTTCTACATTTTTTTTTATATTTTAGCACTTTTATTTTTAAGTTTTAAAATATTCAGCGTGATCCTATTTATGCACAATACTGACTAAATAAACAGTAATTCTGATTAGCTTTACAGATAGCATAACATTTTAGATAAATTTGTCTCAGATATTTTAACATTGCTACTATTGCTTTTGTTTTGAGTGGAAACAGTATCATCTTTGCTATTGGTTGTAAGTAATCAGGTTTAATAACTGGCATTTGTAGCACAGACAATAATTGTAATGGCTAGGAAGCTTAAGTGACATGTGACATTTTTTTCCTGTGCTTAGTTCTATAAAATGGCTTATTTTTTGCGTGCTTATGCATAGCATTGCTTGTTACAGCTTTAGGTCCCCCCCTCCAAATACACAGTCTTCTATAATTGTGCCTGTTTAATTGGTCTGTTGTTTTTTTAACCCACTTTAGCTAAAGAGTGTCATGTATTCCTTTAGAAGTACTTTGACAAGACCAGGCCCTTGACAGGAAGGGCAAGATGGATGAGCTAATGCTCATGATAACTACTAAGCAAGAAGGATAAACAATAAATATATCTAATTACAAGGATGAGTAATTGAAATAGAATATTATATAGGCTTTTAGAAACCTGACAACTTGATACAAATTGACAGAGATAATATTTATCTTAACACAGACTCTCTGGTCCAACACCTGGGGAAGAATTGATTGATGATGTTCCATCAAGTCATTGTCAACTCTTATCCTAATATATGGCAATTACAGTATTCCAATGTTTGAGTTTCATCCAAGTTGTACAGCCAATCCTTCTCCAGATGTTGTGTTATTTACAACCCCTGCATTTTGTAAAAAGAACTGTCAGACAATCCAAGTACTTTGAGCCTTGTTTTAGACTTATCTAGGAAAGGTGATGTGCACTAGCTGGAATTAACTGGAGAACAGATCAGCTACCAAAAGGATATGTGACTTATATTGTCATGTATTTATACTCCTTTATTTAATGAAGCTATGTCATGTTTTATTGCCTTATCTATAGATATGTCCTGTCTATATTATGCTTAAATCTTCTCGGCTTTTACCTCAATATGTGTTTATTGCTTTTGAATCCTGCCCAAATTTTAGATGGCAGAACAACTTTTCACTAGAAAAGTTCACCTACATAGGATTTCATACATTGTTGTGATAGAATCAAAGAGAAAAAGAGACAAAGAACTCTTAGAGTCCCCTATGATAAAAGGACAAAAACCTGATTATATTAAAGATTATGATATTCATCAAAGTATCTCACTGCCAATTTGTTTCTTATATTTGATCTCTCTAAAATAATAATGGATATGAAAAAATGACTAAGATATACAGTGAGAGATATATTAGTAAACTCATGCATCTGGACAGCATTTTCTCACCATGAATGATTAAGAAGAGATGAAAAGCTCTATTAATTTAGTTTCCCCACACTTTTCTTAAGAGAAAGGATCCTTACATTGCAGTTTGATAGGGTTATATAAAATTCTCACAGATTCCAAGAGAATAAATATTTTTGGAATCTTTAAACCTCAGAACAGGTTGTAAACACATCACTATAGATCTGAAGTTTAGTTCTAAATTTAAGACATTCGAGTATTGCCAAATTTCTGACACTTCTATATTTGTGGATTTCTCAGTTTCTCCAGCTCAGCCCTTTCAAGTTCTGTTGTTATTTATTTTAAGAAGAAGAATTAAGACTTTTTACAGTCATCACTAAATTTATGTGTAGCAAATGTCAGATCAGTATGAAATTTCAGTGAAATACCTGACAGAATTAAAAGGAAACTGAAAAGATTAATAAAACATAAAAAAGGCCATCAAAGTTTACATAGTTGTCAGATTAGATAGTTGTAGCTTTGGTTACTTTCTTTTAAAGTCTTAAGTTATTAGCAAGAATGTTAGATAGATCTGATCAATGTAAAATACTCTCATTAGCTTTTCCCCAACATATAGGTTTAGTTGAACTGTGACTTTCATACTGCCTTATCATTTAAGGAATTCCTTTGCATCTTCATTTTTTTTCCCTAGAAGCAAGGTCATCTCTTCACCTTTAATGGAAATTCTATATCCACACTTCCTCATTCATAAAATCTATACTCTTCCATTTGTAAATCATTTTGAAATGCTTCGGGTATTATTGTGCACCTGCTACATTACTATACTGTACATAAACCAGTTTGGATGTTTACCTAACATGTTAATGATTACCAAAAGTGACTTTCAGTAAAGTGTGGGAATTATTACATCAGAGATTGGGACCATAGCTCAGTATAAGAGCACATTGTGTATAGCATTTAAAACTTTGTGGCAACCTCATTTTTTTTTTTAAAAAATAATCAAGTGATTGACTAATCTCTGCTAGAGATTTTGGGAGTTGGTGTCTATTCATTTCATTTCATTTATTAAATTTATATACCGCCCTTCTCCCGAAGGACTCAGGGCGGTGAACAGGGCATATATAAATAGAAAATACAAAAATTAAAAGATAATTAAATAATTGCCCAGATAAAACAGTAACAGTATAAAAACCCATTAAAAACCCTAACATTCCCCCATCAGGCCAGGCCAGCTTGTTCAAATAAATGGGTCTTCAGACCGCGCCGGAAGGAGCGAAGGTCCGATGCCGTCCGGAGCTCAACCGGCAGTTGGTTCCATAAAGCTGGAGCGCCCACAGAGAAGGCCCTCCCCCTGGGGGCCACCAGCCGACATTCTCTGACCGGAGGCACCCTGAGGAGGCCCTCTCTGTGGGAACGCACAGGGCGGAGGGAAGTTGACGCCGGCAGCAGGTGGTCCCCGAGGTACTCTGGACCCATGCCATGTAAGGTCTTAAAGACCATAACCAAAACCTTGAATCTCACAATTCAAATACACAGTACTTGGTTAATACACTTATTAAGCATCTACAGTATATAACCCATATAGTCAATTTAACATCAGGAAAGACACCATGGAATGAAGCGTATGAGTGATAAATCTAGTGGTTTGTTTATTAAATGTATGCCTCTGTGAGTAGTATTTATTTATTTATTTATTGATGGGATTTATATCCCGCCCTATCTCCCGAAGGACTCAGGGCGGCTAACAACAAAACATATAATAAGTACAGAAATCAAGATAAAAATAAAATTGAAATCATCTGTGCAATAAATTAAAATTAAAGAATTAAAAAATAAATTAAAAATTCTAAATATAAATTAATTACTCTGACTATTATGAATCTACTTCCACAATAGTCAGTGGTTAATGAAAAGTAGAGTATTTCAGGGTAGACATATATTCTGTCAGCCTCTGGATTAGTTAATTCAAGGTTTCATCATTAACTTAATGACAACATGATGATTTTAATCGGACACACATTGTAATGTATTGGAATCTGAAAATTTTCTTTCAACTAATTAGTAGAGAATGGTTCACATTCTTTAATTCAATCAAGGATATAAATAATAGTAATCACATCTCTTTTTCTGAGAATTCTGGTAAAATTTCTTGCAGCTGTTTTGCTTTCCCATTATAGATACACACACACAAACAAACACACACAAAGAGAGAGAGAGAGAGAGACTCTCTCTCTCTCTCTCTCTCTCTCTCTCTCTCACACACACACACACACACACACACACATATATGCACCAAGAAATATATAATAGAGTAACAGAACACTACCATTTCTAGTTCAAGGAAATTTATAAAGAGCCAAAGAAGGAATGTGCTAAATATTATTCCAAAAGCTGAAGCTTTTATATATATAGTTAATTGCTATTCCATGAGTAAGATTTAAATTATACAGAAATTAGTTCTAAATCTCTTAAAGTCATATTTAAAAATGCTTTTTCTGTGTCCCTGAGAGGAATAACCCAGAGATTTTTATATTCCATTCTAAGACTTATTTTAAAAAGCTGCTTCAAGTTTAGGTATTACATGTCCGACTATTATCAAAAATCAAATGCACAGGTATAGTATAGGTGGTACCTTGCTCAATAGTAGTAACTGTGAGAGGGATCTTGGAGTCCTAGTAGACAATCACTTCAATATGAGCCAGCAGTGTGCTGCAGCTGCCAAAAAAACCAACACAGTGCTAGTCTGCATTATCAGAGGGATAGAATCAAGATCACGTGTAGTATTAATACCACTTTACAATGCCTTAGTAAGGCCACACCTGGAATACTGCATCCAGTTTTGGTCACCACACTGTAAAAAAGATGTTGAGACTCTAGAAAGGGTACAGAGAAGGGCAACAAAGATGATTGGGGGACTGGAGGCTAAAACATATAGGGAACGGTTGCTGGAATTGGGTATGTGTAATTTAACGAAGAGAAGGGTGAGGGGTGACATGATAGCAGTGTTCCAATATCTCAGGGGCTGCCACAAAGAAGAGGGAGTCAAGCTATTCTCCAAAGCTCCTGAAAGCAGGACAAGAAGCAACGGATGGAAACTAGTCAAGGAGAGCAGCAACCTAGAACTAAGGAGAAGCTTCCTGACAGTTAGAACAATTAACTAGTGGAACAACCTGCCTCCAGAAGTGGTGAATGCTCCAACACTGGAAGTTTTTAAGAAGAGACTGGACTGCCATTTGTCTGAAATGGTATAGGGTTGCCTGCCTGAGCAGGGGGTTGGGCTAGATGACCTCCAAGGTCCCTTCCAACTACTACTACTACTATTACTACTACCACTTCTTCTTCTTCTTCTTCTTCTTCTTCTTCTTCTTCTTCTTCTTATTATTATTATTATTATTATTATTATTATTCTTATTATTATTATTATTAACCTATCTACCTAATCTACCCATCCACTTTATCTATCCTACCTATAAATGCAAAAGGCTCTCACACAAATTACTTTTGGAAGGAATCTGTGAGTGGAAAGACAAAACAAAGCATAACTGCTATTCTTCAGCAATTAGATCCTTATATTAGTAACATTTGCCATTTTCATAGGCAAGAATAAATTCATAGGTAAGATTTAAAAGTAAGCCATTGCATACATTATAAACAATCAACATATTTTGTTTATATTTCTTACATTTTAAGAAACAAACCTCATGTGGGATGAGTTCCCCATGATGTGCATTAATTGCATCTTGACTGGAACAATCTGATACTACAGTAGATATATGGATAGGTCCCCTTCTTTTAAATTTCTGAAGAGCCTTGAACACTTCAATTTTTCTGGAAGCTTTTCCAGGATGAGATAAATGCATTCTTATCCCCAAGGTCCCAGGGTGATGTGGGAACAAACAGTGTTTTAGTGTTCCTTGGTTTTGTACTTAAGAAACAAAAACCTCTGTAACTTTTTAAGGATTTGGTGAGTCACTCGAGACACTTCAAATTGGAGCAGTATATAACTTGAGTAAATACATCAATGGACAATATTGTTCATTTCATTAGTGTCTATTTGTTATATTTATATCCTTCCTTTTCTTGCAAGGCTCAAAGAGGCTTGCAAGATAATCTCCCTCTCAGTTTATCCCCACAACACCAATCCTTTTACATAGACAGGATAGAAAGAAAGAAATTGTCTCAAAGTCACCCAGTGGGCTTCTAGGGCTTAAACTGGATTTGAACCCAAGCCTCCCCAGCCCTCACCATGCATGCTAATTACTACAACACACATATTCTACATATACAGTACTTCACCTGATCAATTTCAAGTTTGGGGTTTTTTGTTTTTTGTTTTCCAATTTGAGAAAAGAGTGTGCCTAAGTGTTCATTAATATTACATTCATTTGGACAGACATTTCCTAATGCACATTTTTATTCATTTTCCCTCTCCTGTTTATAAAATAAATGATTTTCTTTGTCTTTTTTTAATTGCAAAGTAGTCCATTTTATTATTGTTTTAAATACAGACTTGGCATGCATTTACATTTTGAGGTTTTTTTTCTTACACATCCAGAAAGCCTGAAATTTGTATAATTCTTTCAGCTTTATTATGTGATATGCTCCAATGGACTACTGATCCGAGTTCCAAAACTGTAAACAACTCTTAGGTGGTTGATATTAAAGAGATACAGGAGTTTCTAATTCTCTAATGCCATCTAGAGGCTGTCCAGATTCTTGCAGCTCAGACCTAGTTGCCCTTCACCACAATGCACATCAGTATGATGATCACAATGACACAGAACAGCACACACTCTGCTAGAGAGACGTTTCCTGAAGATGGGCTCCAGCACAAGTCCGAAAGCTCGGCAGACAAAACCCTGGTCCCAGTGACCGACCCAGATTGGATTGTGCAGTATTATGATCTTCTGGACAGGACAAGAAGAGATATACTAGAAGCCTTCATCTGTATGTTTCTGCACATATTACTGTGCATACTGCATTTTTTAACTCTTGTCTTTGTATTTTTTTTAAAGCCAGTTGGATGTTATGGTTGAAGTATCAGGCTCAGGGCTTTTTTTCTCATAGAACGCTCAGAACGGAGTTCCGGCACCTTTTTTGGATGGAACCTTGTAGGGTAGGCAAGGCGGGTTGTATGACATGTGTGAGTTCCGGCACCTTTTTCTTTTACAAGAAAAGCACTGATCAGGCTAGAAACTGGGAAACTATAAAACCAGAATTTTGGATTATAAACCAGGAAATCAGTGGACCATCAGTTTTAATTTTGTCTTAGACACAAAGTCAACTTGGTGACCTTGGGTCAATCCTTCTCTCTCAGACCTGGGAAGAAGAAAGCAATGGCATACCCCTTCCAAAACCTGGTCCCCAAAATTTCAGGGACCAATGCAGGTGACTAGTTGCAAAAAGTCAATGCTGACTCGAAGGCATATATACACAACCCCCTAGGGTCTATGGGATTGGGCAACTATAATAAATCTAGATAAGTAACATGAAGAATTAATAAAATAATATAAGATGGTTGCCCTCTTGACTTTTTAAAACCATATCTAGCTGATACCTCTGGTGCCTATGTAACGACTGTGGAAAACCTAGTGAGAAATATTGCTAGTCTGTAGTATAATATCTGACATGAATGCATTACACCTGCGGGAACCCTTCCAGGAATTCATCTGAACTTCATCTGAGATAGGTATTGCAATTAAGCTACTACCAAATGTTGTTGAATGGGGAGAGGTCCATTCTTTTATCTTGAATCTGGATAAGGAATAATCCATACTTTAAAACTTTAAATAAATGGCTCCACTTTTCCCTTTAAAATGATTTGAAAGTATATGATCCTAGTGCAAACTCATCATTGGATTAGCAATGAGTTAAAGGGTGCTCACATTGCAACAAGATTAATATTGGGTGGAACAAGATAGCAGAAGAAAGTTAAAGATGGTCTAAATTTACATACAAGGGTTCACACTCACTTGTCAATAAAACAAAATAACTAGATGGGCAGAGAAAGTGGTCAAACATCAAGCTACACAACTGGAAAAAATCAGATTTCAAACCATGTAAGTCATACCATGCTTCTGCCTATACTTTCCCTGCCAATTTTGTTCTAGTTCTTCCATGTCTTTAGGCCAGAAACCTGAGTAAGATTCAGTCAGTCAATAGGCTTCTACAACCCATGTTATTTTGAGGAGCTATACTCTATATCTGATGCTCTTAGTCTAAATCAGACATGTCAAACTCATGACGTCACACAACGTATTGGGACAGTTTTGCCATTGCCGGCAATGGGGCAGGTGTGGCTTCTGCGTGACGCATCCAGCCAGCAACCTGGCAATTTGACATCCCTGGTCTAAATCATATCTCACCTAAAGAGGTTTTTTACAGTCTTGTTTGTTTGAGGTTTTTTTTCTTCCAGCAAAGACCCCCCCATGAGCTTCATTGGATTCTCTCTTTATATGTGTGTTTGTGTGTGTATATGTATATATACTGTATATATGTTTGTGTGCTTGTGTGTCTCTATGTCTATTATCTATCTATCTATCTATCTATCTATCTATCTATCTATCTATCTATCTATCTATCTATCTATCGTCCACGACTTACAACAGTTCACTTAGTGACCATTTAAAGAGACAATGACATTGAAAAAAGTGACATGACCATTTTTTTCACAGTTACGACCTTTGTAGCATCTCCATGATTATATTATCAAAATTCAGATGCTTGACAACTGGTTGATATTTATGATGGTTACTGTACCCCAAGGTCATGTGATCTTCTTTTGTACCCTTTTAACAAGCAAAATCAATGGGGAAGACAAACTCGCTTAAAACAACCAAGCTACTAACTTATCAACTGCAGTGATTCACTTAACAACTGAGACAGAAAGATTGTAAAATGGGGCAAAACTCACTTAACAAGTGTCTCAGTTAATAACAGAAATTTTGGGCTCGGTTTTGGTTGTAAGTTGAGGACTACCTGTATGTATGTATGTGTCTGTGTGTGTGTGTGTGTGTGTGTGTATGTATATGTATATGTATATGTATATGTATATGTATATATATGTGTGTGTGTGTATGTGTATATGTATATATGAAAGTTCTTTAGCCTTCATTAAAAACAAAAACAAAACAAAATCTCCTCAAAAGTATTGCATTAATTTTAATTAAGTTGCTCCAAATGACAAAGAGCAATTAATTGTCAGTGGTATTCTTGTAAGATGATGTGTCATTGTGAAATGGATACTCTGCTTTTGTTTCATTCAGGGAAATGCATTTGTTTTCAATTATGCAAGAAAGCCAAATGATACATCCTATTATTTATCTCCGTACAAACAAGGAACAATAATAAAAAATCTGTTAATCCCGTGGTTGATTCCCCACTTCTCATCAAAATTCCATTATCAGTTAGTTAGTCCTGGAATTTTAATTGTTTCACGAGTGGAAGGGAAATTTTCTGAGTATTTATGACCTATTTTCTCTGACCTGCACAAAAGAGTCTGTCTGTCCTTTTCGTTTTGCTGCTGCTTAATGTTGTAGGCCTGCTGTTATAGTGTGTCTCATTTTTTTTGTGGCTTTCTTTCCCATGCACATTAGTCATTCTTTAACAAGAATTTCAAAACTGATAGATAAATCATGTGCCCTATGTTACATTATGATGTTTTTGGATTCAGCCCCCAATTTTGTTTGAAGGATGCCACCTGACATGCCAGGAATCTATTTTTTTTAAGGGAAAGATTGAATGCTTTCACTACAATATCAGACATTGTCATATGTACAGACTTTGGTTCTCTTTTCTACAGTATTTCATCTTTTGAAACATGTATTTTCTGTATTATCATGGATAATATATTCCTGCAAGCAGAGAACAAAATGACAAATTAATTTGAATAAGAGATCAAACTGCAAACTTTCCAAACTGTACCTTGTAAATTATAGCACACTAAAGTATTCATATGGAGTACTATATAGCTTTGTGCTTGAGATATTGAACCATTACCTTTTTTGTATGTTTGATTGATTTGTATGCCATCTATTGTTGAAGTGTCTGAGTAGCTAACAGTAAAGAAAAAAAAATATCACCTAGCCCTCCCCACACACTCATAAAATAAACCATATGCAGAATCAAAATCATATAAAAGGGAGAAAATTCAAAAGCTTGTACCTATTGAGTTCGTATATGGCACTACTCAATAATTAATTTAATTATTTTGGTTTAATAATATGCATAAATTATTAATTTTATTGTAGTTGCCCACAGTCATTATATTAGAGATGGATGGCTATATAAATTTGATTAAACAAATAAACCTAGTCAAACGGGCGCAAGAAGTATAGGAGAAGGCAGTTCCACAGAGAATCCCTCCCCCAAAAATCTGGGTCTTCATTTTACCAACCACAGAAGGTTGGAAGGCTGACTCAACCTTGAGTTGGTCACAATTAAACTCCTGGCAGTGGGCAGTGAGTTAGCCTGCAATGCTGCATTCTAACCATTGAGCCACCACATCTAACTGATATAGACAAAAGGAAAATTGAATGTTAACAGTTAGGTTCATTTTTGAGAAACCATTATTTCTGCTGGTATAGGGAATAATCATGTTGTGCCATTGACCATAATGACTGTAATCTGTTCTCCTCTGTAGTCTGTTTTTAACTGAAGATTTGGGGATCATCTCCTAAAAGATTGAAGCTACATACCCTTAACTTTCTATAGGCTGTGCCTTTGTAAATACATGTTATGAATTGAAGCAAACAACATTTTTACAGGGATTTTATCCCTATATTCATCTTTCTATATCCTAGCCACAAAGAAAATAAAAAGACCATGAAGAAACATCATGCATCATGCCTCCAGCCCTGTGTCACTCCTCAAAAATAGAAACCTGATCTAAATCAGATCTGTGTACAACATGCATCTAAGTATAGCTACTCTCTATTGATATTGCACTTGTTTAAATGAAAGATGAATCTGACTGATCTTTCAGCTGTTAAGAAGGCTATTGAGAGTTTAAAACAGAGATGGCTAACTTCTGGCTAACAATAATGCAAATCTTGGAGACTTGCCCCATCCTAGCTCATCAGATTCAGCAAAAACTATGGACATTTGAGGAAAGGATATGACAATATCATCCAAAATAAAACATCTATTTTATTTCAAGCTTGCTCAAAAGGGGTCCCCAATCCCTGGTCCATGGACCAATACCAGGCTGTGACATACCAGCAACTAGTCTGCACAAACAAGCAAAGACCCATCCCCAGGATGCAGACAGCACACAAAACCACACACCCTGTGGTCTCTCCACAGAACTGGTCCCGGGTACTCAAAAGGTTGAGGACCTCTGGCATAGATCACTTTCTACAAAGTATTGAGATATTTTTATCCCCGGCATAAAGTTTGTCTGAACCTTGCAGCAAGCCCACTTTCTAGCACAAACCTTTCCACATTCTTCTGCGATGGCACTTGCAGAAATGAAGCATATAAAGTGCAACGTGTAAGAAATAGATGGGACTCACATGCAATTTGGGCTGCTTTGTGGTGGGGTAAACTTGAAAATATCCCATTTTCTGTGGGAATGTTAGAAAGCTGCTCAGGGAGAAGGCAGAATATTTTCTCCAGTCACAAAGGAAGTCTTCTCAAGTTATGAAACTGAATTAAGATACGATATGGAGACAAAGTTGAAACTCAACATTAAGAAAACCAAAGTCATGACGTCTGGCCCTCTCAATTCCTGGCAAATAGAAGAAATGGAGCTAGTGACAGATTTCATTTTCCTGGGCTCCAAGATCACTGCAGATGGGGACTGTAGCCAAGAAATTAAAAGATGTTTGCTTCTGGGGAGGAAAGCCATGGCAAATCTGGACAGCATACTAAAAAGCAGAGACATCATCCTGCCAACAAAAGTGTGTATAGTCAAGGCCATGGTTTTCCCAGTTGCAATGTGTGGCTGTGAAAGTTGGACCATAAGAAAAGCTGAGCACCAAAGAATTGAGGCCTTTGAACTGTTGGAAGAAAGGTCTTCATCATGGTTCATCCAACCTGGGAATAAACATGGCAATTGCTTTGGGAAGAAGGTTGTATTTTATTGAAGAGGAGAACGAGGCAGGAAGATGGCTGTCAGAAAAGAAGGACTGAACACATGTAGGGAGTGGGTTTTTATACCCTCTGGAGCCTTTTGTTTGGAGCTGCTTCCTGTTCCTGTTTGAGGCTATTTCCTGTGTCATGTATTCTGAGCTGAGTCTGGATTTGCCCTTCTGGTATTCTGATGGTGATGGGTTACTCTTATTATGTCCAAAGGTCATATCCTGCTTCCCTGTGGCTGGGGTATGTAGATTTTAGGTGTCTATCTTCTTAATCTCCCAGCTGGGGGCCTGCAACCTTCCTGGATTTACATCTGCATTTGTACAGAACTAGTTTCTGCTTGGGGGAGGGAGACCTGGGGCTATAAGAAAACTGGGCATGCTTTCCTGAATCTCCAAGATCCTTTTAGGAAATATATTTTCTTGCCCTTTTTAATATTTCCTTCTCTGGGGAGCTGACTTCCCACAGAACTTTGGACTGCAAGGCATTCAAACTGGTCAGTCCTAGAGGAGATCAACCCTGACTGCACTTTAGAAGTCCAGACCCTGAAGTTGAAACTCAAATACTTTGGCCACCTAATGAGAAGGAAGGACTCACAGGAGAAGAGCCTAATGCTGGGAAAGATTGAGGGCAATAGAAGAAGGGGACGACAGAAAATCAGGTGGCTGAATGGAGTCACTGAAGTGGTAGGCGTGAGCTTAAATGGACTCCAGAAAATGGTAGAGGACAGGAAGGCCTGGAGGAACATTGTCCATAGGGTCACGATGGGTTGTACATGACTTCGCAACTAACAACAACAACAACAATGGAGAAAAAGGGGGACCTGTGCTAAGGTGCCCAGATCTTTCTTTCAAAGATGGGTTGTACATGACTTCGCAACTAAAAACAACAACAACAATGGAGAAAAAGGGGGACCTGTGCTAAGGTGCCCAGATCTTTCTTTAAAAAGGTGTTCCTCAAGGAACAGGAGCTGCAAGGAAAGGTTTGGGCAGAGATGCCTCGTCCTATTTCCCTCACTAATAAGTGCAGTTCTGCCTGGAAACAAATAACTCCCTGCTTCAAAAGCAGAAAGAAAAGAACCATTTTTAATGGAGATCTGTGAGTAATACCTGTTCATAATTTGGAGCTGATGCATAACATTTCCTTCCTATGGACATCTGTGCTGAAAGAAAATAGTGAACCAGGGGAGGAGAAGGAGGAAATACTCTCCTTTGAAAAAGAAGAAAGGGAATGTCAATTTTTGCATAAAAATGTGTTTCTGTGCATATGTGTAGCACACACATACACATACACACACACACACACACACACACACACACATAAAAAGAGCCTTGGTGGAGCAGTGGGCTAATGCCTCCTTAAGTAACACCAGCTGCCTGCAATTAGTGCAGGTTCGCATCCCACCAGGCTCAAGGTTGACTCAGTCTTCCATCCTTCCGAGGTAGGTAAAATGAGGACCCAGATTGTTGGGGGCAATTAAGCTGACTTTGTAATAATGCCGCTTGGGGTGTGTGTGAAAGCCCTAATAAGCAGGCATATACATAGAATGAAGGCTACTGCTAAGCTTGTAAAGCCGCCCTGAGTCTTCGGAGAAGGGCGGGATATAAATGGAATTAAAATAAAATGAAAATAAGTAAATATATACATGCATACATATTCAGTTAGAAATGATGAGCATAACTTAAATATAACTTTTGATGGTTTTCGAATAGAAGAAATTTCAAATATAGGAGACATTTTGAGATCTTATCAGCATGAGGGGTCATTCATATAGCACTTCAAAGGATACATACTGGGTGCCTTTATATTAGAAATCTATCATTACCAACCTATATTGGACATATATATATATATATATATATATATATATATATATATATATATATATATATATATATATATATATATATATATATATATATATATATATATATATATATATATATATATATATATATTTGTTTTATATACCGCCCTTCTCCCGGAGGACTCAGGGCAGTGTACAGAGCAAAGTAAGTATACAATAAAGCAAGAATAGAATAAATAGAACCCCAAATCTATCAGGCCAGGCCGGCTTGCTGGAATAGGTAGGTTTTTAAGTCACGACGGAAGGTGCGAAGGTTGGGGGCCATCTGGATTTCGGCTGGCAAGCAGTTCCAAAGGGTTGGCGCACCCACCGAGAATGCTCTCCCCCTGGGGGCCACCAGCCGGCATTCTCTGACCGGTGGCACCCTGAGGAGGCCCTCTCTGTGGGAGCGCACAGGACGGAGGGGTGTTGACGCTGGCAGTAGGTGTTCCCGTAGGTAATCTGGACCCATGCCATGTAGGGCTTTGTATGTCATCACTAGCACCTTGAATTTCACTCGGAAGGCAACTGGAAGCCAGTGCAGCTCACGGAGGAGAGGTGTAATATGGGAGTATCGGGAAGCCCCCAAAAGTGTTCGTGCAGCTGCACTCTGTACCAGTTGAAGCTTCCGAGTGGTTCTCAAGGGCAGCCCCATGTAAAGAGCGTTGCAGTAGTCGAGACGAGAGGTCACAAGTGCATGGGTGACTGTACGCAAGGCATCCAGGTCCAGATAGGGTCGTAGTTGGCGTACCAGGCGAACCTGACTGAAAGCCCCCCTAGTTACAGCTCCTATGTGATCTTCTAAGGAGAGCTGTGAATCTAGGAGGACACCCAGGTTGCGAGCCCTATCTACGGGGGGCAATAACTCGCCACCAATATTAAGGGATGGAATATTCTGAATATCCTGGCATGCCGGTATGTACAGCCATTCAGTCTTGTCCGGGTTGAGTTGAAGCCTGTTCCTCCCCATCCATTCCCGGACCGCTTCCAGGCAACGGGACATCACGTCGAGGGCATCACTGATGTGGTTTGGGGTTGAGATGAAAAGCTGAGTGTCATCAGCATATTGATGGTAACCCACTCCAAAACCACGAATAATCTCACCCAGCGGTTTCATGTAGATGTTGAACAGGAGAGGCGAGAGGACCGACCCCTGAGGAACTCCACAAACGAGAGACCTTGGGGTCGACCTCTGTCCCCCTGACAACACCGATTGCGAGCGTCCCAGGAGATAGGAGGAGAACCACCGAAGAACTGTGCCTCCCACTCCCAGTCCCCTGAGGCCCTATATATATATAGGGACGCGGTGGCTCAGTGGGTTAGGACGCTGAGCTTGTCGATCAGAAGGTCGGCAGTTTGGCGGGTCGAATCCCGAGTGCCGCGTAACAGAGTGAGCGCCTGTTACTCGTCCCAGCTTCTGCCAACCTAGCAGTTCGAAAGCACGTAAAAATGCAAGTAGAAAAATAGGGACCACTACGGTGGGAAGGTAACAGCGTTCCGTGCGCCTTTGGCGTCTAGTCATGCCAGCCACATGACCACGGAGACGTCCTCGGACAAGCGCTGGCTCTTCGGCTTTGAAACGAAATCTTGATCTATAACTTTCATTAGTTATATAAGTATGGAAAATTTAAAATCACTGCTTTGTCATTATGTTTACATTCTGCTTTTGTGGAGGCTTATGGTGTTCTAATGCACCATTTGGTCATAAAAAAACCACAAAACCTTATTTTTAACCAGTCATAAATTTAGGGAGACAAATCTAATAGCATGAGCAGGAAATTCTTAGCATAAGCACAGTCGGATAGAAACATTATTATTTACGATATTTTGATGTTTTTTTCTTCCCTTAAAAAAACCTCAGTGGCGTAAGTGGATAAATATAGGTGCATTTTAAATTTGGAAGTTCCCAAAATATGTGCCTTAAAAAAGCACACACTTCAGTACCTAAGTAGCTATTGTAGCTTTTATTCAGACAGTAAGTGGATAAATAAATAAAAGCTGAATTCCATTCCCACAAAATATAAAAAAGCAAAGTAATGGAGCACAGCCTTAGTGTTTTTTTGTTCTTCCTCTGTGTTTGGTAAGCCATTTTTCCCTTGCCCTTCAATAACCCATTAGAATCACTATCCTGTTTTTTGTTTGTGTGTTTGTGTGTGTGTGTTTAAAATTTTCTATGATATTTTATTTATTGTATGGATGGCTTTCATTAGAGATGTTTTTCTCTTCTTCATTTACTAGGAAGCTATGAAAAAATAGTTGGATTAAAAGAGATGATGCCTCAAAATTATTTATTACGACTCACTGGAATGGTATATAACACACATTACTGATCAGCAGCCCTGCAAAATTCTAGGAGTGCCTTGTTTTCTTTGTATATTATTTTACCTCTATCATTATTCTGTATATAAGCATGCCAGGAAAACAATCTAAAAAGTTTAATATTATGGTTTCCAGTCATAATGCATAAAGCCTACATTTAACTTTGCGTGGCCTGGAATACAAGGCTTTTGCCACTTTTTGTATTTATATGAAAAGTATAAATGGTGGTGGAGTGGACAGAGGATACATATTGAAGGAAGATTAAAATGGACAACAAAATTTCCCCTAGGTTAAATCTGCTTTAATTTAGCAAGATATTCTGACTTTAAATGATTTTATAATATGAAAGCCCTCTTCCCTTCCTAAAATGATTTGCTTAAATTACAAACAAACCGGAATGTCAATGGTATGTCAATGTCATTAAATAATATGTATGTCAGTTCCGCTTCTTGTAGTGAAAATATCCTGTACTGCACATATGCGAAGATACTCTGGCAATTTTAGGCCTGTGTACCACATCTTTTTCATTTGCTCCATTTGGAGTATGATAAGGTTTTTATTAAAAACAGAAGGTTCATAGAGAATGCTTTAAGACTAAAAGTGTAGAGAAAGTGTCTCTGTCCCCTACTTCATTGAGTATCATCAATTCTGCCTGTTGCTTCCTCTGTGGAGGATGCTGTATTCATGCCCACTTGAAAAATATACTACAGTCCAGCTCTATGTGTTGGATCAAATAAAGAGTTGTGCTCACACTGATTGTGCAGCAAACTTGGAGAACAAAAGGTGGGAATGGTAGGATGTTAAGAAGCAGAGGGCCACACAAATGTTGCACTTGTTCAAAGTGACAAATGATTGCACATATCTAAGCAGAAGATATTTAAAGACTCTCCAAAATGTACCAGGTTGTGAAAAGGTAAGAGAATTGCTGAATTCATCATTCTGATAGTTTCGTTAATTTCCTGAGATTATGGTGAAGTCTTGATATAGGAACATGAACAAAGGTGATTAGTTTTTTTGCAGATTGTTGAAAAATCATCAATCAATTACAACCAAAGCTACAATGATTTGGTAATTCAAAGTGGCCTGTGAAAAGAGAGGGTAAGAAAGGAGAAATTCTCATTTCCCACGTCTTCAAAGATTGTCTACTGGATTACTACTGTTCATTCACTTTGCTCTAGTTCTGCATAAGAAAAGAGTCCTATTTCTATAACAATGGGCAAACCACTTGTAACCTAGATCTGTAATGCAGACGTGCCTGTAATGATCAGTTTAATATTTTGGAAGCTATCCACTGAATTATTTTTTTTAGATGGTGACCTAAAAGAGCTCAAGGTGACTTACATGGATATTCCCCTTTATTTAATGCCAAAGAAAACAAGCCAGTAGAATGGATTAGGCTGAGAGAGATTGTTTCCAAGGTCAAGAATGGACTGAACCTGGATTTTTTCTCATTCTAGTCTACAGCACTTTGGCTGTTTTGGAGAACAGTCAGCTATTCAAAAATGACATATTTCAGATATGTACTAGCTGCCTGATCTAATTCTTAAAACAATAAAATATCAGCATCTTTGATTATGCTGGATGAAATATCTTATTTTTAACTTCTTCAACAGTTTGTATTGATTATGAAAAGGAAAAAAAAATCTACCATTTAAAGATTGGAAGGCAAAAAAAACAACAAACCAGCATGAAAATCTTGGTGGAGAATCCAGGAAGACGAAACTTCTGATAGCTTTAATATTAGCTTGTGGACAATCAAAGTTTAATTGGAACACTGCATTCAATAGTCTTACTCTTAGCTTCTGGGTTTTAATAATTTTATAAAATACGAAAATGATTGGGGATAAACCTCCATGTTCTATGTACAGCCAGATATAAGACAATAGTTGGAGACTGATAATTAAGGATAAATCTTCAGGTTGACATTGTGGGATGGCAAAATAAAATAAAATTGAAGCAATATTTTATTTTCCAGAAACTATGAAAGCCAAGATATTGCCTTAGCTACTGAAAATACCCCCTTCTCTCTCTTTCAAATGTAAATTATGTTAATTCTTTTAACTACCTTTGGAACATATGTATTAGGAGGTGGGAAGAGCTTTCCTAGGATCAGTTATGCTCTTGTTTAGATCTTGGTGTCACTAACTGAACGCAGGGCTTTTTTTCTCATAGAACGCTCAGAACGGAGTTCCGGCACCTTTTTTGGATGGAACCTTGTAGGGTAGGCAAGGTGGGTTGTATGACATGTGTGAGTTCCGGCACCTTTTTCTTTTACAAAAAAAGCACTGAACTGAAGCAATCAGTGAGTTTCTTTGGTTCAAGCTGGGCTTTATTCTATGTCTTCACCACACTGACACTCGTTAATTTACACATGGATCATGTCTACTTAATGATTAAGAAAACAAACAGGGAAGAAATGCATAAAGAGATCTATTGTAAAAGACACCATGAAAAAAGAGGTGTATTTCTGCTTTTAAAAAAAAAAATGCAGGCCAGTTCATAAATTCATGCAGAAAGAGGACCAAACATATTTTTAGCAAGTAAAATGTAAAACTGAACAAACCTAAGATTGATCCCCCATTGAGTGGGGCATGGGAGTGGGGCAATAGGTCATGTATCTGAAGAATTTATAAACAAATACAACATTAGGCAAACATAATCTTCTAATCTTGTTATTGCAGATCAGATGTTTTAAAGAGAGTCTAAATATTTATTAATATTCTCAAAGGTATTTGAATAATCATGTTTCAGGGTATTAAAATTGCTTAGTTTATGCCCAAAGCAGTCATAAGGAAGATAATTTCCAGGTTATAAGCAAAGTGGTTTAAAATGTCATTTTGCCTTGTAGCAAAATCCCATGGTTCAGAGCTGGGAACCAGAAATTCTTATTGAAATGTTTAATATTTGCAACTTGTCTTTGTTCTAGGAAGAACAGAGAGTTAATGATAAAAATGAACAATCTTTTTACAAGATTGTAGAAATAGTTTGTTCATTATTAGTATAAAATACAATAATGCTGAGAAAGTGTGCAAATTATTAAAGGGGAAAATTGCAATTGCTAATTTTATAGTTACCTCACGTTTTTGGGATATAAAAATGAAAATAATGAAACTAACTTTGCTGATTATTGAGGTTTATAATTTGCCTGTTAGGTATAGGAGTTAGAACAGCAATTTTATTTTCTTTCTATTTTTTTCTCCCTCTAATAATCTCTTTCTGTCTCTCATTTACATATTTGTTCATATTTAGAACTACTAGGTACATAGGATGAAACTACTGTCTGTTCTGGAATTGTTAAATTAAAATTGTTCATTAGTAAAATGTCAGTATTGGGCAAAAATTCACTGCAAAAGATAAAGGGAAACCATTCATTTTTGAACCAATAGAAGGAGTTGAAACTTATTTCTAAGATTACAAAAGGGACTATTATAATATTCAGGAAACTCCTATAGTTTCTATAGATTCAACAAATCCATTCTACTTAGCCTTCCACTACTTTTTTCATCAAAACCCCCACTATAATTTGTAAGCAATAAGTGGCTCCAACTTGTTCTCAGAAAGTTCTATGATGTAGCCTTGGTGGAAAATCTTGGCATGTTATTATACTTAATCCTTTTCTTGAGACCAACCAATTCATGTTTTTACACATCTCTCTCTGTCTATATTAGTTTTCAGAAATACTGCAGGGTTTCTTTTAGTTATCCAGTTATTCACTACAGACAATTTTCAATGTTTATGGTAGCTTAATGTGTAAGACATTTCTTCCCCAATACTGTATGAAATAGAATGTCATACATATGTGTTTTAATGGGGAGAATTTGCCCTTAGAACCATAGATTCTAAGGGCTACTGTGTAGCTATTCTACCAAGCTATCTGCATAAATCTCATTTGATCCTTTGCACATATACTAAAGTAGAAACGTCTCTTTCAATAAATAATGAGGAAGGAATTTATAAGATGCTTTTTATTCATCAAATTTTCCCAGAGCAGAGCTGATTATGTAGAAGAAAACAAAACTTTTAAGTTTTGAAGGTTGTGAAGTTTTCCTAAGCTTTCAAGGAGTCAGAAAGAAATCTAGCACTATAATGTCTCTATACAGTGAACATATTCGCATTTTGATTTGAGTTGGATGTGCTTAAAGCCTTGAGCAGCTTATTACAAAGCTGATTTTGGAGTTCAATCTCCAATTTAGATATCTCTGAGTTTCATGGCATTTTAATCATCTTCTTTATGGCTAACACCCAACTGCGCTTCTCTTTGCTATTCTGTGCCTTAATGAACCCTAAATATGATTTCAAACAGGCATTTGGTGCAAGTTTATGTTTTGGGGATTGTGATGGAATGTATTTTAGAAGGCTTAGGCCTATGCAGATTGATTAAACTTGCTTCAGTGTAAGTGTTTGTGTGTGCTTTAATTAGCAGACAAGAAAAAAAAATAAATTTCAGACTTGCTCTTATACTTTCAATAGGTGAGGAAAATAAGGCGGTACCATTTAGCATTTTTCAAGCTAACAGATTTTTTATTAAAAAAGCATAAGCTTTTGTGAGCTACATCTCACTTCATCAGATTTATGGAGTGAGTAACACGATACTGGATTTAAATGGAATGGTAAGGAGAGAGAGACAAGTAGATTAACAGATCCAGGTCATGTGTGAGAATTTGCAGATTAACAACTATAATATTTAAAAACCTGTTGTGCTTGTTAAGACTTTTTGAGATACCCTGATATATATATATATATATATATATATATATATATATATATATATATATATATATATATATATTAAGGGACGCGGTGGCTCAGTGGGTTAGGACACTGAGCTTGTCGATCAGAAGGTCGGCAGTTTGGCGGGTCGAATCCCGAGTGCTGCATAGCAGAGTGAGCGCCTGTTACTCGTCCCAGCTTCTGCCAACCTAGCAGTTCGAAAGCACATAAAAATGCAAGTAGAAAAATAGGGACCACTACGGTGGGAAGGTAACAGCATTCCGTGTGCCTTTGGCGTCTAGTCATGCCGGCCACATGACCACGGAGACGTCCTCAGACAAGCGCTGGCTCTTCGGCTTTGAAACGGAGATGAGCACCGGCCCCTAGAGTCGGAAACGACTAGCACGCATGTGCGGGGGAACCTTTACCTTTACCTTTATATATATATATATATATATATATATATATATATATATATATATATATATATATATATATATATATATATATATATATATAGTACAGGTAGTTCTCATCTTATAGCCATTCATTTAGTCACCATTTGAAGTTATAACAGCAGCGAAAAACATGACTTACAGTTGCATTTAAAACCACTGCAGCATCCTCATTGTCATGTGATCAATATTTGAGCCCTGGGCAATCAGCATGTATTTATGTTTGTTACAGCCTCCTGGCAGGCGCAGAGGGTAAAATGATTATCATTTGCCACCTTTCCAGATGGATTCCGACAAGCTAAGTCTATAGAGAAAGCCAGGTTCACTTAACAAAAACAAGGTTGTAAAATCAGGTGCAATTCACTTAACATCCATCTTGCTTAGCAGTGGACATAATGGTCCCAATTGTGGTCATAAATTGAGGTCCACCTGTATTCAAATTCAACAATATCTTCTCAACTTTAGTGCTAATGTTTCTTTTCTTTTCTTTTCTTTTCTTTTCTTTTCTTTTCTTTTCAAAATGATTACTTTGAAATTGCAATAAAGGTTGCACTATAGTGGTCTACTCTTGCTTTCAGTTGCTGAAAAAAAAAATAGGTCCAGTTCCAAGCCGGGAGAAAGACACTGAAAATAAAATGGAGGCTAAGATGCTGGAAATAAAATGGAGTCTAGCTGCCTAGGAAAGAAAGTTCTTCTTTATTGATGAGCAGAAACAGCAACAGCATGCAGTTCTGAGACAGCTGACAAAATGGAGTTGAGAATGGGTGAGTTTTCATACCTTCTAATTGAGATGCTGCAGGGGGTTGTACAATGTAGTGAGCTTTGTGTCAATGGTGGTGGCTTATTCCTATTATTATTATTATTATTATTATTATTATTATTATTATTATTATTATTATTATTTATCCCATTTATATCCCGCCCTTCTCCGAAGACTCAGGGCAGCTTACAATCTAAGAAGCACAAATCAATGTCCTGTCCTGTCCTTAGAATTTGGGAGGATGTACATTCTTAATCACATCAGATGTGGGGGCTGAAGGTGTTTTGTTTATGAATAGATTGGGCCGATCCATTCAAAATCTCCTAAGGATTGGCCTTTTTGCTTGAGTTATTTTTCCTATAGCAGGAAGACTGGGGCTGCTTTCTGTCTTTGTTAAGATTTTTTTATCCATTTCTCCTTTAGGGGAAATATTCTATCTTGCCTCTTTTTAATATCCCCCAAAATATTTCATTCTTTTGGGGGAAGTGTGCTGACTTCCTACACAGTCATGTGACCACCACTTCTATCCATTAATTCTTTTGCACAAAGCCTACATATTTTTCATAGAATCCAGATGACATACTGTATATCACATTAGAGGAAGAACACATGGATTTTTCTCTATTCTTTGCACACTTGTTAAAGCCTATTATATTATATGCTAATAGTGGGGGCAAAATAAATATGTGGATTTGTTGCAGGGCTTTGTTTCCATGTTGTTGTTGTTAGTTGCGAAGTCGTGTCCGACCCATCGCGACCCTATGGACAACGTTCCTCCAGGCCTTCCTGTCCTCTACCATCTTCTGGAGTCCATTTAGGCTCACGCCTACTGCTTCAGTGACTCCATCCAGCCACCTCATTCTCTGTTGTCCCCTTCTTCTAGTGCCCTCAATCTTTCCCAGCATTAGGCTCTTCTCCAGTGAGTCCTTCCTTCTCATTAGGTGGCCAAAATATTTGAGTTTTAGCTTCAGGATCTGGCCTTCTAAAGAGCAGTCAGGGTTGATCTCCTCTAGGACTGACCGGTTTGATCGCCTTGCAGTCCCAGGGACTCGCAGGACTCTTCTCCAGCACCACAGTTCAAAGGCTTCAATTCTTTGGCGCTCAGCCTTTCTTATGGTCCAACTTTCACTGCCATACATTGCAACTGGGAAGACCATAGCCTTGACTATACGCACTTTTGTTGACAGGGTGATATCTCTGCTTTTTAGTGTGCTGTCTAGATTTGCCATGGCTTTCCTCCCAAGGAGCAAGCGTCTTTTAATTTCTTGGCTACAGTCCCCATCTGCAGTGATCTTGGAGCCCAGGAAAATAAAATCTGTCACTACCTCCATTTCTTCCCCATCTATTTGCCAGGAATCGAGAGGGCCAGATGCCATGATCTTGGTTTTCTTAATGTTTAGTTTCAACCCAAGTTTTGCACTCTCCTTCTTCACTCGCAACAAGAGGCTCTTTAGTTCCTCTTCACTTTCTGCCATTAGAGTGGTATCATCTGCATATCTTAGGTTGTTGATGTTTCTTCCGGCAATCTTAATTCCAACTTTTGATTCATCTAGCCCTGCCTTTCTCATGATGTGCTCTGCATATAAGTTAAATAGGCAAGGCGACAGTATACAGCCTTGCCGCACTCCTTTCCCAATTTTGAACCAATCAGTGGTTCCGTGTCCAGTTCTCACTGTTGCTTCTTGGCCCGCATATAGGTTTCTCAAGAGACAAATAAGATGGTCTGGTACGCCCATCTCTTTAAGGACTTGCCACAGTTTGTTATGATCCACACAATCAAAGGCTTTAGCATAGTCAATAAAGCAGAAGTAGATGTTTTTCTGGAACTCTCTAGCTTTCTCCATGATCCAGCGTATGTTAGCAATTTGATCTCTAGTTCCTCTGCCTCTTCGAAATCCTGCCTGTACTTCTGGTAGTTCTCGATCCACATACTGCTGAAGTCTAGCTTGTAGGATTTTAAGCATGACTTTACTAGCATGAGAAATGAGTGCAATGGTACGATAGTTTGAACATTCTTTGGCACTGCCTTTCTTTGGAATTGGAATGTAAACTGATCTTTTCCAATCCTGTGGCCACTGTTGAGTTTTCCAAATTTGCTGGCAAATTGAGTGTAGCACTTTTACTGCATCATCTTTTAAGATTTTGAATAGCTCAGCTGGAATACTGTCACCTCCACTAGCTTTGTTGTTGCTCAGCTTTTCTAAGGCCCACTTCACTTCACATTCTAGGATGTCTGGCTCGAGGTCAGTGACCACCTCATTGTGATTATCAGGGATGTTAAGCTCATTCTTGTATAGTTCTTCTGTGTAGTTTTGCCACCTCTTCTTAATCTCTTCTGCCTCTGTTAGGTCCCTGCCATTTTGGTCCTTTATCATGCCCATTTTTGCATGAAACGTTCCTTTCATCTCTCCAATTTTCTTGAAAAGATCTCTGGTCCTCCCTATTCTATTGTTTTCTTCTATTTCTTTGCATTGTTCATTTAAGAAGGCATTCTTATCTCTTCTAGCTATTCTTTGGAATTCTGCATTTAATTGGGCATATCTTTCTTTTTCTCCCTTGCCTTTTGCTTCCCTCCTTTCCTCAGCTATTTGCAAAGCTTCCTCAGACAGCCATTTTGCTTTCTTGCAATTCTTTTTCTTTGGGATGGTTTTGGTTGCTACCTGTTGTACAATGTTGCGAACCTCTGTCCATAGTTCTTCAGGCACTCTGTCTATCAGATCTAATTCCTTAAATCTATTTGTCACCTCTACTGTATATTGAACAGGGATATGATTTAATTCATACCTGACTGGCCTAGCGCTTTTCCCTACTTTCTTTAATTTAAGCCTAAACTTTGCAACAAGAAGCTCATGGTCTGAGCCACAGTCAGCTCCTGGTCTTGTTTTTACTGACTGTATAGAGCTTCTCCATCTTTGGCTGCAGAGCATATAGTCAATCTGATTTCTGTCTTGACCGTCTGGTGATGTCCATGTGTAAAGCCGTCTCTTGGGTTGTTGGAAAAGAGTGTTTGCTATGACCATCGTATTCTCTTGACAAAATTCTATCAACCTGTGCCCTGCTTCATTTTGTACTCCAAGGCCAAACTTGCCTGTTATTCCAGTTATCTTTTGGCTTCCTACTTTAGCATTCCAATCCCCCATGATGATAAGAACATCATTTTTTGGTGTTAGTTCTATAAGGTGCTGTAGGGCTTCATAGAACCGGTTAATTTCATCCTCTTCAGCACCGGTGGTTGGGGCATAGACTTGGACTACTGTGATATTGAATGGTTTGCCTTGGATTCGAACTGAGATCATTCTGTCATTTTGAGGATTGTATCCCAGTATTGCTTTTCCTACTTTTTTATTGACTATGAAGGCTACTCCATTTCTTCTGAGGGATTCTTGCCCGCAGTAGTATACCTGATGGTCATCTGAATTAAATTCACCCATTCCTGTCCATTTTAGTTCGCTGATACCTAAGATGTCGATGTTTAGTCTTGTCATCTCTTGTTTGACCACGTCCAGCTTTCCTTGATTCATGGATCTTACATTCCAGGTTCCTATGGAGAAAAAATCTTTACAGCATCGGACTTTCCTTTCACCACCAGAAACATCCACAGCTGAGCGTCCTTTCGGCTTTGGCCCAGTCGCTTCATTCTTTCTGGCGCTACTAGTACTAGCCCTCTGCTCTTCCCCAGTAGCATATTGGACGCCTTCCGACCTGAGGGGCTCATCTTCCAGCGTCATATCGTTTTGCCTTTTGGAACTGTCCATAGGGTTTTCATGGCAAAGATACTGGAGTGGGTTGCCATTTCCTTCTCCAGTGGATCACGTTTTGTCAGAACTCTCTGCTATGACCTGTCCGTCTTGGGTGGCCCTGCATGGCATAGCTCATAGCTTCATTGAATTACGCAAGCCCCTTCGCCACGACAAGGCAGTAATCCATGAAGGAGTTTGTTTCCATGTTCACATTATTGTCTTGTTCTTGTGAGAATATGATTCAGGCAGCAGGCTGTCCATATATGTGTATGGGACTGCCACCCATTATGCAGTGATTTAATTATCCAGAATGGACTGTTGTTGTTAGTTGCGAAGTCGTGTCCGACCCATCGCGACCCTATGGACAATGTTCCTCCAGGCCTTCCTGTCCTCTACCATCTTCTGGAGTCCATTTAAGCTCACACCTACTGCTTCAGTGACTCCATCCAGCCACCTCATTCTCTGTCATCCCCTTCTTCTCTTGCCCTCAATCTTTCCCAGCATTAGGCTCTTCTCCAGTGAGTCCTTCCTTCTCATTAGGTGGCCAAAGTATTTGAGTTTGAGCTTCAGGATCTGGCCTTCTAAAGAGCAGTCAGGGTTGATCTCCTCTAGGACTGACCGGTTTGATCGCCTTGCAGTCCAAGGGACTCGCAGGAGTCTTCTCCAGCAGCATAGTTCAAAGGCCTCAATTCTTTGGCGCTCAGCCTTTCTTATGGTCCAGCTTTCACTGCCATACATTGCAACTGGGAAGACCATAGCCTTGACTATACGCACTTTTGTTGACAGGGTGATGTCTCTGCTTTTTAGTGTGCTGTCTAGATTTGCCATGGCTTTCCTCCCCAGGAGCAAGCATCTTTTAATTTCTTGGCTACAGTCCCCATCTGCAGTGATCTTGGAGCCCAGGAAAATAAAATCTGTCACTACCTCCATTTCTTCCCCATCTATTTGCCAGGAATTGAGAGGGCCGGATGCCATGATCTTGGTTTTCTTAATGTTAAGTTTCAACCCAACTTTTGCACTCTCCTTCTTCACTCGCAACAAGAGGCTCTTTAGTTCCTCTTCACTTTCTGCCATTAGAGTGGTATCATCTGCATATCTTAGGTTGTTGATGTTTCTTCCGGCAATCTTAATTCCAACTTTTGATTCATCTAGCCCTGCCTTTCTCATGATGTGCTCTGCATATAAATTAAATAGGCAAGGCGACAGTATACAGCCTTGCCGGACTCCTTTCCCAATTTTGAACCAATCAGTGGTTCCGTGTCCAGTTCTCACTGTTGCTTCTTGGCCCGCATATAGGTTTCTCAAGAGACAAATAAGATGGTCTGGTATGCCCATCTCTTTAAGGACTTGCCACAGTTTGTTATGATCCACACAATCAAAGGCTTTAGCATAGTCAATGAAGCAGAAGTAGATGTTTTTCTGGAACTCTCTAGCTTTTTCCATGATCCAGCGTATGTTAGCAATTTGATCTCTAGTTCCTCTGCCTCTTCGAAATCCTGCCTGTACTTCTGGTAGTTCTCGATCCACATACTGCTGGAGTCTAGCTTGTAGAAGTTTAAGCATAACTTTACTAGCATGAGAAATGAGTGCAATGGTGCGATAGTTTGAACATTCTTTGGCACTGCCTTTCTTTGGAATTGGAATGTAAACTGATCTTTTCCAATCCTGTGGCCACTGTTGAGTTTTCCAAATTTGCTGGCAAATTGAGCGTAGCACTTTTACTGCATCGTCTTTTAAGATTTTGAATAGCTCAGCTGGAATACTGTCACCTCCACTAGCTTTGTTGTTGCTCAGCTTTTCTAAGGCCCACTTCACTTCACATTCTAGGATGTCTGGCTCGAGGTCAGTGACCACCTCATTGTGATTATCAGGGATGTTAAGCTCATTCCTGTATAGTTCTTCTGTGTAATTTTGCCACCTCTTCTTAATCTCTTCTGCCTCTGTTAGGTCCCTGCCATTTTGGTCCTTTATCATGCCCATTTTTGCATGAAACATTCCTTTCATCTCTCCAATTTTCTTGTGTCCTGAAAAGATCTCTGGTCCTCCCTATTCTATTGTTTTCTTCTATTTCTTTGCATTGTTCATTTAAGAAGGCATTCTTATCTCTTCTAGCTATTCTTTGGAATTCTGCATTTAATTGGGCATATCTTTCTTTTTCTCCCTTGCCTTTTGCTTCCCTCCTTTCCTCAGCTATTTGCAAAGCTTCCTCAGACAGCCATTTTGCTTTCTTGCATTTCTTTTTCTTTGGGATGGTTTTGGTTGCTACCTGTTGTACAATGTTGCGAACCTCTGTCCATAGTTCTTCAGGCACTCTGTCTATCAGATCTAATTCCTTAAATCTATTTGTCACCTCTACTGTATATTGAACAGGGATATGATTTAACTCATACCTGACTGGCCTAGCGCTTTTCCCTACTTTCTTTAATTTAAGCCTAAACTTTGCAACAAGAAGCTCATGGTCTGAGCCACAGTCAGCTCCTGGTCTTGTTTTTACTGACTGTATAGAGCTTCTCCATCTTTGGCTGCAGAGCATATAGTCCATCTGATTTCTGTGTTGACCGTCTGGTGATGTCCATGTGTAAAGCCGTCTCTTGGGTTGTTGGAAAAGAGTGTTTGCTATGACCATCATATTCTCTTGACAAAATTCTATCAGCCTGTGCCCTGCTTCATTTTGTACTCCAAGGCCAAACTTGCCTGTTATTCCGGTTATCTTTTGGCTTCCTACTTTAGCATTCCAATCCCCCATGACGATAAGGACATCATTTTTGGGTGTTAGTTCTATAAGGTGCTGTAGGGCTTCATAGAACCGGTCAATTTCATCCTCTTCAGCACTGGTGGTTGGGGCATAGACTTGGACTACTGTGATATTGAATGGTTTGCCTTGGATTCGAACTGAGATCATTCTGTCATTTTGAGGATTGTATCCCAGTATTGCTTTTCCTACTTTTTTATTGACTATGAAGGCTACTCCATTTCTTCTGAGGGATTCTTCTAAGAAGGACTATACCTTCTTAATAACATATTTAAATGGTTTGAGCTGAGAGCTGTAGGTGATAACCAGTGATGTTGTATTGTTCTGTTTCTGTGGTCTGTCTTTTATTAGGTCCTCCTGGGAATCGATTTGGTTCTATTGATTTATCTATTCCTCCTGTTGGTGGATAGTTTGGTCTCCCAAATGCCTGCTTTATTTCTCTCAGTTGGGCATCTCCACCAAATGGATCAGAACAAATGCAATTGTAGCACCCTTGACCGAAGATCGGTACACTCCTTCTATCTGGGATGGTCGTCCTCTTCCACCGAGCGTGCAGCTTCGGGAGGGACGCACATGGAGCAGTGAGGGAGGAAGGGGACACCCGCCTAGCCAGCCAGATCAGCCGAATCAACCCTGGCGATCAATGGGGTGACAGATGTCGCAGCCAGATCGCCCTCACATCGCTTCTCGGCCTTTTGGCTAAGATCAAGTGTAATTGTAGCATAGAGCCTGGAAATCCATGATATTTTTGGTGCTGTGTCCTGAATGGTAGTGGGAAGTATATAGATATGCACAGTAACCTATTAGTTTTCTGCTAAATGTAGTGGTTCTGTACTGACTGTGTACTTATTCTGTGACATCAAGGAAGTGTATTTATCCTGCAAGTAAAATGAAGTTGCTAGTTCATGGAAGTTGCTGAAAACAAGATGAAATTTGATGAGAGATTCATTTCCACAAATCCAGATGAACCTCAGCCAGACTCCTCCTGACTTATGGTGATGTAGAAACACCTGCTTTCTGATATTTCATAGATTTTCCAACTTTGTAGAGAAGACTATCCAATCTATGTCTAAGTTAAAATTAATAAAACAGGCTATGTAGTTGTTCATCACAGTGAACAATTATACAGGCATCTAAATATTATTTTGTCAGATTATACTATATTTAATTAGCAATTGTTTGATTTTTCATTAATTTATGTCTATATCTATTATTTAATATAGACTTTATGCATTCTCCAAACTTGTGGGTTGTTTTCCACATGTTTCATTACCAGGCTAGGTAGCATCTTCAACAGGGTTTAGGGGATGTCAGTGTCAGTGTTCTTCTGTTTATAAGGGCTTCATGTAGTCAACAGGTCTTGTGATGGGTCCAGTGTAAGTACGTCAAGTGAGGGTCTTGTGATGAGTCTTGTGATGAGTCAGGTCTGTGTGTGTCAAGTAAAGGTCTTGTGATGGGTGTTGTGATGGGACAGGTGTGGTTCACCAATAGGAGTCTTTTGATTGGTCTTGCGATGGGGAGGTTATGTCAGGTGAGGGTCATTGGTAGATGAAATACTAGTTGGGGGGGCTTGCGTGGCTTGGTTGAGGTTTGGTGCTATCTCTGGTTGGCTGTTTGACCACACCAAGTCCTTATAAACCGAAGAACACTGACACTCACACCCCTAAACCCTGCTGAAGATGTTACCTAACCTGGTAATGAAATGTTCAGAAACCAAGCCACAAGTTCAGAGAATGAACGTTCACCCTCATTTATATAATTATCATTTGAAAATTGAGGGATGTGTGAGGCTATGTCATCTGAATATATATTAATTTAGATTTTATTCACGAGATGGGGATATATATATATATATATATATATATATATATATATATATATATATATATATATATATATATATATATATATATATATATATATATATATATATATATATATATGTATCAGTTTCTGTGAAAGGCTTATATTGTAAGTGTGTGTGTGTATAGATAGATGATAGATAGATAGATAGATAGATAGATAGATAGATAGATGGATGGATAGATAGATAAGAGACAGAAAGAAAGAAAGAAAGAAAGAAAGAAAGCAAGAAAGAAAGAAAGAAAGAAAGAAAGAAAGAAAGAAAGAAAGAAAGAAAGAAAGAAAGATGCATACAAACAAGATGCATTGGTTTGTTTTCTTGGCTTTCCATGGTATTTTCAGGAGCCTTCCCCAAAACCAAAGTTCAAAAGTGTCAATGCTCTTCCTACTTTGCTTCTTCAAAGTCTAACTTTCATTTCACTGGAGTGTCACAGAGAATACCATAGCTTGTATGATTCTGATCTTTGGAGGGATAGGAACATCGTGGCATTTTAAAAAAGACTTCATGGTTGCTCTACTAAATGCTAGCCTGAAATCCTATGCATCTAAATTATACACCACATGTTTGAAAGTTGGAATTGCTACCCCTCTGCCCCTCTTCCTTCCATATCTCTTCTAAACATTCTTCTCTAAAGGGACATTTTTGCTGATCTTAGTAATGTCAATGAGGTTGGTATCTTTCTGAAGTATAGTGGACACTCTATACGTGTGAACTCCTGAGTAAGCTTCTTGGAGTTCAGAGAGGCTTACTATGTGTCAAGTGTTATATATTTTTCTTAAACTGCATTATATGGAAGTCTTATACTACTAACTCTACATTTATAAAGAAGATAGCTTGGGATTATGCCCCTAAATAAAGCCAGGTTGATAGCCATAACAAAATGCAGAAGTAGTTAAAGCTACATAACAATTAAAACAAAACAAACATAAATTAAGAAACACAACATAAAAACTAATACTGCAGGAGGGGGTTTGAATGAAAGCAAATCCAGCCAAAGCTTTCAGAACATTCTACATTTATCTTATTTTCTCTATTTCCTTCTTTATCTTACCTCATGGGATTTTCTTCAGCAACACAAATCACCCAGATTTTCCTCTTCTTGATGTTCAGTTACAATAGCTGTGACATAATGATATTGCTTTTTTATATAAAAAATATTTTTATTCATACTTGTTGCTTTCATGATAAGTTGCATTTAAATATGAAAAAATGTCTGAATATTGCTTTACCTTACTTCAAAAGTAGCAAAATATATATGCATTTTTCTCTTTTTTCTTATATAGTGGTTAATGTAATATTGTTTAATACAATATTTCTATAAGAAATATAGATTGTTTATATAAATTGTTTCTATTTTATTTCCCCATATACATAGCATCATAAAAGCAGTAGCTAAATTTTCAAGTGAAAAATGCTAGGCTTTAAAACTGTCATTAAATCATGTAGTTATGCTCAGGAAATCTTCCAATTAATCATCAGTATATGTTGCATGTCTGTAGAACAGATTGTCCTTGAAAAAAGAAATGTGAGTTTGTGAGAGTGACATTATGACAGCATCTTCCATTAAGATTAAAGAATTAATTGTTTTGGGAATTCTAGGGAGAGGTCCAGTACAAACACAGCCAATTTGTAAGAAAGAGAATGGGAACTCCTGACTTACTTACAGCTCTTTTATTGACCCATTAAAGCTACGGTAATTAAAATGTTGCAAAGCACTGGCTTTCAAATCAAGAAAACTGCACTCATCAAAACTCATTAAAACTGCACTCTGGAAAGAGTGCAGAGAAGAGCAACAAAGATGATTAGGGAGCTGAAGGCTAAAACATAGGAAGAATGATTGCAGGGTATGTCTAGTCTAGTGAAAAGAAGGACTAGGGGAGAAATGATGGCAGTGTTTCAGTATTTGAGGGGCTGCCACAAAGAAGAGAGGGGCAAACTATTTTCCAAAGCACCAGAAGACAAGATAAGAAGCAATAGATGGAAACTAATCAAGGAGACAGGAACTAAAGAGCCTCTTGTTGCGAGTGAAGAAGGAGAGTGCAAGAGTCAGCTTAAAACTTAACATTAAGAAAACCAAGATCATGGCATCCGGCCCTCTCAATTCCTGGCAAATAGATGGGGAAGAAATGGAGGTAGTGACAGATTTTATTTTCCTGGGCTCCAAGATCACTGCAGATGGGGACTGCAGCCAAGAAATTAAAAGACGCTTGTTCCTCTGGAGGAAAGCCATGGCAAATCTAGACAGCATACTAAAAAGCAGAGACATCACCCTGCCAACAAAAGTGCATATAGTCAAGGCTATGGTCTTCCCAGTTGCAATGTATGGCTGTGAAAGTTGGACCATAAGAAAGGCTTAGCGCCAAAGAATTGAAGCCTTTGAACTATGGTGCTGGAGAAGACTCCTGCGAGTCCCTTGGACTGCAAGGCGATAAAACCGGTCAGTCCTAGAGGAGATTAACCCTGACTCCTCTTTAGAAGGCCAGATCCTGCAGTTGAAACTCAAATACTTTGGCCACCTAATGAGAAGGAAGGACTCACTGGAGAAGAGCCAAATGCTGGGAAAGGTTGAGGGCAAGAGAAGAAGGGGACGACAGAGAATGAGGTGGCTGAAGCAGTAGGTGTGAGCTTAAATGGACTCCAGAAGATGGTAGAGGACAGGAAGGCCTGGAGGAACGTTGTCTATGGGATCGCGATGGGTCAGACACAACTTCGCAACTAACAACATCAACAACAATCAAGGAGAGAAGCAACCTAGGAGAAATTTCCTAACGGTGAGAACAATCAGCCTGTATAATGGCTTGCCTTCAGAGAATGTGAGTGCCCCTTCATCTTTCAAGAAGAGACTGGACAGCCATTTGTCAGAAACAGTATTGGAGACTAGATGATCTTCAAGGTCCCTTCCAACTTTGTTATTCTATTCTCTATTATAAGTCAAGCTTAAATGGAAAATAGCTTGCTGACAGTTTTTGTTTTGCTTTGCTTATAGAAATATTTATATTGGTCGTCATGTGAAACCAACATTCTGGTGATTACATGGATGTATTTGAAGATGTAGTTATAATTGATGCCATATAGTAGTAGAATAACAAGCAAAGAAGAGGCTCGGGCAGAAATCTGAGTAAAAATAGCATCCAGTCAAGAATATCTCCAAATGTTTTGCTGAGATTTCATAGTACACTGTAGAAAAGGTTTTTTGTAATAATAATAATAATAATAATAATAATAATAATAATAATAATAATAATAATAATAATAATAATAATAATAATAATAATAATAATAATAATAATAATAATAATAGACTTTGATTGGTGTATATGAAGACAAAGTGTTTAAAAAGTTATCTTAAAAACCCTTTTGTCCCATATCCACAATACATTGAGAATTAAGAAGTATATATTAATACAAACTTAATTTTAAGTGAAAGTGAGGATATTGATTGAAATGATATTTATTTCCAAAGATGGAATGCAAGTACTCTGAAAAAAGGCTTTAGTGATTACCTTTAAAAATTATTTGGGACAGAGAATAATAAATACAAATAAAAGTTTTGTGCAGAATAATTTAATAGAAAATACCCTTCTCCACTCCGGGTTTTATTCTTGATTTTTTTTTATTACAAAGAACAGGGAATTAATTAAAAATAGGGATGTATGAATAAATCTGTTTTGACCTGTTCTACTGAATTATACAATTATACAATTGTGTTGAATAGATGCATTACATTATATTTTTGCTTTAAGTCACCCCACAATTTTTAACAGGTATTATTAAGGTCAACTTTGAAATGATATCATCCCATAGTGATTTACTATGATATAGTTACATTTTGGCTACTATACAAGATAACTCTGAACCATCATACCGTAAGAATAGTTATTTGATCAAGTCTATGTTGTCTGAATGATATCTTTCCAAAAATGCAGACATGCCATCTGAAGGAGAATTAATAGACCACTTTCAATTAATTTAAAAGGTGGAAATGTTAGGGAGAATGGAACTATGCCCTTCCCAGTGAATATGAAAACCCATTCAACTTTCAAGACTGCCAAAAATCCCACTATATGATATGGAAGCTTACATTACAGATCAGAAGTTGTCCTGAAAATTTTACTTTAAATGATAATAATCAGATATACTATACCAATACATTAGAACATCCCAGGTCCTTGGGGAGAAGTTGATACAATAAAGGCCAACATCACCTAAATAACTGGCAAACAGATAAAGAATAAAAAAGGCATTTGGAGAATATTTGAATGACAGTGAAGAAGATGCACTAAAACTCTCTGTGATGAAGGCTTACTGAGTACTGAAGAGAAGAAACCTCTATACAAGAAAGATCAAATTAAGAATAATAACAATAATAAAAATGACAAAGCAAGGTATTACATGGCCAGTACATTAAAATAAAACTAAAAATAAAAAAGCTAGCAGACAAGTCCTGGAAATTGCTTAGTGCAGGAAAGTTGAAGAAACAGCCAGCGAGACTAATTCTGGCTGCATAAGACCAATCTTAAGAACAAATGCATAGAAAGCCAGAATTGGGCAGACAGCAACAGGCATCTCTGCAAAGAAACTGAAAAAAAAACAACAGTAGACCACCTAGTTAGCTACTGCAAGAAGATGGCACAGACTGACCATTAAACAATGGCATGCCAAATTAGCAACCATGGTGGATTGGAAGAACTGCATGAAATACCACTTGCCTGCAAGCAAAAATTGCTGGGACTACATAATAGAACAAGTAATAGACAATGCAGATGTTAAACTGCTCTGAACTCAAACAGATAAGCACCGACCACATAACACTCCATACTTGACAATTGTCAGTAAGGAAGACAAAAAAAAATGTGGACAGTAGATGTGGCAGTACCCAGAGACAGCAGAATAGAGGAGAAATCGCAAAATGTAAAGACCTGTCAATAGAAGTGGAACAACTGGGGCAAAAGAAAGCAAAGATAGTGTAAAGAGTAATAGGAGTCTTGGGTACAATTCCAAAACAACTGGAGCACCATTTGAACAGTATCAGCCTTGACAAATTCACCATCAGTCAATTGCAAAAGCAGCTTTAAGTTGGAACCATTTACATCCTGGGATGATACCTTTAACACTATATACAACAATATTTGCCTGTTCCACATCCTTGGGAAGGACTATGATAGGTGGATAAAAATACTATCTGGTTGACTCGGATGAACCATAATTTATGTTGGGCTTTCTTATATGTAGGCATTGTGCAAAAAGGTACAATCATGAACACTGAAAACCAAACCTGTTCTAACATTATAAAATCAACCCCTCTTAGTTTGTAAGAGGATTGTGTTTGTCCAGTTGTATGCTTCTAGTGTTTTAATTTCTGGTGCCTCCTTTTTTTAAAAAAAAAAATCATGGTGGCAAGGGGGCAAACAAGTTTCCTTTTAAATGTGAAGATCTTTTAATATACATAGGGCAACACAACTATGTAAGGTGATGGGTATGTACCCAGTTGACATTAAATCACGGTTAAAAGGGACCAGGATAATAATAATAATAATTAAAAAAAATCTCCCCCACAGCTAATTTACAGACTGCATACATTGATGTCCTTTATTCCAGGGTTGAACATGAAATGAAATTCTTTGACTGGGGTTTCTGTCTAATAATGGTCCTTGTCAAAGCCCTCCTGCGTATGCCCTCCTCCTTCATTCACTTGCAAATCACTGGGTGTTTGGTACAGCCAGGTTCCCCCCCCACTCACACACACACACACATCTCCCTTTCCCTCCCAACGTTCACATTCCTTCACCCCTTCCGCCCCTGTTCGCCAAAGCTTCAGATCCAACACTGACTGCAGCTTCATCAGTAGTAAGAGCTCCTTAGTCGAGGAAGGATGGTGCTTTTTTAAGCAGAGGTTCTGAACACAAATCAATCAGACCGAGGGTGGGGGAGGAGGGTGCCTACGGCTTCAGTTTGCTACTTGCTGAAGTTAAAAGTGATGCAGAAAGGAAGGAGGCAGGGAGAGCGAGCGAGAGGGAACGGGGGAGGAAGGTCTATGTAGACACAGCGTTGAAGCTAAGATCCACAGGCAGCTGAGGAACTAAAGCAACCTTGAACCAGCGTTAGCTGAAAGTAAGAGCTTCAGCCGCTTTCACCAGCAAGAAGGAGGTGAGTGATTTCTCCCGGTTCATCTTGGATTCTCGAACAAAAGGCTTCATTTGAATTTTATACGCTGTATTTTCTCTCTCTCTCTCTCTCTCTCTCTCTCTCTCTCTCTCTCTCTCTCTCTCTCTCTCTCTCTCTCATTTTTGCGGCGGGATGGGTAGGATGCATGAAGAGAGAAATAAAGGCGTGCACCGAGAAATGGGTAGCCAGCTAAACAAGAGCAAGCTACCTTTTTGAAACTTGAACTCCGGTTTAAAGTGTTTCCTTGCGCACTTGCATGCAAATGCACACAGGAAGAACATGCATGGAATCCCCTGGACAGTTTGCAAACAGGAATGGAGCTGGATTTTAGCTGTTTCAGCCAAGGGTTTTTTTAAACTTCTGCTTCATTCATAAGCTTCATGTGTTGCATTCAATATTTCTATATAGATAATATTTGACCTGCCTGGGGAGCAAACTATGAATTAAAACGTCTTAATATATTATTAATAAATAATAAATATATTTATTATTTTAATTAGCCAAAGGGGGGAAAGATGTATATTGTATTTGCTGTAAAAAATAAAAAAATAAATCATTAATCTGTAAAGACTGGTTACTTTCAAGTGGCAAAAAAATTGGTCGACACTGATTCTGATTTTACAAAACCTTTATTAGTTTGACTTGCATTGCTGACAGAGTTCAAGCTTCCAAGCATCACAGAACTCTTCAGCATTACTTTTGTTCATAGTTAGGGATGCATGCATTAAATGCACAGGTGGCAAATGGGAGAGTGGAATAGCCAGGCAAATTTCTTTGCCAACTAATAACCTCATTCTGGACTGGCAATTCTGATCAACAAAGCCACCGAAAGGAAATAGGAATTCAGGAAGAATATCCTAATCAAGATATTTCTTTTCAGGGATCTGACTCATCTGAAAGGGTAATTCACTGGCAGTTCTCTGGCCAGCAATTTCTGTTTGTCTGGTATTGTTTTCCACCTACATTTTTAGTTATGTATGCCAAGAATTCCATAATGGCTTCACAGAACATCCAGATCCTGGACTCTGAAATGATGAATGTGAACTGTAAAGGAAATCAATATTCCTCTGCAATTGTATAGGCTGTCTGTGTACTAAACCCATTCATCCTGTGCCAGGTAAACTTAAATAATGGCTCCAAATAAAAACGGACAAAGATCCCGCTAGGAAATCATTTTCATTCGTGTTTACCATGTTAGAACTATAAGGGGATTGTACAGGAGTTGATAAAGTTGAAAGAGAATAGAGGGCTGGATTTTTACCCCCAAAATATAGCCATCACACATATCTTTTTCTCAGAGCTCCAGAAAGAGAACAAGTTTAATGTGTGTGTGTGTGTGTGTGTGTGTGTATGTATATATATATATATATATATATATATATATATATATATATATATATATATATATATATATATATATATATATATATATATAAGCACAACTATTTGTGATTCCATTGATGTTTGAAAATTAGAGCACCTTCAGTACATTTAAGAAGATGCTTTTGATGTTGGTAGTATTGTTCAGTATGTAAGTTTTAACTTCCTAGCCCAAAGCAGGCTTTCAATCTTATATTAAGATTCAACAGTATAAGTCAGAGATGCATTTGATTTTGTTTGAAATGCATACTGTGGTACTTTCAGTAAATATACATTATCTTCTTCATGTAGACAGTGATGTGCATTTCAGGGAACAATCCAATGAATTTGAGAAGGATGTTTTCCTCACTATGATGAGCATTTGATTTATGTGAGGAGTTCCTGGTACCTGAGCAGAAATTTATTTTTTTATGTACATCATCTTCTGAAGATCATAGTGATCTCCTACTGAGTTTATATTTCCTCCTACATGGGAAGAATTTTTTGACATTCTGGAGTAATATCCAAGCTAGTGAAACACCAGTTCCTAAAAATGGGCATATTGACAGTAAACAGATGTGATATAAAAATGGAACTAAATAAGCTATTGGCAAGTAATACTGTCACTATTTATTAGAAATAATGCAAACTTTTCTATAGACAAACGTGCAGGTAGCATGGAGTATGGTAGATGGTCCTACAAACATCAAATCCATTGAAGCAGAATAACTTTCAAACAAAGCAGAATGTGTTAGTATTAAAACAGTGCATTGTGTACAAATGGCTTGATTTGGGATGTTTACTGGTTCTTTGGCTTGCTTTATTATAGAATAAAAAATCTGAATTTGCAGGGACAAAACAACTTCAAAAGAGCCAATAGACAGCTTTGTTCTTTGGATAAGAGATGCATTATTCCATAGAGTGGTAAAATAAAACCAAGATGAAATCTGAGAGTTCTCCTCTCCTTTTTGTATTTAATCTATTATTTGTTTATTTCTTAAATAGTTTCATTATAGATAAGGAATAAAATATTTTACAGGCTTGTGGATGCGTTGTCAGGCTAACTTAAATTTTGAAAAAGTTGCAACATGTTTAATTGATTATTCTGGGAATGGAGGAGGCAGAAATTCTGCAGTAAATTAGATCAGCTTTAGAGAGAAAGAAAGGGGGAGAGGATTCTAACAAAACCTGGCATAGAATTGATGAGTACCAATCATTCAATCACCTAGAATAATAGACTGGCAGGTACTAAGTGAAATCATGTGCTGCCATCTCCTGTGAGCTAGGTTCTTTAATATCAAAAGTATCCTTGGCAGATGGCTGTCTGAATCACCCAAACATATTTCACAATATCCCTGTTTAGCATATTCTGTTTGAAAGCATTTTACCCGTATTTGTAAGATCATTGAGAGTACTGTATCTGCATGATGTCACACTGTGATGACTTGTGTCAAAACAAGGATGCAGTCTTTGAAAGAGACTGTATACAGTATGCGTGGCAGTCTACCCACTTGCATGTAACTAATTTGAAACTACAGATCCAAAGAGTTATTCCAGAATTGATGCTGGACATCAGAAAATAAAATTGACCACCTTTAACCATCATCGTCTTTTTTGATTATTGAGGTTTACTGGCAGAGAAGCTATGGAAAGCTTAGGTGCATTAATGGCTGATAATAATGAAGCAATTAACAAAAAACTTACTATCTTTATGTGGGTCTTGTTATGGAGAAAAGGATAGCTGATTGAATACATTTGAACTTCTAATAAATGTAATAATTATTATATTGTTTGATTTTTTTAAAGGAAATTAGCATTATTTCACAGGCTAAATCTTTTCATGAATATTCTTGAATCACCTCTACTGGGTTTTTCTACACTGATTGCGTAGTTGGGAAAATCCTTAACTCAACTAGTAAATCATATTTTAGGTTAGTGTTGTGCCCAGCTTGATAGTTGTGACTCAGAAGATCATAATCCCATAAAATTGGATTAAATAAACAAATGGTTCAGTTAACCCATGCATAAGTATGTCAGGAAAAAAAATGCTACTCGTTTACACTGGGATTTTCTAGTTCATAGTTCAAATTGACAGGCAGGCAGACACTTTATTTTGATCTTTGACCATTAATAGTTACACCGGATATGTGTAACACTTCTTATTCTGTATTAATTTAATATTTTTTATAACACTATCAGTTTTTTGAGACTGTGAATACTTTACCATAAAATGAATTTACAGTTTTTCAGCTTCCTGAGGCTGTTGGGTATGAATGTGGTAAATAGTGTAGCATAAAATTTCCTTTGAATATTATGCATAATATGAAATCATTCTCACCATCCAAAATGGTGACTTCTTAGGAAGCATTCACAAAATCACAAATATACTTTCTTATAAGACATTCCGCTGGCAAATTTTCCAGCCCAGATTTGCAAGATCTTATCAAATGTCACAACTTGATGATTTATAGGTCTCCTTTTAGGATTTTTTTTTATGACATCTGAAGCTCCTGGCTAGAAAATTATTCCAATTTCCTTCTTTCCCCCACCCCCAGTAATGTTGTAAAATTTGTAAAATCTCATCTGAAATATAAACTTGCTTAGGTAAAGACATCTGCAATAGCTAAGTTTATTAGAAGCATCCCAGAGTGTGGCATTAGGAAAGTGGAGATAACAGAAAACCAGAATCCAATAAGCATAAGGGCATGAAATAATAAGAACCTGACATTTATGAAATGTGCATGGAAGAAGAGTGCAGCTAACATTTTTCTTTCAGTCAAAAGATGTTTGATTCTTTTTTCTTTTCTTTTCTTTTGTCCTCCTCCTCCTCTTCTCCTTCTCCTTCTCCCTCTCGTTCTCCTTCTCCTTCTCCTTCTCCTTCTCCTTCTCCTTCTCCTTCTCCTTCTCTTCTCCTTCTCCTCTCCTTCTCCTTCTCCTTCTCCTTCTCTCTCTCTCTGTCTGTCTGTCTCTTTCTCTGTCTCTATCTCTCTCTGAAGTTGTATGGCTTAGAGCAGCTGTTGCCAGTAAATGCTGTCTAGAGATGCACAAATACTTGGAAGTGAATAATCAGGGTGTTTTTTTCTCATAGAACGTCCAGAACGGAGTTCCAGCACCTTTTTTGGATGGAACCTTGTAGGGTAGGCAAGGCGGGTTGTATGACATGTGTGAGTTCCGGCACCTTTTTTTTTTTTTTTTTGCAAAAAAGCCACTGTGAATAATAATATCTGAGTGGGGACAGAGAACATTTTGCATTCCCTGAAAAGGTTTATGGAGAAGTTAGCATTAAAAAAACTAAAGCCCATATTGCTGCTAAAGGGCAACATAAAAGCAAGCCAAGGGAAATGAATCACAAATCTGGACCATCAATATTCTTGGCATAATCAGTATTTTTTTTTTTAATGAAGGCTTTTTTCCCCTCTAAGCTGTTTTTTTCTCCCAGCTATTTTTTCCAATAAAATTGGGTCATTTTGGATAGAAATTTTGTACAAATTTAATGAAATTTAATTCTCCTTCCCCAACAAACTGAGAAATGTGTATCAAACTTTCATAGCACTTTGATCAAGCCTACAATCAAAGCATTTCAAGTATTGATAGCCCCTTAAAATATTGTCAGTGTCAATGTAACAATTCATATGTTCCATCATTCTTTTTTTTTATTTTGAATTGCTGGAATTTTTCCCAACTGCTGCAACTTTTCCCAATAAATATTGCTTTGTGCTCAACTTATATGAGAACATATAGGGAAATATATCAAGCTTTATACACCACCATATTTTACAATCTCAGTTTTCCCCCCCCCCAAATACAGTGATTTCAGCTTTTTCAGACTTACTCTTATTTCGAACATATAGTCTCCCCCAAAAAACAGAACCCCACATCTTTTATGTGAATTTCTAAGCAGAGAATAATGGCAATATACTCTACTCATTGTTATTCACTTGAGATCATTAATACTGTCAGAAACAGTCTAACTTCTTATAAAGAATTGCCTTGGGATAGGGCTGGAAAGCTACTGTCCTGGAGAAAATACTAACCTGGATAGTCAGAGAAATCAACGTATTCTATGATTCTAGGTAGAAAGGCTGAAGTGTTTGTTCCACTACAAATCCCAAGCCAAGGTTTAGCAAGCCCCACCAGAGACTATTGTAAAAGATCTAAGATCTTTGGGTGTGGGTGTGTGTCTAAGGCAGATATAAATTTTATTGCATTTCTAATCAAAGAAGACTGAAAGTTTGATATTTGGAACAAGTAGTGTTGAATGAATCTGTGTTCACATCTATTCTTTCCAACATTTTACCCACAAATGTATTTCCTTCCTTCCTTCCTTCCTTCCTTCCTTCCTTCCTTCCTTCCTTCCTTCCTTCCTTCCTTCCTTCCTTCCTCGCTTCCTCCCTCCCTCCCTCACTTCTCAGAGATTCCATATGTGCATTTTCTAATGTATGTGTATTTAAAAAATGTCTTTTTAAAAATGTCAACTTTTTGATCTCTGTATTTTTGAAATAGAGACTCCTATACAAATACAACTACTGCAAATATATTCACTGAGTTTAAATAAAAATATCCACTGAGCACATTTCTAATTTATCTTCCTCTATGTTTTATTGGTTTAAATGCAACATTTCCTTTGTCTGTGTATGACTGATTTGGGATGGCTATCCTTATTGCCCGTGAACTGATAGCTTGTCCTGACTTTCCCATAGTATTTGTTACTCAGAAAGTAGTTTTGTCCAAAGTTTAAATGTTTTCATGAATTTGCCTTTTCTAGCTCAGTAGAAATAATTTACGCCAAATACTTCTAGAAAGGAGATGCTAGATTTAAGAAAACAGGGTTTGAATTTGGCTAACTTCTAAAAAAAATACTTTTTATGTGTTCAAAAATATATACTAATTTTGAAGGCCTCATTGGTAATGGTGTTCAAGGCCCTACATGGCATGGGTCCGGAGTACCTCAGGGAGCACCTGCTGCCGGCATCAACTTCCCTCTGCCCTGTGCGTTCCCACAGAGAGGGCCTCCTCAGGGTGCCACCGATCAGAGAATGTCGATTGGTGGCCCCCAGGGGGAGGTCCTTCTCTGTGGACGCCCCGGAGCTATGGAATTGGTTGCCGGTTGAGCTCCGGATGGCGCCCGACCTCCGCTCCTTCCGACGCGATCTGAAAACGCATTTGTTTGAACAAGCCGGCTTGGCCTGATAGGGGGTGGGTTGGGTTTTTTATTGCTCTTAACATTTGTATTTATTGTTTTTTACTTGGGCATTATGTTTAATTCCTTTTAACTTTTGTATTTTTTGTATTTATACATCTGCCCTATTCACCGCCCTGAGTCCTTCGGGAGAAGGGCGGTATATAAATAAAATTAAATAAATAAAATAAATAAATAAATTAATCCCACTAACGAGTAAAAGAGAAATCAATTGCTTCATCAGGTAACGGAAACAAATTGATGACTTGACTTTGGAAAAGGATACAATGATTAGTCCAAAGTATACTAATATACTATTCCTTACTTCCAGTGGTATGTGGGTGGGGGAATTTTAATCTTAAACTGGAAGAAATTGTGTATACCGTATATACTTGAGTATAAGCCGAATTTTTCAGCCCACTTTTTGGGCTGAAAAATTCCACTTCGGCTTATACTCCAGTCAACAAAAAAAACTTACCGAGGACTTGTGCGCGGCCGAGGCTTTGGTGCTTCCGGGATCGCGCGCACCTCTCCCAAGCCACCGCCGTCCGAGACCTGCAGGTCTCCGTTCCTCCGCGCCCTGCCTGCCTGCTTCTTTCAGCTGTCTGCCCATCAGCTGTCCATAGGGATGCTGCAAAGCTCTCCTTCTCTAGGCCTTGGACTCCCTCCTGGCTGAAGAGTAGATGAACCAAGCCAGCAAGGAGACAAAATGTTTCTGCAGCTGTTTTTCCTCTGAAGGTTTTTTTTGTTGTTTTTTTTTAAAGTAATCTCCGAAGGTTATGCCAGAAAATGGAGGACGCTGGGTCTTTGCAAGCTTTAGCTGTCCGCCTGGCTGCCTGAAGGCCGCCCTTTTCAGGCAGTCTGACAGACAGCTAAAACTTGCAAAGACCCAGCGTCCTCCATTTTCTGGCACAACTTTTAGGGATTTATTATTATTATTCCTACTACTACTATTACTACTACTACTACTTCAGGAGTAAAAAGTTGCAGAAAAAAATTCTCTCCTTACTAGCTTAGTTCCTCTACTCTTCCATCTGGAGCCAAGGTAAGATTTTAAAAAGGGATATTGGTTGGAAGGCAGAGGGAGAGTTTAGTTTTAGCATCTAAAAAAAGGGGGGGGGGAAATCAGCGAGTACATCCCAACCAGCTTTTTATGTTTTTGTTATTGAAGAAATATGGGGGAGGGGGAGGGGTTCTGGGGTGGGTTGGGGAGGGGATAATATTGTAACTTCAATAAAAATTTTCAATAAAAAAAAAAGAAATATGGCTTTCTGGGGGAAGGTGGGGAGGGCGTTAAGGAAGGAAAGGGTTTTTGGAAGCTCGTCCTGAAGCTGCCTTTTGTGCAAGGGGCCTTTTCTCAAAGCCTAGAGAGGCAGCTTTGTTGCCTCCCCGTAGACAGCTGATGGGCAAACACCAAAAGCTCCAAAAGGCTAGGGAACTAGTCCCAGAACACCTTGGTAGGAGGAAGGGCAGAGGCAGAATTGGGAAAGAGGTAAGACAGGGTTTTCCTTCCCAGATGTTTCTCTTTGGCAAGACAGCCAGCTGTGCTGAAGCCCAGTATCTGGGGGTGGGGGAGACCTGAGGCAGGCGGGCTGGTGCTTGCATTAGGCCTCCCAGGATCCCAGAGGCTTGCAGAGCGCGGATCCAGCCTCCGAGGCATGCAGAACGGCGGATCGGCTTATACTCGAGTCAACAACTTTTCCCAGTTTTTGGGGGTGAAATTGGGGGTCTCGGCTTATACTCGAGTCGGCTTATACTCAAGTATATACGGTATTTATAAAGAAGTCATAAAAATCGTAAAACTGAGATTTGAGCCAGTACATGACTATAAAAGTGATGTAACAAAGGGAGTCAAGGATACTTTAGCTCCAATCTATTTACCTTTCTCTACCTATAAGTGAAAAGGAAAAAGAAACTACTAATGAATGAGCCACTGATAGAAAGGAAGTGCTGAAGAGGCTGTCTGTGCTGTCATGAATTCAAGGAGCAACAAGAGGAATGAAACTCATCTTTGTCAACTCTCTTCTTTCTGTGATCCCGAGGAATTGCCTTGTATCAGAGAGCAGGAAGATAGCTGCCAATCATTTCCAGTCTCCTTCAAGAGATAATGAAAGTAGAGAATTGGGAGGAGGTAGGGCATTGTGTGCTTAATATTGCCAGGTTAGATCTGCCTGGAACAGTGGATGAGACAGGCCAATTTTAAATCTCTGCAGAGCCTTGAAGTTTCATGAATAGATTTACAGTATGTATCACATTAATAACCCATCTGCCAGTCTGAAAAGGTAACCTTTTTTTGTAGGCACACTGTTGTCTGTAACCTAGGCTGCCCATTTTGTGGCTAGCTTAGTGGCACACAATTGTTACTATGCTACCCCCTCCCCTTAAAAAACAACAATAATAATAATAGGAAAATGTTCTTATTCTGTGAAGACCTCTTCCTTCTGCAGTTCTATGGCTGTAAGATAGACATCACAAGGATAGCAATGAATCCTATCCATTTTCGTAATCACATATGGTCCCTTTTATATAAACATCCTGGGTTCTGCCACTTGGTCACATTGGAATGCAGGACCAGTGCTGAAATGATTTGGGATGCCATCTTATACATAGCCAGATAAGGATAAAAGATACCTATATAATTAACACAAGACAATGTTGGCTCCTGACAAGTGCCTGGAAAAGATCTTTGGCAAAATTTCAGAAGTGGCTTGCCATTGCCTGTTTTCAAGGAGTAAGGGACAGTGTCTAACTAAGGTCACCCAGCTGGCTTTGTTCCTAAGGCAGGACTAGAACTCATTACGTATTCCTGGTTACTAGACTGGGATCTTAACCACTTCACCAGACTGGTTAACAAATAAGTCCATGAAAATCAAAAGGATAAAAAATCAAAAGGATAATGACCTACAAAGCCCTACATGGCATGGGTCCGGAATACCTTAGGGAGCACCTGCGGCCGGCGTCAACTTCCCTCCGCCGAGTACGCTCCCACAGAGAGGGCCTCCTCAGGGTGCCACCGGTCAAAGAATGTTGACTGGTGGCCCCCAGGGGGAGGGCGTTCTCTGTGGGCGCGCCGGATTTATGGAACCATCTTCCGGTTGAGCTCCGGATGGTGCCCAACCTTCGCTCCTTCCGGCGCGATCTAAAGACTTACCTCTTCGAACAAGCTGGCCTGGCCTGATGGGATGGGGTTGGGTTTTATTAATGTGTTTCTAACCTATTTTTAATGTGTTTTAACTTATTGTAAGAGTTGTGGGCATTTTGTTTAATCTCTTTTAATTTTTGTATTTTGTCTTTCAACATGTACTGCCCTGTTCACCGCCCTGAGTCCTTCGGGAGAAGGGCGGTATACAAATAAAATAAATAAATAAATAAATAAATAAATAAATAAATAAATAAATAAATAAATAAATAAATAGCACCATGTATTCCACTGCACTTTCTGATATGTGTAGCAGTGATAAACAACAAATATTCAGTTCTATTCATTTCGAAAATTGAAATAAATTGTAGGTAACAAACAGCCAACAAGCACACATTTTCTTCTCATGAATAATGCATGCTGTCAATCTGTGTCAATCAATGGGACATAAATGTGCCTGATTGCTTTATTAGTGTTTGCATTTTTTTTTTTAAAAAAGTGACATTTATGTTGTTGTCTTTTGCTCCAAAACTTGACAAGCATAGTTAATTTATTTACTTCATTCCTTCTTTTCTCTACATGTGGCAAGTGGCATATGATTCAGCAGACAAGGACAAGATAAAAAATGTAACAGTGAATCCATTTAAATCACACACACTCTAAATACACAGTAAATATATTACTAATTTGTGTGGGCAGATTGGAACTTCTTATGGAAATAAAGACTATCCATGACAAGCTTTTATTGAAATTCCACTTTAGTGAAAGTATGAATACATTATGAAAACATCTTTCACTCAAGCTTCAGTTGGGTACTTCTTCACTACTCTTCTTTATTAAAATGCACAAAGAATTATAAATAATCATCCTCAGTATAGCATCCATAAACACATTTACACGTTCCAAAACATGTTCCAATACAAGAATGCACCTCTTATATTTCAGAACACTTCATTTTATTTTATTTTATTTTTTCACATACTGCAGTTTCAGTTTTGCCCTTCTGTGTTGTGAATCATTCTTCCTTCATTTCTACAACATCAACAGGCAGAAGAGCATAGAAGGAACAGCAGTATCTCCCAGTCTGCCTCGGCTTCCAGGTCCACATTATTTCTTATTCAAACGATTCTGAATGTAGACATTGTTCAAAGGCCTTGTTTCAATTTATTAGGTCAAATATAGTGTCTGGCTTCTTATACCACTTCCCAGCTTGGGCAATATTGCAATCTATGCAAAACATAACTTGTGATTAGTCTGTAGATCCAGAAGACCCTGACTTGATTTATAATTCTCTTTCCTATCTTGTCAGCCGTTTACATTTCCCACATCCCTACTGCAGAATGATTTCTTATTCTACAACCATCCAACTTCCTCTTCCAAAAAAACCTCCTAGTTTCTAGCCTGGTGCCTTAACCACTACACCAGGGGTCCCCAACCTTTTGGACACCAGGGACTGGTTCCATGGAGAAAGGTTTTTTTCCACAGACAAGAGAGTGTGTGGTTTTGTGTGCTGCCTGCATCCCATGGATGGGGCTTTGCTTGTTTGTGTGGACCGGTTGCTGGCATGCCGTGGCCTGGTACTGGTCCATGGACCAGGGGTTGGGGATCCCTGCACTACGCCAAACTGGATCTCTGCTTTTTAAAATGGGGGATAATGAAAAACCAAGATGACTATCTTAAGTGTTCCCAAGACTTGAATGGATCCTTCTTGCTGTGTCTTCTCTGGAGAGCATGCTTTCATGTACTGCAGAAGCCTCAAGTGACTGAAGTTGATTAATGAATGAACCTTTATTGTCAAAGTACAACATGTATACATTGAGATTGGCTGAGCCAATGTATGATCACTACGGCTGTAAGGGAACTCTGTGAAATGACTACATATTTGCATTTGCTACTAATCTTCTGCGTAGCAATTATTTTTAAAATGGACTTTGGGGCAGAAGATCAGCAGACTTCTTATCATGGATTTTTGGACTGCCAGAAAATTCTCATATCCTCAATCATGGTTGTTTTGATATTATTAATTAACATTATATAGTGTTGCAAATACAAAACACAAAGTAAAATGCTAACCACATTCAAATCTCTGCTATTACCTATGGATCAAACATAAGAGAAGATGCTCCATTCAATTCAGGAAAAAAAGTTTCTGTACTTTTGATTCAGGCTGCAATAACATGGGACAGGTTCTGTTTTTTTGTTCTGTTTGCAAATATGTTTTAGAAAAAAACATTAAAATTAAGTATTGTTTGTTTGAGTTGTTGTGAGTTTTTAACACTCTATTTTATGGTGCATCTGAACTTCATGTTGCATTTGTTTTTCAGAGGCTATTTTATGGGAGAAATGATTCACAAGCTTATTACATATTTTAATGTTGTTAGGAATAATAATATGTTCAAACATGCTTAAAGTGAAAAAAAAACCTAATATGGCATATTCTATTGAGAGAAATAAAAAAGGGGGGATTTTCCCCCCAACTTAATTCAGTCCCAAGGGGAAAAAAAGTCCCCTTTGAACTTATCCATGTCAGTGAAACCAGCAATTTTTTTTGGGTCACAAACAAATGCAAGGAAAGAGGTAAAACTTACTTTCTGAACTCTATGGTCAACCATTTGTCAGAACATCTCTAATTTAGATTCTTGACTTAAGCAATAGATTGCTTGACAGTTTCCCCAAACTCTGTGATTCTCTAATATCTTCTTCTGGGTTGCTTATGATCAATCTGATAATATCAGCTATTTAAATTAATACCAAAAATAAGAGAATTTATTATGTGAGGGTTCTTTGCTCTCCAAGGACTGGACACGACGCAATGTTTAGCACATCTACTATGAGCTTTTGCTCCAAGTCAATTCCACATTTCTAGGATTTGCAAGATAATGTTGCCACTTAAGTATGTTTAGTACTCACTCCTTTATACTCAGTCTTTTAATACTCAGTTAAACAAAGTTTCAAAGTGAATGAAGTAGCATAGAGCCATTGTTGTTGTTTTTTCCCCAAACATTCTTGCACTAGTTGGGATAAGGTATTGTAAGGGTGAAGGTACCTTCTCTCAGCTTGTGGGTTGGTTTCTGGCAGTCCAGAAACAGGTTAGGTAACATTTTCAGTGGAGTTTAGGGGGTTCAGTGTCAGTGTTCTGTTTATAAGGGGTTTGGGTGTGGGTGTGTCAAGTGAGGGTCTTGTGATGCATCAGGTGTGAGTCATCAGTGAGAGGGTTGTGATGGGGAGGTTACATCAGGTCAAGGTCATTGGGAGGTGAACTTCTGGGGGAGGGGGGCTTGTGTGGATTGGTTGAGGGTCGCTGCTGTCTCTGGTTTGCTGTGTGGTTGATTTGGGTTCTAAGGGGTTCAGTGAGGTATTGTTTCAATGTAGTTACTACTCTTCTAGCTGCTATTAAGCTCCCAGCAAAGCTCTATGCTCCTGTTAGGATGCTCATCAGCATATGCTGCTCATCATAGCTTGTGATCCTGACAGTTGACTGGTTGTCTTCTTGCCCGTTGGTAATAGCTTCTAAGCTCCAGATGTCATTTTTACTTTCCCATGTATAAGGCATTTGCATTCACCTTTCCTGCTACACACCTATTCCTATTTTGTTTTAGCATTAGATGATTGGATGGGATGAGTAAAAAATTGAGGAAATGGATCAATGCCTGAGGGAAGTGAAGGGTGGGGAGGGGAATCTTGTCTGTATCTAATGTAATGACAACTACTCCTAATTCTGAAAAGAGCACACAGAGACCCCAACTTCACTCCCTCACACATTGAATTTTCAACTTTATGCTTAGTTTATCCTAAAGTAGAATACATTCTAAAGTAAAATCTTGAATTTACATGATATTTCCTCCTTTCATTAGTCAGATACATAAGCAGGACAACTTCACACATTTCTTTCTGCTGCTTCTACTAATTCTGATTGCTGAGACTTAAAAGTTAAAAAATCTTCTGAAGGGTATCATGATACCTACCATTACTGTAATAGGAAAGTCATTGTAGAAAGCCTTTGTTGCATGATTTATTTTTTAAACAATGAACCAGTGCCCAGAATATGACAGTATTTACTACTTCAGGGTTGTATTCAAGAAGAAAACATTGAAATGTTTCACAGTCCCATACCTGTGAGCCAGAAATCTTTAAGACCAAAAATAAGAGTATTTATTGTGTGAGAGTTCTTTGCAAGGATAGTATCAGTCATGGAGGATTGGTCTGAGTAAACTTGAAAATCAAATGAAAGATATTCATATCAGTAGCAGAATCTCTATCCCCAATTTTGATAATTTTCTGTTGCAGTGAGTGTTATTACCAATAAACCATTGAAATGTAATTGCCCATTTTAGCAAAAAGTTGTTCAGTTAATTCAGTTCCTATCATTCTCCTTCCTGCATAGTTCTATTTTGTCTACTTTGCACCTAATCTGAAGCAGATTTTTAGAGACTACAATTTCCAATTTCCTTATGATAGTCTTTTAGGTCCCAGCCATGAAAGCAATTAATCTAACTATATACATTTTGATATACAAGAGTCCTTTGATTAATAATTGAACCTGTTAATCTAATATTTGTATTCTTGATATTAATTGTCATTTGTTTATTTTATTGGGTTTAGAATGGTGCTATATATTTTCTGGGGACACGGTGGCTCAGTGGGTTAGGACGCTGAGCTTGTCGATCAGAAGGTCGGCAGTTTGGTGGGTCGAATCCCGAGTGCCGCATAACAGAGTGAGCGCCTGTTACTCGTCCCAGCTTCTGCCAACCTAGCAGTTTGAAAGCACGTAAAAATGCAAGTAGAAAAATAGGGACAACTACGGTGGGAAGGTAACAGCGTTCCGTGAGCCTTTGGCATCTAGTCACGCCGGCCACATGACCACGGAGACGTCCTTGGACAAGCGCTGGCTCTTCGGCTTTGAAACGGAGATGAGCACCGGCTCCTAGAGTTGGAAATGACTAGCACACATGTGCGGGGGAACCTTTACCTTTTTTTATATATTTTCTGACTATCCTGGGATTGATTCTACAATGCAGGACAGAATATAGTAATAGTAGTAGTAATAATACCAGCAGACCGAAACCTGTTAAATACTGTTTTTAGCAGGAGACACAAAGTTCAGCATCCTTTATTTATATCACTACATTTCCCCCCTCTATGTGATCTACATATTTACATAACATGCGCCATTTCTTTCTTAAATGTCTTGACTCTTCAGTGTTCATGAACAATCCTCTCAGGCTGAATTGAGTGAACTGCTGGAGGATCCTTCTACTTTTAACATTCTACCTACTTTACTATGCTACATATTTAGATCTAGCTTTTATTATTTAGGAAAGATTACAGCATAAGAACACAAAATCAAAAGCGTATTCTTGTAGAGCTTATGCACAGTAACATGGCTACAATTCTGTGAATTCAGGTTTATTTTTTTTAAAAAAATGAGACAAAAGAGAGAGAAAGAAATATATAGTTTTATTTAAATGGTGCTGCATTTTTTTTCAAGCAGAGATCCGAAAAATGTTCCCATCAATGTGAATATAAGGATGATGCAATTACAGTACTTTTGTGGGGGGGGATTCTTGTAGCTATCACAGCAACTATTTTAGCTAGTATTACACAGCCCTATAATTTATGTTCTGCAAGGTTCTATTGGTAAACAGTGATTGTCATAAAAGTTCACATTCAGAACATGGACTATCTAATCAAGTGTATTCAGAACACTAGTTCTTTAAATGAGTGTTGACACCTCAGAAATGAACTACAGAAGCAAAACAACTCTGCTGTTCTTCAAGATGTTAATACTCATTAGGGAGTATGGCAGAATGTATGAATGAAAATTTCTCATAAGTTCCATTAAAAAAACAACAACACAGGATTCCAGTTGTATTAATGAGCCACTTTAAATGAAGGGGTGGGCCCTCCTTGCCCTTCATCTATATCAAAGAAATTGAAATACATCACATTATATTGCAGTAGATTCTCTTACTTGGCTAAAATCAGTTTTGGTTATGTGAATTTACAAAACTACAATATCTAAGACTGCTCTGACCATCTCTTAAGATTACATTTTATTTATGTGCTTGCATTGTTGGGGAGACTCTTAAGTACAGAAAGTATGTGAGTTGTGCACACACACACATACACATACACACACTCATACATATCACACATACAGAAAAAAATAGAGGGAGAGGAAAACAAGCCATTTGCCTGGCCAGATATGATTTGTGGGGAAAACTGAGTTTAAAAATGATAAAGGGAGGAAAAATCCAGTGGCACAAAAACACTGAAAACTCCAATTTAGTTTCTTTGATTTGTATTTCAAGTCAGCTCTTCTGATCACTTAGGCAGGCTGATATTAGACTGCTCATTATCTGATGGGACCATGGTGAACGTGAGCCCCCACACTGTCTGAACAGACATTCAAGAAAGAACTGGTAAAGTTTTTGGAAGTAATGAAAGGATGATATGGAATCCACCAATTGCTACCAATTTATTTTGTGCCTCTGAACCAGTCTTGACTCCTTGTGACTGCCTGGAAAAATCCCTGCATGCCAAGTTTTCTTGGCATGCTATCAAAAGTGATTTGTGATAGGGCTGAGAGTGATAGGGCTGAGTGATAGGGCTGAAAGTGAGTGACTGCCCCAATGTCACCTAGTTGGCTTTATGCTTCAGGTAAGGAATGGAACTCATAGAGTCCCGGTTTCCAGCCTGGTGCCTTAGCCACTATATCAAACTGACATTCACAGTTTGCCCTAAAACTATCCACATTACATTGTTTAAGGTCAGCAATACTGTCCAGACTCTTTGATGATCTGCTCTAAAGACAGACTGTGGGACAGTGCTGGAAGTATTGCAGTGTTGTCCACTGGCACCAGACCATGATAATGAATATTAACTTGGCAATGAGGAACAACCAGTGCTGGCTGAAAGTTCCCATATAGCAATTCACAGGATATGGCTGATAGATCTGATAGAGTTATGTCATTTTTGCAGTCAAAGTGAAATGGATTGTACAAATATAGTGCCAGCAACTACACAAGAAAATGATTCCACAGAAGCATTGTTAGGCCAACAAGATCCAAACCATTCCTGTCCCTGATTGTGTCATCCCAGGCTCATGTCCAAGGCATTCAGAGAAGAAAGTAAACACCACTTCCAAATTGAAACAACAGAATAGAACAGAACAGAACAGAACAGAATAGAATAACAAGGGTTGGAAGGGATCTTGGAGGTCTTCTAGTCCATACACACAAACACACCCTTGCTTAGACCATTTCAGACAAATGGTTGTCCAATCTCTTCTTTAAAACGTCCAGTGTTGGAACATTCACAACTTCTGGAGATTAATATTACTTTAGCACTTGGCTGAGGATGAGGCAGTAGTGACATTATAGTTGTGCCTCAGTATGCAGGACATTTATACCCAATATAGGCATAATAATGAACCAAGTTGTGTCTTTTTCATGCAGTACTTAAATGATTTGCTAAGGGTTTTATATCACTTCTTCAGCTTTTCATTGAATTCCTGGTGAGTCTTCTCCATATTCATGAGGGATAAAGCAGCACTGAAAGATTAAATAACTTGTTGAGTAATATAAATAAACTAAACCCCAGTAAATACAGAGAAAATAATACCTCATAGCATTATATGAGCTTATTCTAAGTAAAATATTTCAAATTTTTATCTGTGAGAGAAATAATTCCATCTGATTGAGAAATAATAATAGAAAACCCAAACACAACAGAAGTAGGATTGGGAAAAGACTAAAATAAGCTACTTAACAAAAATTCAAGTTTTACCCTAATAACTCTCTCTTTTGGACTGCACAGACATGGAATTCAGTAGTATTCAAACACCCTTACAAGCACACACTGAAATACATATTCTCAGAATTTTAAATAAGACCAATTATTTATCAAAAGTAGTAAGCACAGTGAAAAAACATTGCATTTGTTACTGCATCTTGTAAAGTATGATTGTTCTGCGCACAGAAATCTATGCCTTTTATAAAAGTAAATGTTCTTTTTTTACTTGCTGCTTTGATATAATTTTCTGAGGCTGAAATAGCTTATAATAAAAAAAGTCTGGAAAGAAATAGATGAAAAAAAGATATTGTAAAGGACACTTTTATTTATTTTAAAGTAGATCTGCATTTTTTAAAGAAATAAGCCAGATAAAAAAGATGCACACGCCCAGTTATTTTTTTAAAAGCAGTGAGTAGCTTTTCACACCTGTAGAGACAGATTACAGTTACTTCTACCTCAAAAGCAAAAATTGTCAGCCAGCTTTGGAACACAACTGTTGTGGTCTGTGGAAGAGAATAAGAACTTTTTCATACCTATATTCTGAAATGTCAGGAAAAATATATAATAGGTATTTTTGTTAGAGATAAGGAGAGTTTCCCCTTGTTTATGTTTTTCCAAATCAAATTTGGCATCTGTTTCTGCTTGTTTACATTCACATGAATATTAGTATATATTTATGTTTATTCTCCTAGAACACACATTTTGAAGCAGTTTTTATAATGCTTTTTATGCCCACCATTTCATATGCAATTGTATGCATTTTCCCTAGTGTACATTTGTGTACCGACCTACTCTGTATTTAGAAAACTGTATTGCAAAGCTGTGAACAGGGTATGATACAAGACAATTTGTTCCAGTTTAAACACTCTTTCATGAAAGGTGCATTTGAGCAAGTTTCATTAAAATCCAAACAAAAGGCAATAGACTTTAACTAATCTCTTTTATAAATCCAGTTGGGGAAAAAAATATCCAGATCACACTCTTGTTTTATCATTTCTATATCCCTTTTAAATCTTAAAAACCACTTTCTTTTGTAGATCCAGTGAAACAACCTTTTCTAAATGATTCTGTTGGGTTGTCAGTTGTAAATCCACTTTTAATAACCATCACTTCTTGTTAGATAAAATACATAGTCTGTCCATAGAACAGGCTTTATTCTGATATTTTGCTATTTTCTCTTCAATTTGCCAGATCTCCCCTAGAAGTCCCCAAAACTCAATATACAGCATATGTTCTGCCTTACTTTTTAGGTTCACTCCATTACAATTGATAATTGTTATTCTGATTAACATTTGTGCCATGGTAATTCAATAGTTTGAAGTATTCTGCATATAATATTTGATCTCTAAGAAAATAAAAAAAAAATCCATCTATTTACAATCATCATTAGTTCTCAATATTCTTATCAGCAAGAGAGAATATTTTGGGCCATTGATACTGGCCTTTCAAACCAATTCAGAATCTTCAAAAGATATTCTATTCTCAACATCACCCATAAATTTTGAGCAATAAAACTAATATGCTATGATGTAACTGGCAGAAAATGAAAGTATTTAGAATATCAATTTGGAATAGATTAGCACTATCTCAAATAATAATCCTAAGAAGGGGTTTTGCCTGCTGGAGAACTGGTAGCTAAATTTTGTTGAGTTCAGAGAACTAAATGTACCCCTGGAAGAGGCCTCCCAGGCCTAGAATGGACTGCTAGAAGTGCGGGGATGCCACTTCCAGAAGTCTGTTCTAGGCCCTGGAGGCCTAGACCTGCATCCATGCAGAGAACCAGTTGTTCAGTGATTTGAATCCCACCACTGATACAAACTAATTGTGTTGGGCAACCACATTGCTTTGTTGCTGTCAGATGCTCTACCTTCTGAGGCAGAAACAGTGATATATTGTTCCTTGACATTAAAAAAATATGTTGAACTCATTACATAATTATATAAATAATTATATCATTAAAAAGGAGCTTTGAAAATTGAGTGTCACCATAATTAATAATTCTCACCTTCATAATTACATATGAATTTCTAATAAAAGGAATTGTAACATGGTCTAATAAGAGTTTAGGACAGAGTTAGTCTGGTATGGAAAGAAGTTCCAAATAGATGGGGCTGCAAGTCTTCTGATGGAAGAAGGAAATTTTGACCCTGCATAATTAGTTGGAGGTCATTATTGGTCTCGAACTGGAATGATTTCTGGATTGTGGCCATATGAGTGAAACCTGACCAGAATGAGGACTTCTGGTTAGATGCAGAGCAGGACAAGTCTTATCAATTTTGGTTTAGTCTGACTTCTTCTTGTTTTTTTTCCAACTTGCAAGTACTGTTTGCCTTCTTTTCTATACAGTATTCACACGCTATTTTTAAATGCATATATTTTCAGTTGTATAAATTTTAACATACATATATTCTGCTGTGCCTTTTCCAACTTATACATTGTGAGCAAGCACATTTTACTCAATAAAAGACAGAATGCATGTTTTGGTGGGTATTTTTGTGTAATAATGCAACTTTTTGCAATCCATGTTTCTTAATTCTCAAAAGTATAATTTTTAGCATGCATCTGTGCACTAGTTATTCTATATATTTGGATGTCCTAAAGTTAACGTATCTGAAAATTCTGACTCATTAGATTTCTCATCAATTGCTCAGTAACAAGTACTAGATAGGGAGGATTTTTATTTTTATTTAAAAAAAGGATTTTATTGTTTTCTTTAAGGAAATCTAAATTTACAGGACTATGATTTCTTTAAAAAAAAAAAGCACAATTTGAGCAAACAATGAATCACAGTTTTAAAAGCTAAGCTCCCAGAAAACTGAACTATAAGATCATTTATGTAAATAATATAATTGTCTATTTTTTAAATCAACCAATCTGCTTATAGCAGTCTTTGCCCAGGATGCAATTAAGTGTATAAATTGAGGGAATAGGATTAAAGTTAAATTATTACCACAAATGGTTGATAGCATTGAAATGAAAATATAAGATCAATAGGCATCACCTTTCAATGATAAAAAACCTCATCTGATAAAGACCTAATGTCACATGTAATACAGATAGTTCTCAACTTAGTGTACAACCACAATTTCTGTTGTTAAATGACACATTTCTTAAGTGAATTTTCCCCCATTTTATGACCTTTCTTGTCTCAGTTGTTAAATAAATGACACATAAGTGTGAAACATGCTTGTGAATTGACTTTTCTTGTCAGAAGGTCACAAAAGGGATCACATGAACCCCTTATACAGCAGCAGTCATAAATATGAACCAGTTGCCAGCATCCAAATTTTGATCACATGGTCATGGGGAAGTTGCAAAGGGTTGACCTAAGATTAAATGCTAATCTTAAATGACTTTTTGCTGACTATGGTAAAAGTGATAAATGAATGGAGATGGGAGAGTTGTCTTAAATTCAGGGTTGTCTTCCTTTTAGACAAATATTAGAGCTGTGTGCCATTTGAAATGCCTTACTGAAGTCCAAGTAAATTATATCCACAGCATTCCTCTAATTTTGTCACTTGGTCAAAGAATGCAATAAGATTTGTCGGGCATGATCTGTTTTTGACAAACCCATGTTGGCTTTTAGTATTGATTTTATTTGTCTCTAGGTATTCACTGATTCGTTGTTTGATTATCTTTTTGAGAATCTTCCCAGGTATTGAGGTCAAATTGTGGAGTTCTGCTTTACATGGGGTAGGAGGAGTACATGTAGGGGAAAAAAGAATATGATCATTACAAAATGCTTCAGAGTGCACAGGAGCATAAACCAAATGAAACTAATACCAGGAAAAAGGAATAGATTTGAATCCAAAGCAAAATTCTTTATCATTGGAGAGATAGTTGCAAGCCTCTACACTTAATTCCATGCCAGTGGGATGGTAAAAATGGAATCCTTCCCATTTTTTTTTTGCAGACTTGTTTCTAGCAAATAAACACAGAATGCTACCTGAAGAAATCTGGAATTTGAAGGCCAGACATCTTCAATTTATCCAAGCTGAAAAATTCTCTTAGAGAATCAGACCATTATTAAAAATAATAATGCCACCCATCTCCTGTGCCATTCCTTTTAGCATTTGACAGGGAGAAAGTTATGAGGTTTATGAAAAGCATCAAGCTCCGTAACCCCAAATATTAATATAAAAAATCAGCTAATGAAGAAAAGGGTTGTTACATTAAATCAAGGTTTTCTGTATAGGAAATAATAAACTGCAGCCAGAGAAGATAATAGATTTGTCTGTTATGAACTCATCTGTTTAGCTAACTTTGTAAACAGAAAATTTGTGTAAAGAAAATATTCTTTCCATCCAAAAAAATAATAGAATGGAAAAAAGCTAAACAGATAAGCTCATAACAGACAAAACTATTACCTTCTCTTGCTGCAGCTCTGTCTGATTTTGTGAAAAGAAACCAAGTTTCTTCCACAGTTTCTATTTCTAATTACTGTGTAAATATGCAAATGGTTTTTGCTGTATTTCTAGATGTGATCATATTCCTGACTTTGGAAGTAACTGGAGAATTAGGACCAAGCTTTATAGCAAGTAATTAATTCACCTTATGCAAAGAAATGTTCATCCTCAGCTGCACCATGGCAAACCTGATCTTTGGGATTTAACAAATGACCATGTTGGCTGCTAAACTAGGTGGAATAAATCCAGTTCTAATTTTGTTATCAGAATAAGCAGTTAGCAGCTGTTGAAGTTTGGACCATTTTAAAATGCAGTGATAATTAAATCATTGGGGAATTATTTCAAAGCAGTTGGTTTGATTTCCCTTCTACTGGAGTGTTAAGATTTCCCAGACATTGGATGTACAAAGATGGGGCATATTAGATGTATGATAGTTTGTTAATCTTTAAAAGACAATCATGAGAACTTCTTTATTTAAGATGATGTTGGTGGCTGTGTGAATTATTAGTAATTTGTTTGCTTTATTCATCTAAATACTGTATATCACTAAGATATGCATAGGTCCTAGCAATTAGGCATCATCTAACAATCATGGCTGCTTTTGTAAAAGTTAAGTAGTGATTGTCTTGCTTAGTACCTAATACCAGGACATTTTAGGATTATAGACTACACTGTTATGTGGCTTAAAAACAAAACAAAAGGAAGATAATCCTTCTAAGGTTGGTAAAATGAGGACCCAGATTGTTGGGGGGCAATATGCTGACTCTGTAAACTGCTTAGAAAGGGCTGTAATGCACTGTGAAGATGTATATAAGTCTAAGTACTATTGCTATTGGTAATGGCAAACTATTTTACTACGATATTAAGCATACTGTATATTCAAAATAATTTACTTCCCTATTATTATTATTATTATTATTATTATTATTATTATTATTATTATTATTATTATTATTATTATTATTATTATTATTATTATTATTATTATTATTATTATTATTATTATATAACTCTTTAACATCTATTATTCCCCCATTTGCTGTCACTCAGGAAAGGAACAAATGGAAACAGACATTTCTTTCCCAGAGAATGTACATTTCAATGTGAGGATTGTCATAATCCTCCATTTCCCTTTTTTAACCTGTGTCACAAACTGCTTCCTTTTGTTAAGGATAAAGTACTTCCTGTAAAACGCATACAGAACATCCCATTAAGTCAGTGGTGGGATTCAGCCAGTTCGCACCACTTCAGCAGAACCGGTAGCTAATTTTTTTGTTGCCCAGGCCCAGAATGGACTTCCGGAAGCATTATCCACACAGAGAACTGGTTGTTCACATATCTGAACCCCACCATTGCATTAAGTGGAGTTGGGCTCTAATGGCAGCTGTTCTTTAAAATTAAGGCTTAGCCTTTGGTTCACCTGAAAGAAAACTATAGTTGAATATGTATAAAAGAAGAACAGAAGACAGAGAGAATGAGTGGGATTTCTTAGAAAGTGCCTGGAAATTATGCTTGCTTGCCAGGTAGCCAACCAACAGAGTATTTAGAGTATTAGAAATATCTAGGGTTAGGCTCTTCTCCTGACCAGAAGATTCTTCTAGAAGACCTTGCATAGAAGGTACTAGTCAAAATGAAGATCTTTCAGATGAGAGACCTCAGAAGGCCTTGAAGTTCACAAGTAAGGCATGGTTGATTTTTTTTTTTAAATTCCATTTATATCCCGCCCTTCTCCAAAGACTCAGGGCAGCTTACAAGCTTAGCAGTAGCCTTCATTCTATGTACATGCCTCCTTATTAGGGCTTTCACACACACACCCCAAGCGGCATTATTACAAAGTCAGCTTATTGCCCCCAACAATCTGGGTCCTTGAACAATTACATCATTCCAACTTCATCCCCATCTGTCCTTTGGCTCTTATAGAGAAGGCCTGCCTCCTCCATAGCAGTGGTTATAAAAATCAATAGCCACTTAATCAAAAGAAATGATCAAGACTCGTGTCCACAAACATTATAAAATCTTTGGCTTTTTAATACAGTGTAATGCTTCACATCAGCACAAACAATTGTTTAGAAAACTGACTTCCAGTTCCCAAGGTTCCTGAAACACAGTTGTTCCAATATCAGAAGCACTTTCTCCTTGTTTAGAAAGTAATTTTATCTTTTGTACTGATGCTCTATGTAATGTTTTGCAAGTTGTTTATGATTGGAAGAAGCTCCATAACAACGTTGCCAGTTCATGCAGAACTAATTAAAGATATTACCTTGAGACTTTTTGTAAGTGCCATGATGTGCTGACACTTTGCTGGGTTTCAATGGCTAGCAGGATAGCATTTGTGAGAGTAACCACAGCTGATATGCTGGATCTGAGCCAGCATAATATGTCCAGAACAAAGAGATTGTTGGGATAATCCACATGATTCCAGCAGTCTCTCCTCATGAGTAGACCACAAAAACAGCCACTTTTATGATTAGCTTATGAGTGGAATGACTGATAGTCTAGGGCAGGGGTAGGCAACCTTGGCTCTTTTATGACTTGTGGACTTCAACTTCAATTCAAGCTATGCTGACTCAGGAATTCTGGGAGTTGAAGTCCATGAGTCATAAAAGAGCCAAGGTTGCCTAACCCAGGTCTAGGGTATATCAAAATCACACTTGCAAATTAGCCTATATAGACATAATGCTATAAAATTTGATTGAATCTTATATCTCAAAAAGATTGTTGCGATTACTTTGATTAGGGTTGGTTGCTCAGGCAGCTTGTCAACTTCTGAAACAAACCTGGCTAAAGCCATCTTTGTCATTCTGAGTTGCCACCGGTTGTGGGGGAGAGGGGGGAGAAAGCTGCAGCATTGTTAGACTAAACACAGAGCGGTCCCATGGGAACCAAGATCATTCCCACAGGAGCTGAAAAGTGGAAAGAAGAAGTTTCACAAAGCCTGCCAATTGCTTCCATTGGTTAGTGTGATCAATCACATAGCAGAGGGGAGGGAAGTGTTATATTTAATTACATTGAATCCATAAGGCTAATTTTAAAGTTAGTTTCACTTTTGACCATGCTGATAATATGTATACAATCAATATGTGCTTTGAGGAAACTTCAAGCCTCGGAATTCTGATTTATTTGGTTTCATTAGTCAGAACCTTGACACATCCATTTAGACTGGATTATTACCCACCTATCCTTCCCATGGACATGAGATAGGCAGATGTTCTTGTCTGAGGGTGTTAAATGTATTATCACAGGATATAATCTGTTCCAAATATAGTTGTGTATCTTTTTCTTCCAGTAGTCCTTCAGGTACTCAGCCTTGTTGCTCAGTCTTATGTCTTGCAGGCCATTTGTTACCAGATGTCAAGAACACCAGTACCTAAATCAGTGCTTGTTGTATGGGTGATGATTGATGTAATTTGTGGGTTTCTATAAATTTTGACTCACCGTATTTTGGGATAGACACTCTTCAGACATTCTATCAAGGGCTTTCCATTCTGTTTGAATCCAATGAACTATTCCAGCTGTGTATCTAATGCCTAGAATTGACCAGATGTTAATTGTCTTAGTGGTATTTCCTCCACTGAGTTTAAACTTTAAGATCATCTTCACTCTCTTGATGTATTCATTTCTTGACTTCAGTTTCCTTGATGTTGTCAGCTTGAAGGATGCCCTTGTAGTGATCATCTTCATCCAAACTCTTGAAGTTATTTCCATAGGACAAGTTGATTCTTTCAGTTTTCAATATTTTTCCTTATTTGATGATAACCATGGCATATTTTTCCAGTCCATACTCCATCTTAGTTAAATATATGGACAATGCTGAACAGTGATTCTATTTCAGATAGTATTTTTCCATACAGCTTTCATATTGTCTCTATAAAGAGGTGGGATAGCATGGCAGATTTTTTTTATCTTTGATAGGCATGGCTTGACTTGTTTAGTATTATTGACAGAGGAAAATGCAATGACAAACAATAGTGGTGAAAGTGAGTCTCTTTGAAACATATTTCTGTTGACATTAACTTGTCTCATTCTATCATCTCCTTGCGGTATGTTGTTAAACTGCTTGGCAGGTTGTGGGTGTAGACCAGTCAAATTTTTCAACCAAATTATTTTGAGTACTGAAGAGATTAAGACCCTTCAGACCAGGTATTCATCTTTTGAGTTTCTTCCTCCTTAAAAGACAATGGCATAAATTTGATTTTGAAAGTTTTAAAAATACGTGATTTTTTGGACTATGCAGCATAAGAATACTTAGTACCGTATATACTTGAGTATAAGCCGAATTTTTCAGCCCACTTTTTGGGCTGAAAAATTCCACTTCGGCTTATACTCCAGTCAACAAAAAAACTTACCGAGGACTTGTGCGCGGCCGAGGCTTTGGTGCTTCCGGGATCGCGCGCACCTCTCCCAAGCCACCGCAGTCCGAGACCTGCAGGTCTCCGTTCCTCCGCGCCCTGCCTGCCTGCTTCTTTCAGCTGTCTGCCCATCAGCTGTCCATAGGGATGCTGCAAAGCTCTCCTTCTCTAGGCCTTGGACTCCCTCCTGGCTGAAGAGTAGATGAACCAAGCCAGCAAGGAGACAAAATGTTTCTGCAGCTGTTTTTCCTCTGAAGGTTTTTTTTTGTTGTTTTTTTTTAAAGTAATCTCCGAAGGTTATGCCAGAAAATGGAGGACGCTGGGTCTTTGCAAGCTTTAGCTGTCCGCCTGGCTGCCTGAAGGCCGCCCTTTTCAGGCAGTCTGACAGACAGCTAAAACTTGCAAAGACCCAGCGTCCTCCATTTTCTGGCACAACTTTTAGGGATTTATTATTATTATTCCTACTACTACTATTACTACTACTACTACTTCAGGAGTAAAAAGTTGCAGAAAAAAATTCTCTCCTTACTAGCTTAGTTCCTCTACTCTTCCATCTGGAGCCAAGGTAAGATTTTAAAAAGGGATATTGGTTGGAAGGCAGAGGGAGAGTTTAGTTTTAGCATCTAAAAAAAGGGCGGGGGAAATCAGCGAGTACATCCCAACCAGCTTTTTATGTTTTTGTTATTGAAGAAATATGGGGGAGGGGGAGGGGTTCTGGGGTGGGTTGGGGAGGGGATAATATTGTAACTTCAATAAAAATTTTCAATAAAAAAAAAAGAAATATGGCTTTCTGGGGGAAGGTGGGGAGGGCGTTAAGGAAGGAAAGGGTTTTTGGAAGCTCGTCCTGAAGCTGCCTTTTGTGCAAGGGGCCTTTTCTCAAAGCCTAGAGAGGCAGCTTTGTTGCCTCCCCGTAGACAGCTGATGGGCGAACACCAAAAGCTCCAAAAGGCTAGGGAACTAGTCCCAGAACACCTTGGTAGGAGGAAGGGCAGAGGCAGAATTGGGAAAGAGGTAAGACAGGGTTTTCCTTCCCAGATGTTTCTCTTTGGCAAGACAGCCAGCTGTGCTGAAGCCCAGTATCTGGGGGTGGGGGAGACCTGAGGCAGGCGGGCTGGTGCTTGCATTAGGCCTCCCAGGATCCCAGAGGCTTGCAGAGCGCGGATCCAGCCTCCGAGGCATGCAGAACGGCGGATCGGCTTATACTCGAGTCAACAACTTTTCCCAGTTTTTGGGGGTGAAATTGGGGGTCTCGGCTTATACTCGAGTCGGCTTATACTCAAGTATATACGGTATATGGATTTTGGAAAATTAATAATGGATTAGGGGCCAGAGAGATTTGGAATTATAGTGGAATGGATCTGTAGAATGACACATTCTCTAAAGGAAATAAACAGATACTAAAACAGGAAATACTGGATACTTTTTTCCCCTTCTATATAGATAAAAGACATGCTACGTTTTGGAAAGACATTTTTAGCAGTGCCTAAAGGACACATTTACCTATTGATACAAAAGAAATCTGTTAAACGTCTGAAGGCTTTTCACTTTAAAGCATAGATGAGTGGCAAACTACTCTAAGACTTTTTAAAAGGATTAAAAATATTTAAAAAAAAAATCAGGAAAGATTGATAAGATAGGCTATTTGACCAGAGTTAAAAGAATACATTAATTATATCTAGTTGCTCTTATTGGACTTTTGCTGACAAAGATTGATTGATGTAGCATTTGGACCTTGTTTTTCTTATGTAAGAGATGAGCTTTTAAATAATAAGAAGAGAAAGTACTTTATGACTTTATTTTATCCTTCCTTCCTTCCTTCCTTCCTTCCTTCCTTCCTTCCTTCCTTCCTTCCTTTTCTGTTGACATTTATTCTATTCATTTATAATTCTTTTGTTGTTAGTTGAGAAGTTGTGTCCGACTCATTGCGATCCCATGGACAACGTTCCTCCAGGCCTTCCTGTCTTCTACCATCTTCTGGAGTCCATTTAAGCTCACGCCTACTGCTTCAGTGACTCCATCCAGCCACTTCATTCTCTCGTCCCCTTCTTCTCTTGCCCTCAATCTTTCCCAGCATTAGGCTCTTCTCTAGTGAGTCCTTCCTTCTCATTAGGTGGCCAAAGTATTTGAGTTTTAGCTTAAGGATCTGGCCTTCTAAAGAGCAGTCAGGGTTGATCTCCTCTAGGACTGACCGGTTTGATCGCCTTGCAGTCCAAGGGACTCGCAGGAGTCTTCTCCAGCACCACAATTCAAAGGCCTCAATTCTTTGGTGCTCAGCCTTCTTTATGGTCCAACTTTCTCTGCCATACATTGCAACTGGGAATACCATAATTCTTAACAACATTGAAAAAAATATAAAATAATAACAAATAGCATAAAAATAGAAATGTCAATTTGATAGTAACTTGATATGATAATACTTAAACTGGAATAGTTGCTAACAACTCACCATTGATCTCAGCAGATTTGTTACATGTTCAGATTTTCTAAAAAAAAAACAACTAAACTGAAACTTGAACTTTCTGTGCTTTTTGAAAAATATCTCAGGAAGATAACTGGATTGCCATAATGAAGCACATCAAATAACCCAGTTGGCATACCTCTTCCATGAGCACAGTGTTGAATTTGCTCTATACTAAAGTCCCACAAGCTTTCTATTAGGTAGGACAAAATAGAGCAGTGCAGCACAATGAAAGATTTTTACACCAGCTCCAAGATTGGCCTATATGACCTCCATTGTTGCAAGAATGGAGGCACTTTGATTCTTGAATATCAGAAGGCCATCTTAGTTCAATTCCTGACATTGTTCTTTTCTCCTTACCACTGCTATAGCCCTAGCAGCAAATACCGAAGATTAGCAGGAGATTTCCAAAGATTGATCTTTTTCTCTGCTCAGAAATCATAGCCTGTGTCTGGAATCCCTCTCACAGATTCTTAAAGTAATCTAATTTATCACTCAAAATGCAAGAGTCATTCAATTAAAATTTACTAGAAAAGTTAAATTAAAAAAAAAGTTTGAATACTTACTTTCTTTTTTTGTATTAAAACCTTCTTTTCAGCATTATTTTATGCTTGTAAATCTAGAGATAGGAATGGTTTATGGAAATAATGGCACTAGGGCAGACATGTCAAACACAAGGCCCGGGGGCCAGATCCGGCCCGTGAAGTGGTTTCATGACGCCCACGAAGCCATCCTGGAAACAGTGAGGGAACGGCCCCCACTGCCTTGGCCCTGGCCCAGAGACCCTCCTCCTGCCAGAGACCCTCAGATCTGTCCCACTCCTGCCCAGGCCCCCATAGGCACCCTTGATGCGAACGATGTAGAGCTGGCCACGCCCACCCAGTAGGCCATACACACTTTAACCACGCCCACCCAGTAGGCCACGCCCACCCGGCCCCCTGAGGGCAACCGCAATGCTGATGCGGCCCTCAATGAAATTGAGTTTGACACCCCTGCACTAGGGTCTGATGGCCTTCCTGCGCTAGGTCACTACTGAAGGCAAAGGGGAGATATTTCTAAAAATGTCTCACGTGTCAAAAGATAGTTAATATGAAGGTAATTTGATATCTCCTTAACCTACGCACTTGGTTGGCTGGCTGGCTGAACATACTAATGTATATGGAGTTTCACTTTCTCTGACTTTTGGGAAGAGTGTGAAATGTACAACTTGTCTATATTACATGAAGTCTGAAGTGTTACAATAATGGTTTACCACTTGATTCTGGCGATTTTTTTTTGGTCAGTATTCATCTTCACTAATGCAAAGAGGTATGTTCAATTTTCAGTTCTTTGTCCAGGCCTTTCAAGATGCAGGAAATACAAAGATTCTTATTCAAAGGTTGCAACATCAAAGTGAGGACAAAAATAGGGAAAAATAGAGTGGTTTAACATATAGATAGACCACAAAGTTTGCTACATATAAACTGGGCATGTTACCATTGAGGAACTGTTTACTGTAGATGGTCCAGTCCACAGCAGTTTGCAGAGCAAGTGGGTGGGGGGAAGTGTCAAGTTCAATACAATGTAAAATTGCTTACTAATAATTTAGAAGATGATATTGAGAGTCTTCTATGAAAAGAAAATATTCAAGTTCTCATTATGCTAATCACTAAATCTGGCATTATTTTTTAAATATTCTTGGACAACTTTGGGTAATAATCACCAAGGACAATGCTTGCTAGGGTCATCTTAATTCTTCCATCAAGTTTTTTTAACAGGGTGGTATTGAGGATAGTATTTAACAAGGTGGTATTGAGGATAGTAAGATATCATGTCATGTCTCATCTAGTCCTTCTCTTCCTTAGACTAGACATACTGCAATTCCTGCAACAATTCTTCATATGTTTGAGCCTCTATTCCCCTAATAATCTTTGTTGCTCTTCTCCATACTCTTAATCTCTGTACTCTGTAATCTCCCAGTAGGTAAGGCAGTCACATTGCCATCAAGACTTATAGTCATTGATCCATTGGTCCAAACCTTTTTAGGAGCTAGCCAAAAGATAGCAAGCACAATATTTTGTGTAGTGAATTCCAAAGTTTAATTATGTATTGACCTGTACTTGTTTTGGTTACATTGTGGAACTCACATTTAGGTACCCAGGAACATGATATGCACCAGGTCAATTACTAGGTTTTTTGTTCATAAATTCCTGTCTAATCCAAATGCTTATAAAGCCTATTTTTGAATTCTACTTCCTTTAATAATGAACACCTCTAGGTTGTTTTACCCTGTGATCCTGTGTTCCTTTTTACTAGGTGGTCAAGACATTTGAATACCAGTTTATTATTTCACAACTGGCATAAAATATTTTCATATTGACAGAGAAGAACAAGCAAGGATCTCTTCCGTGTACAAAAATTTATGGGGTGGCATATCTGTTTCATAGTAAGCTTAACTTATTATGGATAAAAATCCTCCTTCTCCTCCTGGACCGTGTATTTATTTGTTATTTATCACTCAATCAGCTTGTATGTCACTCAAATCATTGAAGCAATTCTAGATGGTTTTATTTGGATCACTTCTTTGAATGAATCCTCTGGTGACATAGCCATTACATAAGTTGTTCTGCTACTTATGTAGTTTAATTTAAGTCATATCTTACAATGACTTAAGCATCAGAATTTCTAAACATATTTGGTATGAACTGAATGTTGTATGACAAAGAGCTAACCAGGAAAAAAACCCAAAACACTATTTTTTCTCTGTAGTGCTAAAGCTGACAGATGCAATAGGAAGATAAGTAAACAAGGATGATAAATGCACCACAGTGTAATCCTGCAGAATGGAATTGAGTCCCCAGATAAAGGAAAATAGAAATGCTCTAACTCAAGCTATGGCCTCTACTCCCCATTAAATTTTGAGAGGTCCACATTGCATTAAGAATTAAGGGTCTGGGAATATTGGTAGCATTTAATTAAATAAAATAGTAAAGGAAATGAAGACAATGGAAAATCAGGAAAGCAAAAGAGAAAAAAATAATCTGTACCAATGACAATGATTTTCCAATAAGGTCCTTTATAATGGATTCCCACAAAATAAAACTGTCAAATAATTAGTTTTTTTTACATATCTCATTTGAGAGAAATTGAATGTTGATGAGGCACTGTATTATTGGTTATAAATAATGAACAAAAGTATATATATATTTTAAAAAATCTTTCTTTCTTTCTTTCTTTCTTTCTTTCTTTCTTTCTTTCTTTCTTTCTTTCTTTCTTTCTTCTCCTCCTCCTCCTCCTCCTCCTCCTCCTCCTCCTCCTCCTCCTCCTCCTCTTTTACTGCTTCATGCGCTAAGGGAGATACAAAATTCTGCCTTTTTCTCTTCTGACTGCATCAACTGTCTATTGTTAATTGATATTGTTGTAATATGTCTTTGGCGTTGTCTCTCAATCTTCTTCTGGGTTTGTCTCATGCCCTTTGACTTTCTTCTCTTTATGTATATGCCTTGTATGGCATGGAATCCCATGAGATAATTTGTAAAAGAATACTGACTAATAACGCCAAGGTTAGACATACTAACACAAGTCTAATATCTTGCAGAAACTGTTTAGCAGAAACTGTTTATCCTAATGAGACATGACCAATTGAGAAGGGGGAAAAAACTTACTAATTTAATGAAAACTATCAATACTTACTATTGACTCTGGAGGTCACAATGTTTTCTATTTTGCCCTTTTCTTCACCTTATTTTCCTTCCCATCCCTTTTAAGATATTACAATAACTCCTTTTTTTTCTGAGTTCATTATTTCATTCAGTCAATCATGTTAGATCTTGTTTCCATTCAGAACAATACTTTTGGACAGATATTAATGTTTCTAGTTAAAACAGCTAATAACTTCCAAATACAATATAGAAATAAGAAAAGTAAACAGCAAAAAACTTTAGGTGTTAAAAATCAGATAAGTTGTGAGAATGTTAATGTAGAGGCATACCTTGGGGATATTTCAGGTTTGGTTCTAGACCACTGCAATAAAGTGAACATTGCAATAAATTGAGTCACATAACTTTATTTTGGATTCAACTTTATTTTGGATTCTCAGTGCACATAGAAGTCATGTTTACACTATAATGTAATTGTTTGAGTGTGTAATAGCATTACATCTTAAAACAACAATACACATATCTTAATTTAAAAAAATACTTTATTGCTAAAATGTTAATCTTCATCTGAACCTTCAGCAAGTCATTTTTTTTTCCTCATGGAGAGTCTTGTAAAGAAAAAAATGCAATATCTGCAAAGTGCAATAAAGTGAAGCTTAATAAAAGGAAGTATGCTTTTATAGGAAAGTATAAGATGAACCAATTATTTTAAATAAGAATTATCATGCCTTTTCCTTCTTATTTGTACTGTGTCTTTTATTTATTTATTTTCAATTTTATTTTACTTTTATTTAGCTTTTGTTTTTTAAATTGCGTAGTGCTGGAACCCATCTTCAAGAGATGGGCTTCATGAGTCCAAATGATCGGAAGACTAAACCTCTGGTCCTCATGACTGACCCATATTGGATCCTTGTATTGTTTTTATTTCCTAAAACACTTCTTTCATTAAAAAATAGATTAAATAATGCAAGCACTTTCTGTTTCAGCTCTAGGTTACTACACACTGTTTAGCTTTTTAGAAATAATATAAGCATTTTAAGTTTTGCGTTACACTATTCATTTTATTGTATAACAAGTAATGTAAACCACCCTGAGTCCTCAGGGAAAGGGCGGTATATAAATGCAATAAAATAAATAAATAAATAAATTTAAAATTTGTCTATTTTCATGTTTTACTTGACTAGATTAATATGTAGAAAAGGAGCAGCTTGTTTTGTAGTGTTTTTGATAAAGAATTTTATATAAAACCTGTCAGACATTTATATAATCACCAGTAATGGAGATTAATGCAATCATCCAAACTGAGTGATGTTGAGAAGGTGTAGAAGAAGAAGATTTAGCTGTTTGTTTAAAGTCCAGAATGAAAATGGCATCAGTCACAAGCAACACCATCTAAGGGCAACTTCCATTGTAGAAATTTTCTATGCAATCTTAGAAACAGACCTGCTAGATTGGATCAAAGCTCTATTTCATCCACAAATAGTCCTGGAGTTACTGCCATTTGGTCAGCAACCATTGGAAATTATGATGACAGTGAAAAAAAAATGGATGGAAGGTTGAGTCAACCTTGAGCTGGTCAGGATTGAATTCCTGGCAGTGGGCAGAGTTAGCTTGCAATACTGCATTCTAACCAAGGTGCCAGCAAGTCCAGCAAAGCCTGTGTGGCAAAGCCTGTTGAGCACAAGTCAGTGGGGGGCAACCGGGGATTTATGCAATGTTGTTGGTATGGATGGCCATGGTGTTTTGTTTTTTTTACTGGCAGCAGAGGCACTAGAGCAGAGGTCTCCAACCTTGTTTTGGCAGCCCAGAAAGGGAGGCAGGCACTGCTATGTGAATGCACACAAATGAGGTGCATGCCTGCACATGCAAAAATGAGCCCCATGCATGTGAACTCAAATGGGCTGCATGCAAGCACATAGGTAAAGGTAAAGGTTCCCCCCGCACATGCGTGCGAGTTGTTTCTGACTCTAGGGGCCGATGCTCATCTCCGTTTCAAAGCCAAAGAGCCAGCATTTGTCCGAGGACATCTCCGTGGTCATGTGGCCAGCATGACTAGACGCCAAAGGCGCATGGAATGCTGTTACCTTCCCACCCTAGTGGCCCCTATTTTTCTACTTGCATTTTTACGTGCTTTCGAACTGCTAGGTTGGCAGAAGCTGGGACGAGTAACATACGCACATGCAAATGGGGCTGCACGGGCGTGAGTGCTGCAAATGGGGTGGTGCTAATGCTGGTGGGATGCTATGGGCAGTGCTAGTGCCAGTGGGATGCTCGGGGATGGGGCAGTGCTAGCACCTGTGGGATGCTTGAGGCAATGCTAGCACGAGTGTGAGGGGGTGAGTGTGTACATGCATGCACTGGCCATCCCTTCATGTGGCCTGGTGGCCAACTGGTCATGGTCCAGTAGTGGGTCACAGCCCACAGGTTGGGGACCCCTGCACTAGAGCTAAAGTAGAGGGCTCTATGTCAGGTCCAGTCCACATGCTGCTGTCAGTGAGTGCTGCTGTGTAGAGTGGCCAAAATAGGGGGAGGAAATAGGTGCCCCTGAAGATGTAACTGCTGCTGGGCAATGTGAGCAGCTGAGGATTCCCAGAGGTGGCTCTGGCTTTGTGCCACACTGCATCCCTTCCCATCAAACTCATGCATAGCCTGTGACAGGCTTTCCAAGACCTGCCCTGAGGCATCCCCTCCCCCCACATTCCTTACCTAGGTCTTCCTATGCTAACAACCTGCAATTCTCAATTAACAACAGTAGCTGAAACTGTCAGAATTGTAATTGCTAAGTGATATGGTCATGTGACATCTCACTTTATGATCACATCATTTAGATACTGAACTTTTGGCTCTGTTATGGCCATAAGTCAAGGACTACTTATAGTTGCCTGTTTCTGAAATGGTTAAGCTTCTGTGTTATTGACAGGCATGTCAGGAAAACTTTGTTCCACACTGCTTTTTATCTCCAAGCAACTGGTATCTAGTGGCATATTGTCTGTAAGAATAAAGATGTATAACAGAATAACAGAGATGGAAGGGACCTTGGACGTCTTCTAGTCCAATCCCCTGCTTAGGCGGGAAGCCCTATACCATTTCAGACAAATCTTTGTCCAATCTCTTCTTGAATACTTCCATGTAATATGTAATATGACTGAATAATATACTGAATAGCAAAAATGGGCTTAACCTATTTTAAGTTGTTTAATATGGAATTACCGTATGTTAATTATTATTCAGCATCACACTCTCTGGCAGTAAATTCCATATACTATGTAAGCATGGCAAGAGAGCATTTTATGTTCATTTTCACTGAACATTTTTGACCAGGGGTCTCAAACTTACGGCCCATGGGCCGGATGCATCATGTGCAGGCCACACCCACCCCAGGTCCGCAAAGGCAAAAAAAGTCACGATATGTCACAATATGTAACATGATACTATGGAGTTTGACAACCATGTTCTTGACTCTAATATTGTTTAAAAAAGAGAGTGATTTTATACCCTGTTTAACAGAATTTCTTCCTTATCCAATTCATTCCATCTTGCACTTAATTGAATACAGAAACTTTCCATTTAGGTATTTGTAGAACAGACTGTATCAGGCTTGTTTCAGTGTAATATGATATATTACCGAAATATGAAGTAAAACTTCCATACATGCTAGAAAATTCATGCTCATACACAATTTTCTCCAACTCATACATCTTGTATGCAGGTTTCCCAAATGTATTTTATTTTATTTTTATTTTAATTCCATTTATATCCCGCCCTTCTCCGAAGACTCAGGGCGGCTTACAAGCTTAGCAGTTGTATGCAGCATTCCCATATATAATATTCATTTATGCAACTTCTCCAGATATGCACATTTTATTATACAATCTTTTAAACTGAGAAATATTTCAGCTGACACTAGTGAATTCCATGAATTATGTTCCCATTTATACCATAATCGATCACATCGTTTCATTCAAAAGAAATCTGTGAAGATTTTTGCAGGTTCCACACTTCTAACTCATAGGAGTATATCTTAAAAGAAGGGAAGAATTTCTATTCAAAAGAATAGATGGACACAAAGTTGACATCAAAAATAATATTGTTCAATAAAACAGTGAACAACCATTTCACCTCAACAACAGATACTATACACTTATGTAATATCCTACTATGATGCATTTGGTGAAAAGAACAATTCACTTAACATTAAGATTTTTTTTAAAAAAAAATATTAATATTTCAAGTGCTGTTTATGGAAACAGCAAGCAGTTAGTGTAGCCAAGAATTTACTATAGACAAGGTCAAACCATGAAAAGTTACTCAAGCCATCTACAGTGATTTATTAATATAAATAGCCATATAAATTTGCTAAGTGAAAAATAAAAAAAAACTCTCAGAGATATTCGTTGGTATAATTATGGTGTTTCCTACTCTCTCTAAGAGTCATATTGTCTTCTGCTCATTATTCTGCACATGATAATGTGCAAATCTTTCAAAAATGATGTATGAAGGTTTTTTACTCCCAGTAAGGCAGCCCTGTATGTACATTTTTGTACACACAGTCAAGAAAAGTTTCTGAAACAATAGGAATATATATGTGTGTGTGTGTGTGTGTGTGTGTGTGACTTTTAATAATTTTAAAAGTTACATTTCAAACACACTTCCTGTAAAATCTGAATCACCTTTGTTGTGGGATTTACAAAGTTCTAATAAGGGCCACCAACAGGACATAACACAAGTAATAGTACAGTATATATTGATTTTTACATGTGTATTCTACCTTTTTTATTGAGTGTACAAACAGCATACCCGAGAACTTCCCCCATTTTGTCCACAAGTCTTTGAACTAGTTGAGTCTGAGAGAATGATTGACTAAGTCATCCTAAGAGTTCTATGATTTGATAGGGACCCACATTTCTCCAATCAAAATAAAACTCTTCATGCCCCTCAAAGACCAATCTCACATATTAATTGGTTGCTTTAAGGTATAATTTTTAACTAGGGAAAAAGTATAAAATCACATTAAACACCAGCTTAGGACATTTACAGCCTGAAGAGAAACCAGAAACCACTCAGTCTATGTAATAAGTTTGTGTTTCCTTGAAAAAGTACAAAGTGAAGCTAATGCTGTCCTTAGCTAGAGGCCAGACTTGCCAAAGTAGAAATTAAAGTGTGGATAGAGGTAATTAATAATTGGGGTAAATTTAACAGAACTCCATTGAATTTGATCCCGCTCATTCCAAGTCATAACGTCTTAAATGGAAGAAGTGTTTAATTAGAAAATAACATCGTGTGGTTTATCTTAGCCAATTGCTATACATTAAACAGAGCTCAGGTAAGGAATTGGTACACATCACCTCCTGAATCTAGAATTGCTGTTTAGCCTGTTCATCTGCCTGGGAGGACCCCAACTTTATTGGATGAGAATCTCATGGCATGTTGTCTATTCCATCGCAATCGCTACCCCTACACTATCCTATATATCACTGGGCTTTTACAAGGGCATGGGTCAGCACCTTTCCCTCTGTAGCTTTTCAAGGGAATGCTATAATATTCTTCCAACTTGGCATTTCTGCCCTTGGGGAAACTATCACACTTATGCTACTACATTGCAATTTTATTACAGTTTACATCAAAATTAATCCTTTTCTAGCAACAATTCCTGGATGATTGCCATGTAAATTTCCTACTAGGCAACAAAAACATCCAGGTCACCTGTAATGTTGCTAATTGTTGCTATTTAGCTTCAAGACACTTTCTAAAAATCATATGTACTGTATGTCACAAATGTAAACTTTACTTCTTTTTTGTATTTCTCTAAATTTGTTTTGCTAACTTTTGGCTTAAAAAAATATCATGCAATTTGAGAGACACATTGTAGGGTTTATTTTCCCACCACATTTGAGTTTTCAGATAAAATCATATGATTCCACACAATTGATTAGACTCACTGGTATGCAAATAATATTTTCCTCTAGCTAAATACTAATTTCCAGTGGAGGATTCTGAGACAATTAAGAGCATTAAGTTAATTTTTAAGAGAGGTGGTTAAGAATCAGTAAAAGTGGATGGTGCTACCCAGTCAAAGTTAGTTTGGCTTTAGTTCCTTTCTTCTGACACACTTCAAGAGTTTGTTAACATATGTATGCATTTATGTTCTAGCCAGACTGTATTAGAGATCCTCTCAAATGTTAGGGTGAATATCAAATATACCATGGGTGTCAAACTCGCTGTGTCACATGACGTGTCACGACATATCGTGACTTTTTTTGCATTGCCCGAGTTGGGGTGGGTGCGGCTTTTGACACCCCTGAAATACTCCCACTTCTTATGCTGCATAAACTATCATGCAGTGTAGTATGTTCAGTAAATATGACTAGATTAATAGTCTTTGATCTCTAGCTAAAGAATATACTAGGTCTCTTAATTTGCTGCAACCTGAATTCTGTTTTGCTGTATGTAAATGGATGCAAATCAGAAAATCTGTTTTATGAAACAATAATATGAATATAAATTTGTCAAAATGTCCAGTGCATTCCTGATCAATATGCATGATTCTTTTTGAATAGACCCCTGAGATTGTGGGTTCATTGAAAATTCTTGCCATTAGAATAAAATATGTATTTAATAACAAAGAGATTTATAGACTGAAGTTAACAAAAAGACTCCTAACTGAATAATAACACTCTTTGCGTATTTGGGGGGATGGTGGTTTTTTTTTTTGTTTTTTGTTTGGTGTGTATTCATAGCATTTGTATATCTTTCATTCAAGTCCTTGCAGGGTTTTCTTTTTTGGGGGGGGGCAAAGTTTTTCAGAACTGGTTTGTCATTGCCTTCTTCCAAGGACTGAGAGAAAGTGACTGGTTCCAGATTATCCAACTGACTTTGTGCCTAAGGCTGAACTAGAACTCATGATCTCCTAGGTTTTAGTCTGATACCTTAACCACTCTAGCTCCTAACTAGGCATATTTAATTAAAAGCAGACCACTGGGAATATATGAGTATTATATTTGTGTATCATTTTTTATTGTGGACAAACATGTGAAGGGCAGCAGTGTTTAAACTGCAGATAAAATTAACCAGTTTAAAGCTACAACATGTTGCCTGCCTGTTATTTCCCAAAGAAATATTTTTTGTCCATATGCTGCCACTATAGCGGTTGAATGCCTGCTGCTGTAATTGGTGTTACAGTTTTGAAGAGAGGCATTGAGAACCCTCCCTCTTTTTAAAACCAATACTCTACCAAAACCAAGCCCACAGAGGCACAGTGGTCTTTTAGGTTATAGCATGGCTGCAAGAAATCCAAATGCAAAAAGGACCTTACACCTTTCATTACCTGGATTGGCAACAACCTAGATTAACATAATGATGTCCAAAATGGCATTGTTTCAAAAGTTTGTGAATAACAACAACAACAACAACAACTATATAAAAATCCAAGAAGTAGCTTGTTTATGATAACCAAGTTTCTTTCAAAAGTATGCAATCTATGGCTTTAAGAAAGGACAGTGCATACTTTCCCAGGATTTTTGTCTAACTCTCTTGAATCAAATGACACCAAGATGTTCATCCTGATGTTTTGGATGAAGGTTTAGGGGGTAAAATATATGCCTTAAGCATTGTGAAGTCTGATGACATTCATTAAACAAGTCACTAAGCCTCAGGTTTAAAATATTAAGTAGGCTCCTTATGACATTCATTCAAATAGTGTTTAAACCCCAGGCTTAAAATATCAAGGGTCCCTTAAACCTGGCTTGCCACTCCCCCTGCCTCCACTGTCCAAAAAGAGAAAAAGAAATGAACCAGAAAGTTTTAACCTGTCTACAGAGGCATCTTGAGTGCAAAAGCAGGGCAAAGAATTTCAAGCAATCTATTCATTGACCAGTCCTGACTAGTATAATAGGTTTTATATTCATTCATCCATCCATCCATCCATCCATTTATCTAATTTAGATGCCACTCATCTTCTGTTCTGAGGTGATTCTGAGTGGTTCAATTTGATCATTTAAAATCATTGACCGTGGTCCCTGCAATCTCTGAGATTTTAAAGTGCAGTTCCCCCTATAGGAAAGTTAAACAAGCTTGCTTTACTGCAGATACAATTTATTCATTGGCACACATTTGGAATGTTCAAAACAATCTCCTGTTCTAGATTTGATGAAGATCATTTTCTCTCAATATTGGCAAACTGTTGTTTAAAAGGGGCAGGGGGTTATTGGAAAGATACAAAGAAGAGAAAAAAAATATAACAGGAATATCAGAAAAGTTGGGGGGAGAGGAATGGAGTCAGTACTTCTGTGTAGAATAGCTAGTCCTGAATGATACATTCTCACCTGTAGGGTAAGCCATAGCAAAAAGTTTGGTCGAGCTAATTGCTGCCTTTTCATTCAGGTTGGCTTTGCGTATTATTCTATTAGAATATGATTTATACTATGTGCAGCAGATGTTTCTCAGCCCTTTATTCAATGCGTAAAGGATCCTCTGAAGGTTGAAAAAATGTAACATACATGCACAAATGAGGGGGGGCTTACATCAAGATATATAAACTTAAAACTCATCTAAACATTTATCCAATTTACAGATTATTTCAAAGAGGAATACAACGACTTTGGCAGAAGATTCTACTGGTTAAAGGAAAAGACATACAAAGTTCAGCAGACTCTTTGCAGAAGGCCCAAAGAATGAAAACTTGCAATTGCTTGTCACTTCTAATATGGACTTGCATTTTTTATGAGATTCCTACTTTACTGTCACCGAAGAGGACTAGCATGTATTTGCAAGCTAAAAGGATAATGGGGCTGGCTAAGGATCAGGGAAAAGCCATGCATCGGACAAAGCGTGGATGGATGTGGAATCAATTTTTTTTATTGGAGGAATATACTGGTCCAGATACTCAATATGTGGGCAAGGTAAGCATTGCGATCAAAAGACTATTTAGTAACGTGATAGAATTCCTTGAGGCCCAGGATGAGGGAGGGGGAGGGTGGAATTTCTCAGTAACATGGAATGTTGGCTTTAGCTGAGGAGAAATGAGATTTCACACTTAACAGTTTTGTGGATTATTCCTGTTTTAGTGGAGAATGATCCTCTAATGTTAGGGTTTAGAAGGACCTACAGAGAGATGCTAGGCAGGTAGTCCTCAATTGACAACCACAAATGAGCCCACAATATCTGTGGGCTAAGTGAGATCATAAGGTGACCTTTGTTTTGTTTTATGAACTGTCTTGCAACAGTTGTTAAATGAGTCACTGTAATTAAATCAGCAACAGATTAAGTGAAGCTGTCTCCCCCATTGACTTTGCTTGTCAGAAGGCCACAAAAGGGGGTCACCTGATCCCAGGACACTGCAATAATTAAAAATATGAACCAATTGTCAAGCATCTGAATTTTGATCACATGACCACGGGGATGCTCAATGTGTCCTAAATGTGAAAACAGTCATAAATCACCATATTCAGTTGTACCTTTGAACAGTTACTAAATGAACAATTGTAAGTCGAGGGCAATCTGTATTCTTTTTTTAAATCTTCATTTTTAGATTCATCAGCAAAGTCAGACAAAAAAAACTACCTCTAGAAATCAGAATTTATCCAATTTTATCACAGCATTAATTCAGCCTTTTGAAGTCCAAAATGTGCAGTTCCTACGTATTTAGAAAGTACAATTGGGAAGAAGGCTTTTAACCTAATCTGCACTGAAATCATGAGCAATTTACTTAAGAAAGTGGAAGTTCTGATGTCACTGTTTTTCCTATGAATATAAGATAGATTAAATATAGGATGGTTAACAATGATTGTGACATGCCACAGAGGGGGACTGAAAACTACCTACTAGCTGAAGGATGTGTTTATTCATTCACTTGTATATGGTAAGGAGTGCGGACAAGAGAGAGATAGGGGAAATATATATGAAATGTTTCCCTGCAGTATTAATGGTTATTTTAAAAATTAGAATCAGTTCTACCAATAGTTCTAACTATATAAAACTAAATATCAGCCCTAATCAATATCATATTTGGGACAAAAGAGAATAGAACAGCATTAGACATATTTCAATGGGTATCTGAAATATAAAAATCATAGTTACCATTCTCCAAGGTACCATAGACCTGGAAGAAACAGCACCTAATTATCTCCTGTCACTGTAAGAGATATTTGTGAGTCCATTCACATTTTATGATAACGAGGCTCTTCAGCCACTTGAAAGAACTGTAATTCTGGGGGAAAGATTTTCAGAGTTTAAAAGCAGGGGTTTTTTTATGCAATTGATAGAGAAATGGTACAGAAGGAACACAAGTAAGAATGACATGGATCCGAAGCTAATGAACCTAAGCTTGCCTAAATAGCACATTACCACTTCAGAAATGTCAATATTTCATTGCTGAGGGAGGGCACTACATACTCTTATTGGAGGGAATTCCTGGCTAAGTTGGGAGTAGTATGTTGTCATGAGTAGGTGACAGAGTCCAAATTCATGACAGCTGGCTTGTCAGTATTAAGAGTTTTGTAAATAGTGGAGGCTTGCCATCACGGAAAGTACAAAACCATGGGCTGTGGTGGAATGTAGTCTGGATTCCCAGGAGGGAGAGGCTGTTCTAGAGGGCAAAGAAGCAGTGCACCTTCGAAAGTTTGGTTGGTAGGAAGAGGATTAAAATGGCTTTTTCCTAGATATTTCCAGACTATATCTGTAGTTATGCTAATAGTTGCTTTAATGTGGCAAGATTCTGTCTATAAGTGAAGAATACTAAAAGAAATAACTTAACTAACTCCATGTGTCTTTCTTTGGTTCTTGGGTTCTGACATAGGCAATATATCAGCTTATCCTCTTTTATTGGGTGAAGGGAAAGGATATGAGTGTAGTTATTGTATTAAATTGTAGGATTATACCTTTATGCTTTGTTGATCATTCATTCAATCCACCTCAGTTTTTTCTGTTTCTAAATTGCTTGTCTTCATTCTTGGGTTTAAAATATTACCAAGAAACACTGTGAAGGTTATCACAACAGAAAATATATTATCTGACTTCGATTCTTAGTCATTTTTTCTTTCTTTTTCACTTTGCATCAAAAAAGCCAGGCAAGACCATTTAAGCAAATATCTCAGTACTGTGGCCAGTTCTATTAAGCACTCAATGAAAGGTAGCAATTAGAGGATGAGGCAGGGAGGCATTAAACTGGAGAAAATCAAACATGTCTCAATGTCTATGGAAATTCTCAGTCATCCGAGTCATAATCCCCCCCGAAAGGTGTTTTTTCATGAGGCAACTGGACTTTCTTGTTTTTTCTTTAAAGATGTTTTGCTTCTCATCCAAGTAGCTGAAGAAGTTTCTTGGATGAGAAGTGAAACATCTTCAAAGAAAAACAAGGAAGTTCAGTTCCCTCATGAAAAAAGCACTTTTGGGATATCAAACATGCTTTAGCAAAAAACATGTGGTGAAGGTAAGTCCTCTAGCTGTTGTCCCCAAGCTAAATCCTTCTATACTTCTTTTGGAAGTATAGGCTTCAGGCAGTGGCGTAGCGTGGGGGGTGCAGGGGGGGCCGGCCGCACCGGGCGCAACATCTGGGTGGGGCGCGCTCACACTGAGCTGCTCAGGGAGCCCCAAGGGCTGCACAGAGTTGGCTTGGCTCCGCTCTCGAGCTGCTCTTTCTTGCAAAGCGAAATGAGTCTGGCAGGTGAGATGGGCGGCCACATAAACTGAATAAAATAAATAGAAGCGCCCAACTCTCCGCCCAGGCTCAGGCCAACCGCAAGCGCCCCACAGGCGCCCCGGCAGGCTTGGCCGAGCGAAGACGGACCCGCCGGCCGGCCGGCCTAGCTTCGTGCGCATGCGTGGCTTTATTTAGCGGGGCTCACGTGCGAGCTTGAATGCAGCAGCTCTTGCAGGTCGGAGCCCCGCCCAGCCGCCCTCGAGAGGGACCCAGAAGCATCCCGCATTGCGCGCGACTCTTCTTGGAAAGTCTACGCCACTGCGGGGCGCGTCTTTTCGGCGGTGCCGTGACGTCACCGCCTGCCCGCCCCTCTATTTCCGCTTCCGGTTGCCTTGCCCCGGGTGCTGACAACCCACGCTACGCCACTGGCTTCAGGTCCATGCCTCAGGTTAAGGTCTACCAATTGCTTTGTCTCCACAACCAGCCAATTCCGTCATCTCTAACTGATCCAGGTTATATAAGTTATATAACAAGATCTGAATTGAGGTTTTGGGTATTTGCTTATCAGCTTCTTCTGGATGTCTACCTTACCATGTTGCCTCTGTCTCAGCACACCATAGGTTGTCTGCCCAGTCTTCAAAACTATTCTGTATCTATGAGGCTTCATATATTCGTCCCCTGCCTCACAGATTGGATAAACATCAAGCTCTTACTAGTAAATCTATCTATCTATCTATCTATCTATCTATCTATCTATCTATCTATCTATCTATCTATCCATTTATATATACATACATAGATACAAACACATATCTATCAATGGAACTGATAGAGTGGGATGGTACACTGAGTTACTGTTTGGCAAGTAAGCAAGGATTGGCTGACATTTTTCCTCATGCTCAACTGTTGAATAAATTGTGGCAAGTGAGTAGTTATTCATCCTTTGTATCTTCAAAACACATAAATGTGACTATGCATGTAATGTTCTGATATCCAAATAGGTCTGCCCAATGTCAACATCTTGCATCATATTTAGATCATTTTAAAATGAATTTAGAAAGATTGGGAGACAGGACATCTAGTTCTTTGCTCAAAAAAAAAAAGAAAAAAAGAAAAAAGGAATGGGTCTCTCTCATTCCCTACTTCTTCTTTTTTGTACAAATGCACTCTCCCTCAACACCATAATCATGAATCTTAATTTCCTATTCATCGTCTTAAACTGTTGCATTGAGGAATTTTAACCCTGAATGCTTCTGTTATACCTGAGCATTGACTTCATTTACTTTCTTCAAAAGGGGGCCTCAAGCTGTAATCATTATCATTCTTGGTTCACTATTTCCTACAAGACATCACTACTACCCCATTCCTCCTTGATATATACTGTAGCTATCATAATGTTTGTATAGTTTCTCTACACACCTTATACTACATGCAATTATATGAAGCATAGTATATAACAACTTTGTTTCTTTGCTGTAGTTACTGCAACTGCTAACACTAATGTAAAATAAAACAACATAAAATACTTAATTGTATTTTTGTAAAGTGAAAGAAAAAGAAATGGTGACATTAAAAAAGAAACTGAAATTAAAGAGAATGAAATACATTTAATTATAGTTGAATCGAATAAAGTATTGATGAGGTACTATTGTAAATAAATACTAATAATAACCCATGGGAGAAATGGCACATAATCTCTGTCATAATAATAAATAATATTCCATCATCTAAAATTAGACATAATTTCTTTCTTATCAGGAGCTGACTCAGATGTTATTTTGTTCACTGAACAAGAATTAATTTTATTATATATGACAGCATCATGACAAGATAGACAAAAATAGTCTAATGTGGGGGTGATGTTTATTAAAGGATTTAAGTGCATGGATATCAGTACATGGAATTCCAGTTTATAATATTTAATTTAAGATTTAAGAAGCAACTGTATAGAAGTGTAAGTACAATTATCTGATGGTCCCCATGATGAGTTGGATGTAATAGAAAAAAAAATCAATCAGAATAGAGCTGGAAGGGACCTTGAAGGTCTTCTAGTCCAACCCTCTGCTGAAGCAGATTATCCTATACCACAGGTCTGCAACCTGTGGCTCCGGAGCCGCATGCGGCTCTTTCAGCTGTCTCCTGCGGCTCCCAGTTCTCTGCCATGTGCAGTCCCCCCCCAAAAAAAAGTGGGACTAAAAAAGTTCAACCAATCAATTCAAATATGCAGGGTAGGTGCATATCTCGCCTTGGCTCCACTCTTCAGTCAAACCCTGTTCTGCGCATGCGCGCATTTACGCACATGCGCACACATTTTTTGCGGCTCCCAGCTTTTCCTTTTGTGAGGGAACCGGTTCCGAGTGGCTCTTTCACTGTTTCAGGTTGCTGACCCCTGTCCTATACCATTTCAGACAGGTGGCTGTCCAGTCTTTTCTTGAAAACCTCCAGTGATGAAGCACCCCCAATTTCTGGGGGCAAGCTGTTCCACCAGTTAATTGTCCTCACTCTTGGGAAGTTTCTCCTTAATTCCAGGTTGCTTCTCTCTTTGATCAGGTTTCATCCATTATTTCTTGTCTTGTCTTCTGGTGCTTTGGAAAATAAGTTGTCCCCCTTTTCTTTGTGGCAGCACCTCAAATACTGGAATACTGCTATAATGTCACCCCTAGTCTTTCATTTGTCTAGACCAGCCAGAGCCAATTCCTGGTACCGTTCTTCATGTTTTTTATATCCACGCCCTTAACCATCTTAGTTGTTGTTCTTTGAACTTTTTCTCAAAGTCTCAACATCTTTTTACTAATGTGATGATCAAAATTAGATGCAGCATCAAATTTCTGGCTGTGCAGTTAACGAGTAGGCTGGCTTGGTCACTCAGCTGGTAAAAGTGAGCACAGCAGCACCTGGATTTTCTGTGTGGCATGAGAAAAGTACATCTTCCTTGCCCTGTCCTTACCACTTTCTACAGAGGGACAGTCGAGAGCGTTCCGTCATACAGCATTACAATCTGGTTTGGAAGCATAACTGCTTCAGACAGAAAGGTGGTGCAGAGAGTAGTGGGGATGGCACAAAAGATCATTGGCTGTTCTCTCCCTTCCCTCCAGGACATAGCATGTAAGCACTGCTTTAGCAGGGTCCACAAGACTGCCTGGGACACTGTACATCCTCTTGATGACCTGTTTTCCTTACTACATTCTGGGAGGAAGCTTCATGGTATCCAAAGCAGAACGTCCAGATTCAGTCACAGTTTTGTTCCATACAGTATTAACCTTGTGAACTCTAAAGCTTCCTCTTTCTGCTATGTATTCAAGATGGACATTGATTAATATTTATATGTTATTTATTGTATGTGTAAGGATGTTAGTTTATACATACATTGTATATAGCATCTTCAAATGTTTGTTATGTATGTGTACACTTTTGAAAGTAAACAAGAAAATTTCATTTTTAATGTGTGCAAATGTGCCCACAGTAAAAGAGGTTTATCTATCTATTCCAGGTATGAACTTACTAAGGCTTTAGAAAGCAGCACTAATACTTCATGTGATTTTGCTTCTATGCCTCTGTTTATACGACCAAGGATTGTATTAGCTTTTTTGGCTGCTGGTGCATACTATTAGCTCATGCTTAAGTTATTGTCCACTAGGACTCCAAGGTCCCTCTCCCAGTTACTGTTTTTGAGCCAGGTTTTGCCTAATCTGTACTTGTATTTTTGGTTTTTCCTGCCTAGGTGTCAAACCTTGCTTTTCTCCACATTAAATTTCATGTTGTTGGATAGGACCGTCGTTCAAGTCTGTCAAGATCTTTTTGGATCTTGAGCTTGATTTCTGGGATGCTGGCTATTCCTGTCAGCTTAGTGTAATCTGCAAATTTAATGAGATCCTCTTCAATTTCCTCATCTAAGTCATTTGTAAAGATATTGAAGAGTACTGGGAACTTTGTGGTTCCCCACTGCTTACTTCCCTCCATGTAGATGTAGTACCATTAAGGTCTATTCATTGAGTACAGTTTGTCAGCTAGTTACAAATCCATCAAATGCCTTGCTGAAATCTCATTATACAATGTCCACAGCATTTCACTGGTACTACACATGCCGAAGAATGAAATAAGATTGGTTTGGCATGATCTGTTTTTAACAAACCCATGTTGGCTACTAGTTATAACTTTATTTGTTTCTAGATGTTCACAAATCTGCTTTTTGATTATTATTTTTTTCCAGTATCTTCCCAGGTATTGATGTTAGGCTGATTGGCCTGTAGCTTCTTGTTTGCTTGCTTGTTTGTTTGTTTGTTTTTTAAGATGGGAACTACATCCACTCTTTTCCAGTCCTCTTGTAGTTCCCCAGTGCTCCAAGATTTTCTGAAAGATATGAAACAATACAGTACTTCTGAAATGACATCTGCCAGTTCTTTCAGAACTCTGGCATGTAATCCATCAGGTCCCAGTGATTCATATTCATCAAGATCAGACAGGTATTCTCTTACCATTGTCTTACTTATTTTAATTTTTATTTCTAGTCTTTTCTTACAGCAAACTTCTCCAATGTTTCTGGCTTTACAGATCAGTGGGGGGAGAGGAGATGGTACATGCAAGCAGCCAGCAAGCAAGCATGCAGCTCCATTGCTGCAAATGGCATGCATGCAGTCGCCTGCTACTCACACAAGTGAGGATATACGTGCATGCACTTGGTAGCCATTTCCATAGTCCAGTTGCAAATGCCACAGATTGGGGACCCCTGTTTGACAGCTATGGTTTTGGTAGATTGGACTATAGTTTCTTTTTGTGTGAAGACTGATAGAAAGAATGAGTTAAATAGCTCTGCTTTCTCTCTACTACCTGTTACTTCCTTGCCATCCTCTCTCTTTAGTGGATTGACAGCTTCACTTTTTTACTTTTTTCTTGATGTTTATATGTTGAAAGAAACTTTTTTTACATATTATCTTTGACTTTTGTTGCAAGTCTTTGTTCATTCTGAGCCTTTGCTTTCCTGACTTCATCTTTGCAGATTCAGGCTATCTCTCTGATATTCTGCCTTAGTTATATGTCCCTCTTTCCATTTCTTGTACTTATCCTTTTATCTTTCAGTTTATGAGGGAGATCTTTGTGCAACCATGCTGGTTTCTTTTTCTTTTTTGAAAATTTTATTAAATATACATTTAAAAACAAATGTATATTTGCTACAACACTACTATTAGTATTATTTTATGTTACAGAAAGAAATAACAAAAACCTAAAATACAATCTATAACAGGACAGAGTATTAAAAAAAATGTACATATAAGATCTGTCAGGTTTTTTTTAGTAAACTGTCATTCAGTCCTCACATGCTGGTTTCTTCTTGGATTTCTTGTTTTTCTTTTTTAGTGGTATTATGTTGGACTGGGCTTTTATGATCATATTTTTCAGTGTTTCCTATGTATTTTTTAGGCTCTCTCTGAGTTTGTTAAAATCAACTCTTTTAAAGTTTAAGACACTGATTGGATTATATTCTGTTGCTTGTGTTTGCATTATGTTGAATTCCAATATGATGTGGTCACTCTCGCCCAAAGTTCCAGCAACCTCAACTCCCTCCATCACTTCTTCTCTATTAATAAGAATTAGGTTCACTATAGGTTTTCCTTTAGTTCCCTCCTCTACCTTTTGGATGACAAATTTGTCAGCTCAACATTGCATTACTTCTTTATATAGCTATAAAAATATGAAGAGTTTTTCAAACAGCACAAACAGAGGAAACACTGTTGAAAAATACAGTATTTCATCTGAAAGTTGAAATGCTCACAAATTTTATGCTAGCATAAATGAATCCTTTAAATATTTAAAGAAATAAGAATGGAGCCATAACAAGACTGAGCTTTCATCAAGAAGAGACAATATTGAGACTGGAAGTGTACAAACTACAATAAGAACCCTCAAAAAAATCCTGATATTAATATACAATTAATTATAGAAGAGTGAAGAGGCAAATGCTTGGCTTAGTGATAATAGCTAACAGTAAATATTTACATCAATCAAACTTGCTACACAACATCAATATATGGATTTTTATATGGAATCCTATGCTTTGGAATTCTATGCACTATGCTAGTTTATTTATTTATTTATTTAATGGGACCTATATGCCGCCCTATCTCCCAAAGGACTCAGGGCAGCTAACAACAATAAAATACAAGTAAAATACAAATATTAAAATTAAAATTAAACTATATCAATAGCCCCAACTATAACCAATAAAACCTTAAAACCATATTTAAAAAGCCCTTATCATCAGTCCAGGTCAGCCTGTTGAAAAAGAAATGTCTTAAGGTCACTACGAGAGGACCGGAGGTCTGGGGTCATCCGGAGCTCCAGGGGAAGCTGATTCCACAGGGCAGGTGCCCCCACAGAAAAGGCCTGGGGGTTGCCAGCCAACATTGTGTGGCCGACGGCACCCTGAGGAGGCCCTCTCTGTGTGAGTGCACAGGGCGATGGGAAGCCATTCCTGGGAACAGACAGTCCTGCAGGTATCCCGGGCCTAAGCCATGTAGGGCTTTAAATGTAAATGAATGTAATTTTACAAATTTTACTAGTACTGCTAAATTCCAAACTATAAAATTCCAAATGAAGTCAGAGAAAAGACATATCTACCACATCTGGGCTAATCTCTTGGTAGCAACAAACTATGCTGACCTTAGATCTAAGCAACCTAGAATTAAGGAGAAACTTCCTAGCAGTGAGAACAATTAACCAATGGAACAGCTTTTGCCTTCAGAAATTGTGGAGGTTTTGCCTTTATCACTGGAGGTTTTTAAGAAGAGACTGGACAGTCTCTTGACTGGAATGGTATAGGGTCTCCTGCTTGAAGAGAGGGGTTGGACTAGTAGATCCCCAAGGTCCCTTCCAGCTCTATTCTATATGTATATGTAGACAAGAAGCAATTTTCTTACTCTATACTTTTCCAAGCAGGATATGTTTTTTTTCATATTGCAAATATTTTACTTACATAAAATAGAAAGAACCAAGGGCAATTTATTAGATGCATCTCAATGAGCAGCAAAGATTCTCAGGCTCTTGTATTAACTGTATAATGAGAACCATTTTTATTTTAATGTGGTTATTACAGTTCATTGCACAGTCAGCCAGATATTTAGACTAGATTTAGCATTTTTATCCACCTAATGAATCTTTTCCAAGAACGTGGGACACACAAAAGCTGTTGTTTAACAATATTAAAGATATCATCACAGAATATGAGCTGTTCAAACTAAAGCTGTTCTTTGCAATTAACAGATAGTGATTTGCCAATACTGAAGGTGCTCAAGTGGTGCTCCAGATGTTTTGGGCTTGCACCCAAAGCACCTTTTATTATTAGTACTATCTTTGCTTTCTTTTACTATACTTGTTCTATTTTTATTTTGCAGGACTTTGTATTTGCTGATTTTCTCTATTTTTTTTCCTTTTCTATTCTGCTGTTCCCAGGTACTGCCATGTCCACTATCCATACTTTTATCAACAGATGTTAAATCTGGGATGTTATGTGGCAGGTGTTTGTCTCTTCTTCGTTTGCTTTGACTGTGATTTTTTTGTAAAAAAATGTACTAGCTATGTAATGCTTTGCCTTGCCATGTCTCTTTTCTATTCTTCATTTGGTCTTTCCCAAACTCACTAAACCTTCCTGGTTCACTTCAGTGCATCTTCTTCACTGTCTTTGGGATATTCTTCCAATTCCCACCCACCCACCCACCCTTTTTTTTTCAACTGTCTGGTATACTTCTTCCAATTCCCACCCACCCACCCACCCTTTTTTTTTCAACTGTCTGGTATACTTGCAACATTTCATGCCCATCTTTGTTCCTGTTAAGTAGAGTCTGCCAACATTGCTGAATGAATGAAGGTCATGATTTATTGTAATTATTTTTCTGATCTTCCTATTCAGGGCTTTTATTTCTCCTTGAGTCCAGTTCACTTTTCCAGCTATAGATGTGTTGACTGAAATTGTGCCAATGAAATTGTGTGATGGCATTTTGCCCACTGAGTTTGGATTTTAAAATCTTTTATCACTCTCATGATGTTACTCACTTCTAATCTTTTTGACATCACTGTGCTTGATGCTGTTATGGTTCATCACAATCAGCCAGATATTCAGACTGGATTGACATTTTTGTCTGACCATCAAATCCTTCCCAAGGACCTAGAATAGGCAAATGTGGATATTTGATGGTGTTACAGATATTATTGCGGGATGTAAGCTGTTCCAGGTAAAGCTGCAATTGACCGATGATGAATTTGTTAATGCCAATGGTGTTCAAGGGGTGCTCCAGTTGTTTTGGGATTGCATCCAAGGTGTCCATTACTATTTGGTACTAACTTTACTTTCTTTTCCCACAGTTGTTCTATTTCTATTTGCAGGTTGCTGCATTTTGTTATCTTTCCCAGTTTCTTCTCATCTCTTCTGCTGTTTCTAGATACTGCCACATTCACTAACCAAACTTGTTTTGTCTTTTTTATCGACGGTTATAAGTCTGGGTGACAGCTTCCTGTCTGTTTGGATTCTAAAGCCCCAGAACACTTTAGCTTCTTCATTTTCTATGGCTTTCTCTGTTATATGGTGCCACCAGTTCTTGCTTGCAGGCAGATTATATTTTTTGTAGTTCTTCCAATGCACCATTTTTGCTACTTTGTCATGCCATGGTTTGTTATCAGTCTGTGTGAACTTGTTGCAGCAGCTAACTAGTGATCCATTGTTTCTTCGGTTTCTTTGCTATCTGTTGCTGTTTTCTCAATTCTGGCTTTGTATTTATTTGTTCCCAAGGCTTAGCCTTGTGCAGCTAAAATTAGCCCTTCTGTCTCTTTCTTCAACTTTTCTGCTCTTAGCCATTGCCAGGTCTTGTTGTTATCTTTTTTCCCTGCTATTTTTTTAATGCACTGGCCATGTAATGCTTTGTCTTCCCCTGCCTCTTTTCTGCTCTTCACTTAGTCTTTCTCACAGGTCAGTTGGGCCTTTCCAGTACTCAGTAGGCTTTCTTGGTATACTAGCTTCAGTGTGTCTTCTTCACTATTCTTCAAATATTCTTCCAATGCCCTTTTTGTTCTTAACTGTTTGATGTACTTGCAGTGTTCCAAACCCCCACCCATTTTCATTGGTAAGTAGAGTCGACTTTAAAATATTTTTTACTCTCATCATGTATTCACTTCTAATCTTCTTGACTTCACTGAGCTAGATGCTGTTATTATTAGTATGATTATTATTTTTAGCTTTCTGGGAAAATAATGCATTTTTATAGGTTTCTTGATACCAAAGAACTGCTACTCATCTAGGTATATGGTTGGTTATCACTTTTCAAATTATGTATTTTTTTCCCCAGTGGACATTAGGAAGAAATTTTCCTGTCTTCTGGATAGGTAATTTATCATCAGGGTGGATCCTGATTGCCACCATAAAGAGAGAGAGAGAGAGAGAGAAAGAGAGAGAGAGAGAGAAAGAGAGAGAGAAAGAGAGAGAGAGAGAGAATAGGTTGGAAAAGCTGAAGGACTCTGTTGAGATTTGTGAAGAAAGATTTAATTCCAATGTGTTCAGTTTGCCTTTCTGTAAATAACCTTGCAATTATATATAACTACATTGCTTTCTTATCTAAATAGAAGTGGAAAATAACCTAAACATTCTTTCTAAGCTTCTCCCTGACAATAGAAGAAATTTTCAGTGCATAATTTATTTATTTTTTATTTTAATTCCATTTATATCCCGCCCTTCTCCGAAGACTCAGGGCGGTTTACAAGCTTAGCAGTAGCCTTCATTCTATGTATATGCCTGCTTATTAGGGCTTTCGCCCCCCCCCCCCAAGCGGCATTATTACAAAGTCAGCTTAATTGCCCCCAACAATCTGGGTCCGCATAACCATATTTTTTCATCGTGGGATAAGCTACGTGGTTTATTAAATTATGTAATCTAATGCTTTGGCGTTCTGAGGGCATCTCCTGAAGGTACACGGTTACTAAGGCAGCCATATGTACCAGGTTGCCAAATGTGTAGGTGCCCCCATTTCTAACATGCTACATAAATGCAAAACAGACGCTAAGTAAAAAAAAATGTACAATTTAAATTCAGCTTTGTGACTTAACATGCAAAGATTGAACTTTTAAGAATGAAGAGCAAAACTAGTTCTCTCTAGCTGTGTACAGAAGGTCTTCCTCCCCCCACCCCTGCATATTGTTATATCTTGTTTTGACTTTCATCCTCTTTTGAAATAGTTTGCCTGTTCTGCCAAATCCTTCTTGAATAAAGTAGCAGACAGGATTTTCAGTCATCCCTCATAGACAGTGAAGGCATAATAGCAAATCAGTACATGGCAGATCAGTCTGACTCGTGGTGACAAAACATGATGGTTTGAGGGCTTGCCGAGGCTTTACAATGAGTGGCCTTGAAGAGGAAATGAAACAGTGTCAACAAGCAGTATCACAAACAACAAGCCTCCTCTCATTCTTAGAAATGCCTGGTACCTCTCTTCTTACTCTTTTCCCACAAATACTTTACAGCTTCAGCTTTAGAATAAAACTGAAAGTAAAGCAAAACCGCAAGGCAAGCACAGCTCTTCCTCTGGAATAAAATGCTCTCTTCTCCTGTCAAAATGACTCTTGGGCACAAATACCACTTGTTATGCTTCAGTCATGTACTTTCACATGTTTGTTTATTTATTTTAGTCAGTTTATCTGGCAGCTTGCCTTGCAACAGCAGCTCAAAGTGACTATCATAAAAGTAAAAAAACAACCCACCATCACAATTAATAGTCATCACCATAATCACTTGAACATCGTGGGCATTGGCATTGACAAAATTGTCCTCAGTCAATTGCAAAGGGCAGGTTTACTTGCATCCTGTGATGATACCTTTAATACCATCAAACAACATCTGCCTGTCTTAGGAACTTGGGAAGGACTCAATAAGTGGATAAAAATACCACATCCAGTCTAAACATCTGGATGACTATGCAACCAATCATAATATAAATAGTGGCACCTGAGGAAAAGAAGTCACTACAATAACATCCATCGCATGAGTCTTCAGCCTCCCCACTCTTATACCTGGGGAAACATCCATATTTTGGGATGCTAGCAGAATTAGGACTGGGAAGATGTGTTGATGTCAGTCTTTTTAAAAAGGCCAGCTTTAGAAAATGACTCCACATGTTTCACTGGAACTATATTTATTGATATAAGTGATAGTAATTAAATCTTGAAATCCTGAGTGCATTTATTCTACTCTCCTTTTATACCTTACGAAGTTAGGACGGCTTCTGCCCCTTACAAATTAGTATTTATATAGATAAATATTGTAGAGCACCAAGCAGCAAAGAGTCTTTAAAAGTCCCAGTTTTCCTAGGAAAGGTGCCTATGATCATATGATTGTGTTAGCAAGCGAGAGAGAAGTGGAATTTAAATGAGCTCATCTAAGAATGTTTATTGTATCTTTCGGGAAAATTAAAATGCTAGCAAGTCTCAAGGGAAACCAAATAACAAGTAATCATGGCATCTTTTATGCATTCTTCTTGTACAGAGAACCCATTGTGGTTCTTTTTGTTGCATTGAGGTGGGCATTGAAAACAGAAATGTCCCTTATTTCAGGGCAAGTTGCACCTAACCTTTTGAAGACATCTGATGGCTTCAGCAGATGGTCAATGACACAAAGCTTTGGGTGGGTTAAACATTGGCAACATTCTTTAACAAAATGCTTGAGAATAAAGGTCTGCAAAACGGTTTGCAAAACTATTCCAAAGCTGCTTTTGGGTGCACCCAAACCACAATATGCATATTTATTTATTTTTAATCCCATTTATATCCCGCCCTTCTCCGAAGACTCAGGGCGGCTTACAATCTAAGAAGCACAAATCAATGTGCTTAGCAATAGCCTTCATTCTATGTACCGGTATATGCCTGCTTATTAGGGCTTTCCCCCCCCCAAGCGGCATTATTACAAAGTCAGCTTATTGCCCCCAACAATCTGGGTCCAAATGCAGATTGATTTTGTTTTGCTTTGCTTGATTTGTTCTGAAAATAAGCATTTTAGGAGTCAGGGAAGGAGGGAAGAGCAGAAAAAAAAGGCAAGGGGATTGGTAGGATGGAGAGGGGATGGTGCATGGAAAGCTGGACCTTCATTGGCTTGGGGAAGAGAAGCCACAGTTGGACTTGCTGAAGAGAGAGGGTAGCATGCACAAACTTGCCCTGCTCTCCCAATAAAATATTTTTTAGATCCCTGAAGATTCTGCCTCAGCTCAAACTTGGTACAAGGTATTTAGGCTTTATTTCTGGTGCACTGAGAACAATTTGGCAGAAGTCCTGGGATATGAATTTCATTTCATATTCAAGACCAAACATTTTTTTCCAACTTGGACTGCATACACTTCAGCTTGTTTTCCACACCAAAGTTAGGAAGCCATACCACCAGTTTTTAGTAAATATGCCATCAAAATTCGGGGCTATGTTCAGAAGGATCCAAGAGTCTTAAGAAAAGGATTCCCTGGCTGTAGAAAGAGAGGATATTGTCAGTGTTATCCCTATTAACAAACTATCACAAAAAGCTCGTGCATGCTAGCATTTTTGCTGCTGTCACAAAGCACTTTGGATGATCTAGAATCCAGTGGAGTTGTGGCAGTAAGTCTTGCTTTCCGACTACGGCATGTGAAGATGCCTTCCATTGATGGTCTGGACTATGCTTTGAAAATCACTGCTTCAAAGGGATTGCAGTAAGGCTGTGAGGAAGTGCAATTATAAAAGACAATGGCTAAACTATCTTTCAGTGGTCTACCTAAAGATATTGCTTTATTGATTCATATGTTTCTCTTTTTAAGTACTAGAATAATAAATAATCACATATTCCATGGTGATGACTCCATTTTTAAAAGAATATTAAAAGTCAGATAGAGGGTAAAATATATATTTTGCTGCGGGTTAGGGTTAGGATTAGGGTTAGGCTTTGTCCTTAGGACTATGTTGATGTATCTAAATGTAATCTATCCTACTGTGCATAAGTAGGGCATACACATGCCCCTGAACACACACACGTACGCACACATATGTACTACCAGCAGTGTGATACTTAAAAACTGTTCAGAGAGATTATTCAGAAGATCTGTCTAGAACCACTATTCTGTGACTACATTGGTCTTTGAGCATTCTTTGATTATTAGTAAGTAATATTCAGCAACATGTTTCTTTACATCCTAGAAAGGGCATTTGGGTTTCATAACTATCAGCCACTGATAAACCTTTCCTCTATCAATTTATTTAATTGTCTTTTAATTTGCTTGTGTTTAAATTGCTTGCTGCCGGCGTCAACTTCCCTCCGCCCTGTGCGTTCCCACAGAGAGGGCCTCCTCAGGGTGCCACTGGTCAGAGAATGTCGGCTGGTGGCCCCCAGGGGGAGGGCCTTCTCTGTGGGCGCCCCGGCTTTATGGAATCAGCTGCCGGTTGAGCTCCGGATGGCACCTGACCTTCGCTCCTTCCGACGCGGTCTGAAGACCTATCTATTTGAACAAGCCGGCCTGGCCTGATGGGGGATGTGTTGGGGTTTTTATTGTGGATTTTTTATATTACTATTTATTTTTTTAGCTCAGGCTCTTATTTAATTCTTTTTTAATTTTTGTACTCTGTATTTTTATATGTGCCCTGTTCACCGCCCTGAGTCCTTCGGGAGAAGAGCGGTATACAAATATAATAAAATAAAAAATAAATAAATAAATTACCTGTCAGTGTACTAGGTCAACAATGAAGAAGTCAGAATCTTCTATTACTTTTTTTTTTTGTTTGTAGTAGTTTCTCACATTTCTGGAACAGCTTTCTGTGGCCAGAAAATGGTGATCCAGTCAAAACAGAAAATGGGGATTTCTTACCTCTTTTCAAAAATAATGTGGTGCAGAAATGTAACTCAGTTTCAACTGGCCTACAAGCTGAAGAGGAAAAACAAAAAAAATGTAAATTACTCTCCACAACATCAGTGGAAATTTATGAGTGAAAGTACAAAAGTAAAGGTATGGAAATCATTCCCTAAATACAAATGGGATGAGATGGGATGAAATGGAGTGCAGTGGAGTGTTGTTGTTGTTGTTGTGTGCTTTCTCTTCAGTGGAGTGGATATTTTAACATAGTAATATTTTTCTGTAAATTAATCAGTACCGTTTGTACCCATCTAAATGTTGTCATTGTGGGAGTAAGATAGACTGAAGTACTGTACTTGTCTGACAGTTTCACAAAATTGAGGAAAAGGGCACAAGTGGTAAGCACCGATAACGAGCCTAGAAGTTACCTGGCTCATTTGTTAATGTAATAAATGTTTCACACCAGATTTGAAAACTGTGTATTTTTTGTTCTCGGTCTAGCTTGTAAAAGTATAGCCTCTGGAGTTAGATTTGGAGTGTGTGATCAGAAAGCTTAGTAGATTTGTTACTTTGTCAGTTTCTATCATGTTATAAGACATTGATTTAATGCTAACAGATTTTGCCTCTGTTCAGAAAGTTAATTTTGAAATACCCAACCAAGTCTTTTTTAGAGGCACATTGAACACCTTGGCCTTTTATGTCTGTTGGAAAACTGAATCTTTCATCCTAGCTCTCATATCCATTCTCAGTAATAAGTGGTTTCAACACAACTTCTTATCTGGGTTCAGTTTTTTAGTGCAAATGTAGCCTCCAGATACAAAATACAGAAACCTAAATCAAAGATGTTTCAAATCATTGGAATTCACAAATAGCACGAAGCACAAATAGAGATTTCCGATTTACCTCAGGAGTCAAATCAAAGTTTATTATGACCAAAGGCTAATCACAAAGAAAAGAAAAACAACAACAACAAACAGACAAATGCATAAACTTAAGCTTTTAATTAATGTACAGTAGGTGGAACTTAAAAGGGATGTGGTGGCCCAGTGGGTTAGGACGCTGAGCTTGTCGATCAGAAGGTCGGCAGTTTGGCGGGTCAAATCCTGAGTGCCACGTAACAGAGTGAGCGCCTGTTGCTTATCCCACCTCTGCCAACCTAGCAGTTCGAAAGCACGTAAAAAATGCAAGTAGAAAAATAGGGACCACTACGGCGGGAAGGTAACAGCGTTCCGTGCACCTTTGGTGTCTAGTCATGCCGGCCACATGACCACGGAGACATCCTCAGACAAGCGTTGACTGTTCGGCTTTGAAACGGAGATGAGCACCAGCCCCTAGAGTCGGAAACAACTAGCACGCATGTGCAGGGGAACCTTTACTTTTACCTTTAGGTGGAACTTGGTTTTCAGGATCATCATCTGCCAGATTCTCAAAATTTGGAAATATTTATAAGTGGCCTAAAAGTTTTTCTTAGCTAATAAGAAGGCTTCCTGAAAATTGTCTGACTGCCGTGGTATTATTACTCAAAAAGGAGAAATTCAATTTTAGCATAAGACTAAATAAATACAAAAGTATATGTGCATTAGTTTTGATTTATTTTGTACCGCAAAGCTTTACGCAGTGGGTGGTAGAAATTTTATGATACCACCTTGCAGCAGTACAGTGGGAAGGGCACTGCAATTTTCCCTTCAAAAGTCTCATTGGTGTATAGAATAGTTGATAGTTGATAAATTAGTTGGAAGTACTGTAGGTCATAAGATGTGATTTTCTAAATGTCTGTCTTCCTTATTTTTAATACATGATTTTTACTGACATTTTTAAATAAGATCTAATATCTAATAGAAACTAAGGAAGAAAAAAGAAAAAGGGAGAGCAAAAAGTCCAAGAAAAGAAAGTTGAAGGAAAATGCAAAAGATAGATAAAAAGCAGTGTATTTCTGATATTCTTCACAGCAATTCTAAGTACAATTACCGTATATTTTAAGTTTTCTAAAATTACATCAAATTCTCTTCCTTCTATAATCTGTCTTGTCTAACCATCAAAGCCATAAATCAAAAGTTCATTTGTTTCATTTCTATACAAAAATCTGTAAGAGGTTTCCAGTCACCAATAAATGTAGATAGTGTCTTTTATCAAATTAAAGAAGTTAATTTATCCATCTCAGCATGATCTGTCAATTTCACCATCCATTCCTCCATAGTGGGTGGTGTCAAATCTTTCCATCTCTGTGCATAAAATTAGCTCACTATCATAAATTGAAATAATCTTCTATGTCTTTTTTCTGTTTATCTGTTAGTTTTAAAAGGAAATGTTCTGGCTTCAATTGAATATTAATCTTTAAAATTCTTTTTTTCAAAGTACATATTTAAATCCATCTTTTTAGCTTTTTTTATTTCTCCACCAAGTATGATAAAATGTCCTTTCATGTTGTTCAATTATCAAGAAACATTTGAAGTGCCTTTATGTATTCTTGATCATTTCTATAGTGTTATGTACCAATGATACCCTAATGTAATAATAATAAAAAATTCATAAGGCAATGTAAACTTCAGCCCTTTTAACATGTTTTATTGGTCCACTTGTTTATTATAATCAAATTAGCCCATTTTTCAGACATTCTTTAACCTGTTGTTCCTCTGTTTCAAATTTCAGCAAAAGTTTCTACTGCACATGTTAGCATTTACTTGTTTATCATCAGTGCATAATTGTATTTCAAATTCTGACTGATGTAACTTCATACCATGTTTTTTTATTCTTTTTGAATCTTTTTGATAACTATAAGTGGGAAGACCATGGATTGCTGTGTCCTTCTGCTGTTAGCTGTTTTCTTGATTTAATTTTACATTCCTCTTGATGGTTTCCCAATAATTCCCATTAAGTCAATTGTGTGTCCTTGTCTTCTGTTTCTCTTCTATGATATGCTTCTTGACCCAAGAGCAACAAGGGTGTTTTCTATTCCATACTCTCAATATGATCTTTCTAATAAAAGGAATTTTAAAATCCATATAAGGATCTTCCAGATGGACTAGAAATTATTACTGAAAGTGAAATCAGACAACCTAGATGGAGTCCAGTTAAGCTTATCCTACCAGTTAATTGCTGCTATCCAAGTTTTACATTTTATTCTGGCAAGGCCTGAAAGCATGAATTATATATATGTGGATGCCAAACATAGTTCTGCAAAGATTGGATTATACACACTCAAGTGGCCTGAAATCCTATATGACCCAAGTGCAACTTCAAATAGAAGATATGCCAGACTATTTTCAGGAACAAGTTTGATGTCAGCAGGGAGAAAATTATTGTTATTTTTGCTGGAATGACATATGGTACACTAGAAAAATAGCTGAGGTACTGTTTGCACAACATTGAACAGCTTTCTTGCACTGATAACACATCCAGGATAACTGAAGGTGTTAATTTGCCCAATTATAAGGTTGTTGATAGGCTTCCTATAGACTGTGGACTTTTAGAGAAGACCCTGGTTTTGTCTATTGATCATTTGCTTTCTCAAATATGCATATTAAGAATCTTCTGTATGGAGGTGTCCCCGGAGGCCTAGTATATGTGAATAAGGTTTTTCATATAATCTTGGGCTAGATTTAAGGTTCAGAGGTTGGGGTTGGGATCTCTTGCAGAATGTACTGGCGATGGGTGTTGCTAAACCTTTAGAGGGGGATGATTTGCAATACATGGGAGCAAAGGCCAAGCTCCTCTTGTTGAATCAAATAGTTATTCATTTTATTGTGTACATTGCTGCTTTGAAGTTGCTGGCAGTTGTTTTCAGTGATTTGAAAAGAGGTGCTTTTTTATCTGGCTCGTTGTTGTGCATCTTGTTGATCTCAAGGACATGCCTCTGAAAAAAATCCAGAAGCAGGGCAAATGGAAATATGTAAACAAGTGTCAAACTAATATGCTCACACAAGAGCAGCATCCGTTATAAATCCAGGTAAACAACTTATTATTCTGGAATGATAATTAATTCCAATGAACTTTTCTTTCAGGAAAGAACATTTGACAATCATTCACAAATGTCATCAGCAACCTTTTTAATATATTTTATTTATTTATTTATTTTAATTCCATTTATATCCCGCCCTTCTCCGAAGACTCAGGGCGGCTTACAAGCTTAGCAGTAGCCTTCATTCTATGTATATGCCTGCTTATTAGGGCTTTCGCGCGCCCCCCCCAAGCGGCATTGTTACAAAGTCAGCTTATTGCCCCCAACAATCTGGGTCCTCATTTTACCTACCTCGGAAGGATGGAAGGCTGAGTCAACCTTGAGCCTGGTGGGATTAAGGTTTCAAAGGAAAAAAAATAGCAGCTCCTTTCCCTAATCCTAAATTTCTTGAGATGATTCAATGTAATTTCACCACAGTAGGAATGCAGATGCTCTACAATCTCAGACATGCTCTGAAAATAAAAGGGTAAAAAGAGATGGGCTATGCACAGCAGTCTTCCCCAAGCTGGAATCTTGATAAATTGGTTTATAACTCCCATTATTCTTTAGCCAGGATGATCAGTAGGCTTGGGATGATTTGGGAATTAAAATCCAACAAAGCCTCAAACCATTGGGCTAGGGAAAGTTACCCTAGAGAGTGGCAGAAAAAGTTATCTTGCATATTTGTGGCAACGTAAAACATTTCTTTTTCAAAAAGATACCGTTCACTGAAATCCCATCTGGGTACTTAGAAATGGTGACTGAGAACTGTGGCATGTGTAGATTGAGCTTAGTTCACACAGGTTAATCATTATACAGTAACATGACAATATTTTTTTAAAAAATCATATTAATATACACATTAATATTTGTTCACTGTAATACTGCTTTTTCTGTTTACAAGTATGGCTTTTCCCTAAAAATAGAATAAAATTCATATTTATAGGACTGTGTAATGCTTCAGATTCAATCAGCTTTGGTCAATATAACCAATTTCCAAAAGTTATTTCAGAGCATGTAGCAACAAAATGGTTTTCAATTTCTTAAATGCATCCATGCCTTTCTTAGCACCTTTCAACTTTCTTCTATAGCTAACTTGTTAAAATTACAGAACATATAAAGAACATATCTCCTCTACCTACAAGCCCAGAAGTACTGAAGCAGATTTTCTGTTATTCAGCACTGTATGTTAATGGGTTGTTTGCCAAGATTTAAATTATTAGTGTACCAAAACACAGCTTCTTTGCAGCCAATGAAGAAAAAGTAGTAGTTAATTTTGCTGACTAGAATATTAAAACATTTTGATTGGGATTTTAATATTTTAACATTCCAGCCAGATAGGCTTAAACACACCCTGACAATTGCAGTTTTGTGAAGCAATCACTAACTCTAATTTGCCATTGTAGAAGTTACATTACTATTCTATCCATCACCTAAATTCCAAAGTATTCATCTGAATCATTTTTTAAATGTATCTGTGATTTCATCAAATTTGAAAGCTATCTATGTGGGCAAAATGTAGCAGAAAGATCAACACAGAAAATTAAGTAGTTGCTCTCTGTTTATATTCCTTGTTTTTTAAACATGGTTTTCATTTTCCACAGACAGTATTTTAATTTGAAGAAATCGAAGCTAAATGTCCAGTGTAAACTGCAACACCTTTTTAAAATAAGAGAACAGAAAATTCAGGAGAATATAATTTAGGTCTTTTGTTAACAACAGCACTGGAGAGAGCAGTACACAATTTGATTAATCCTCATATTTTGGATTGTGTCCCATTAGGCTAGTTCAAAAGCTGATTTAATATCTCAGCCTGAAGTGTGGCTTATATTGCAAATTTATTAGAAGACCTTTCTTGTATTGACATAGTATTGTATGTATTTTTAAAATAATAAAGTTAATACCTTTCAAGTACCAGGGCATTTGGTTTTAATATGTTCTCACTCATTCATGGTATTCCAGTCTTCCATGGGGGAAAACAGTCAAGAGCCCATTACTATTATAAGAAATAGACACATATTTAATATATATTGCTTTTCTCCAAAAATGCCACATAAATATCTAACAGACAATACTAAGATTAATAAAAATATTAAGGGGAAAAATACTTCACAGTTTCTTCATAATATTTGGATATGTGTAATCCTTGACTTACGATCATAATATAATGGACTGTCACAATGGACATGAAGCAGGTCACCCACATAATGGATCCAATTTTATGACCTTTTTTGTGGCAGTCATTAAGTGGTCCAATGGTTCGTTAAGGGCAGGTTTTGCTGAAAACTGGAAGTAAATGCTCGTTTTCAGAAAAAAATCATCATCATAAACACAATCATGTGACTGGGATACTGCAAAAGGCTGTAAATGCAGGCCAGTTTCCAAGTGCCTGATATGGGAGTGGGAGCCATTTGGAATGTCACAAGTACCATCAGGGAGATCCATCATAACTTCAAACAGTACTAAGCAAGTGGTTATAAGTTGAGTACTGCCTGTATTCCCTCATTTAGTTCATGTTAAATAAGATCTTGCTTTGCCTTTTTCCTATCATGTCCATACAGAGATGAAACAAGTGTGGTTCAAAAATGATATTTTCTTAAAGAAAAACAAAAATATTTTGTGAAGTACAATACTTGTGTGAAAAATATGATCCAATGATGACTTAAACAGTATTAGTCAAGCAGGAATTCCTTTGTGAACTACTTGTTGGGGTCCTGTTATTGCTTAACTAAAATTTTACCATACGGAATTGCTTAAAACCATTGGGTTTTTTTACTATTACCAGGCACATTAAATCCCATTTTGGGAGGAAAATGCATGCTTATGAACAATGTTTTGGGGAAATATAGTAATATAGTCATTTTGGTTGTTTGAAGACTGTGTTAGCAATGAGAAAGTCATTGAAATGGAAGAAATGAATAAGTAATTCTCTTCTTTCATTGTTGGGTCCTAGGCCATATGTTCAAATTACATTTTCCTTCTTGATATTTACAAACATTGACATTCCACTCTTCAATCAGAAGCAGCATGTCTTGCTTCTATGTTTAGTTGCTTTCACACTGAACGTAACTGTAAAAGTCACCAGCCTTCTCTTTTTCTATATAATAAGTTGGAACATTAGATAGCCATGGTATTAAAGATTGTCCACAAAGGCTGATTGATATTATTCGCTGACTAATTTCCATGGTACCAAAGTACTGTGCTTCATGACTCAGAGAAGCAATTCTGTTCCTTCGTTTTTGTGCATAGTAGATGGTAACAGATGGTACTGAGTAAGTAGATGGTACTAATAACAGTAGATGATACTAATGTAGATGGTACTATTAACAAATAAATTACGTTTTCTGTCAGTTTTTTAAAGCAAATTAGAGCTGAAGTGATTCCCAAAGTTTACATTTATACAAAAGAAAGAACAAAGAGATCATGGGGAAGAGGAGACATTATTAGCTCCTTTGACATTATCTGCATGTTAACTATGACACTGTTCTTTCATGTTAGATGGATCCAGATAGGTTCAACCTTTCTTTTAATGCAAAAGAAGCAGTTTCCTTGTTTCAAGCATGTCTGTGGACAAATATACAGTAATTAAGCTCTGCTGATCAAATAGCAGTGGTGATATAGTATACAATTAAGTGTCTTTGATCAACTGGAAATAACTGGAGAAGAGGTAGTCCTTAGCTTAAAACTGAATGCTTAGCAACTGTTTGAAGTTATAACAGACCCCCCCCCCAAAAAAAAAAAACAACACCTTACAATATGATTTTGAAGTGGAGAAATTTTGACAGTGGCGACCCCTGCAGTCCTGTGATCACATTTCAGGCACTTGGTAACCAGCTCACTTTTATGGCTGTTTGAAATATCCCACAGTCATTTGAGCATGGTTCTAGGAAACTGCTAAACTGGCTGGAAGGAGGGGTCAAGTGAAGCCCTAGCTTGGAGTTCTTGCACAGCTGCACTTTCCCAGGAGAAGGGAAGCAGTCTGGTGACTTTCTGGTAAGATAGGTGGTAGATAATAAAGTTACTGACTTTCACTGCTTTATAGCCATAATTTTGGGGGTCAATTATGGTTGCAAATTGAATATTACTTGTAATGTTTGCAAGTGACCACTGCAGCAGTGGGAGAAAGTGAAATAGTAACTGGGAAAATAAAATTTGAGAAGAGTGCTTAGAAGGAGATGCCACTTAATTTGAAGCTAGAATGAAGTCCGAACTCTGGAGAACCTCTGGAATCAAAAACAGGGCAGGATATTTTGTATTGAAATCACCTCCCCTTTGTTGCAGCTCTGTGATCTAAATTAGCATTCCCTCTAAGATGGGTATGTATTTCATTCTCCAAAGACTTTAGAAATCAATTGACACCTAGCTGTAAATCTTTGCTATGTTTTTTTGAATATTGTTGTCTAGTCTGAGCAGTCATGTTTTGTTATGGTATGTTTTTAATAGTATTTTAATTATGCATTTGATATTTTGTAAGCTACTCATAGTCTTTGTGATGTTGATCTTAACAAATTTATAGGAAGGAGGGAGGGAGGAAAGTGTGATGACAAACAAAGAATTTTGTTTCAGGTAAAGGAACAGAGACAGGAAAGCTTGTAAAGATACAACTTGTATTCTCTCTGATAGACAGAGACTGCTAAACTCAAGTCAGTTCTACTTGTAGACAGACCTTTAAAAATTAAACTGATAGATTATTGAAGGAGGATAACCATAAGGGAAATAGAAAAGGATGTAGATCAAAAGCAGTGATGCTTTATCACTGTATAAATAGAACAATTCCTACTCTTCCTGTTAGCAAAGGGAGAGTTTGCAAACTAGGTTTGCAGTTCTGCTGAAATCCATTTTGACGAGGTGCTTAACCTTCCTTCCACAGGCATGAGTATCTGTTTCATTATGGTGAAGTATTGCTTCAAGGTTTTCCTCTTGGATGTTAAAATAATATTCACCCATCTTTGAGAACAAATATATTAGCATACAACATGTCTGGTTCTAAAGCAAGATAGTTCCCCACTAGATATATTTGCAGCCAAGGCATGGAGTAAATGTAGGTATTTCTATTCTAATTTCCCTTCTTACTTCCTACTTAGAAATAAGTGATTGATTGGTTGGTTGATTATGTGCCATCAAGTGATTGTTGAATCTTAGCCATCCTACAGATAGATTAGGACTAAAGAAAGGGGCTAATTATGTTGCCTGGCGTTCTCTGGTGGGCTATTAGTCTCTTTTTCTGGCTGGTGGCATATGGTTTTCCAGTAGTCATTGCATTGTGGGTTCTTTGGACCTTCCACTCTCATTACTTCAAAAGTATTTCCCTGACTTCTCCTGGGACTAATGAAAAGCTGTCAACAATCAGTGCTGTCTAGAATTCATGTTGGCCTGCCAGACATTGTGCTTCTCTCTCCTCTTGTTTACAGTTTTCCCTTCCTTCTTGCCGGCATAGCAGAGCCCCCTTTTCTTATGGAGAATTAAACTATGCCTTCTATTCCTGGAGTTGCTATCAGCTAAGAACAATTTGTTTGGCACCCATTTAGCCAGTCTCTCTCTCTCTCATCCTCTCCGCCCCCTCTCTGAGAGAGAGAGAGAGACAGAGAGACAGAAGAGTAGAGAAAATTGTGAAAATTGCAGATTGTCACAGTATAAGTTCTAACATTTTCTGTTACAATTTCTTGTGTAGCCTTCTTTTTGATTATGGACATATTTACTCTGTCAGGATACCCAGTTGTGAGTATTGGCTGCTAACCATTTTTGAAGGCCATTAGTGGTTCCATTAATTGACAGTCCACTGCAAATGCAACCTCTTCCCATATTTCCCTGCTTTGCATTGAAAGTAGTATTTTTTTAACTTGTGTCAGCTCAAGCATTGTTGTCCAGTTTTGACCCTCACATTTTGAGTAAATTACCAGAAAGAAGCAATAATGTCCCATCACTTGGATGAATCCAACACAGTATATCTTGCAATCTATTTAGTCTGAGGTACAGATGTAAAGATGTGTATCATCAGTATACTGATTACAGAAAACCCTGTGTTAACAGATGATCCCAATCATCTTGATCAGAGGTGTCAAACTGCCGGTCCACGGGCCGGATGCGTCATCCAGAAGCTGTGCCCACCACATTGCCAGCAATGGCAAAACCGTCCAGATAGGTTGTGCGACCTTCACGTGACATCGCGAGTTTGACATGTCTGATCTAGATGTTAAATAGGAATTAATAGAAAGTGAAATCTTAGGGAGGTGGACCTTAGTGGTTTTCTAATCCAACCTGCTGCCCAGAGCAGAAATTCTCAGACTGTCTTATTCTCAGACTGTCCTATTCAGTTAGATTTCATCAGAATTTCTTTTGATAAGAAGGAGAGAGTTTGACTGACATGAATGTCCTGTTTCATAGTATGCAATCATCTCATCACTGGGTTGCTGCCTTCCTTGTGTCCCACAATTTACTTACACATTAGAAGAAGACATCATAAGGGTTGTTTTTTTTACAATTAGGAATTGCGAGCAGCTGCACAGACTTCAGAATAATGAAAAATTGTTCAACAGAGAGCAACGGTATCTGCATTAGCTCCCTCTACTGCTTTCAACAATAAAATAAGCTTCAGAACAGCATTAAGAGGAATTGAAATTTAACTATTGGGACTCTGAGAATATGGTAGAAAAACAAATCTTCTTTCTGAGGGAAGAAAACAACTGAGAAACCATCTGAGGGCAAATTTCAGAATAGTTTTAGCTGAAATATCAAATATTGCAGATGACTTTTCCCTTCATAGCTGTTAGCTAGAAGCTGTGACAGAAATTTGCAAGGGAATAGAGAATCTCAAGGTTTCAGAAGAAATATTTTTTTCTTTCAATGTAATAATGCCTGTTTCTTCATATGCTCTTTTAACAAAACAATCCCTTTATGTGAGGGAACATAATGAAATATATTAAACATAGAATACATAGAATGAAGGCTATTGCTAAGCACATTGATTTGTGCTTTAAATTGTAAGCTGCCCTGAGTCTTCGGAGAAGGGCGGGATATAAATGGGATTAAAAAACAAAACAAAAACTATAAACTCAGAATATTCTGACTCTGACAACAAATACACAACTACCAAGTGCATCAAATAAATGTACAAGTAGTCCTGGACTTAGAGTAGTTCATTTAGTGACTGTTCAAAGGTACAACAGCACTGGAAAAAAAGTGACATGACCATTTTTCATACTTTCGACCATTGCAGCATCCCCATGGTCACATAATCAAAATTCCCAGTGCAACTGAAACAAGAGTGTTAAGCAAACTCACAACTCTTAAGAGGTCAAGTTTGGGATTTTTTCCTCATGGATACCAACAAGGTCAAGAACTCTTTGAGAAAAAAATATATGACAGACATCTTAGAGAAGGAAACTTCATTCTATAAGGATTTGCTCCAGGTTAATCTACAATTTCCAACAGAACAAACTTGGGACATTTTTTTCCATGGAAATAAATAAGGGTGAGAACATCTTGAAGAAAAGAGACTTGATAGACCCCCTTGACAAGAAAAAGATGTCATTCTATGAAGAAGACAAGCTAGAGGGGGTGTGTTAAATTTAATGATCTCATTAGTTAGGATGAATTTTTATAAGTTTGATATATGCATTGAAAGAAAGCTTTAAGGTAGCTTCATATATATAAAATGAGTTTGTAAATGCATGACTTCTGTCTTTTTATGTAATGCTGAGAAAGCTGTAATGTAGTTTGGTGTTCCCCCCCCCCCTTATATATAATACTTGAGTATAGTTTAAAGTTAGTAAAATATCTAAACTAGAAAAAGTGTTTTCTCCCTTTAGGATTAAAAAAATTGAAATAATACAAAGAATTTCCTTAATATGGATTATGATAAAGATTAATGAGTCAACAGAAGTACCGGTATATATTATTCCCCACAGCAAAGAGAAGCAGAGATGGTCAAACTGATTTTTTTTTATCCAAAGAAGAGAATATATCTAACCCTGTTTCTATTTTGAAATTGCTTCCGGATTTTGTGCTTGCAATAAAAAAAATATATGAAATTTTGATTTTGTTTTTTGCTAATTAGATAGATTTATTGATATAGAAATGGCTTGTACATACTGTTGTGTAAAAATAAAAAGTTGGGTTTGTAATGTTATCTTCTACTGTGCTAAAGAGAGTTGGAAATTAGTGCCTTTTTCTTTTCTCTCTTTACACCATTTTTTCTCTTTCCTCCCCATTCTCCTAGTTTTCTATTACTTTTTCAAATTTCTCTTTGTATTTTATATTTTGATAATCCAATAAAACTATTATAGAAGTTACAAATAAATAAATAAATTCTGATGCTTGGCAATTTGTTCGTATTCATGATGGTTGTACTTTCCTGGGATCGTGTGATCACTTTTTGTGACCTTCTGATAAGCAAAGTCAATGGGCAAGTCAGTTCACTTAACAACCGTCTTACTAAGTTAACAGCTGCACTGATTCACTTAGCAACCCTTGTAAGAAAGGTTGTAAAATGAGGCAAAACTCATTTAACAAATGTCTCACTTAGCAACATAAATTTTGGGGTCAATTGCCGATGTAAGTTGAGGACCACCTGTACAGAGAGAGTGTGCAAAGTTACAGTGTTACTGAAAATAAATGTTTTATGACCAGTCCTTGAAGTTTCAACCATCAGAGTATCCCTGCAGTCACATGCTCACAATGTGGCTTCTTAGGTATCTAGATCATAACTATGATATTGCACCAGACCCCAGAGATGTGATCACCGTTTGCAATACTCTCTACTGGCTTCCCACAAGCAAAATCAATTAGAAGGTCATAAGTCACTCCAGTAACTTGATCTTGCTTCTTCCCCCCCCCCAAGAAAGCCACTATGGAGTCTGAGATCCCAAGGATCTCATGCTGTGTGGTATCCCCTTTACACCCTCCCATTATTCATAATGCACACCTGCAGCACCACCCTTGCCAATGTGCAGTTTCTGCTGCCCCTACCAGGCCTCTTCCAAGCTGACCGCAATTACTGCTATCCTTCCCTAGTCTCCCTCCGACCTGCCCACAGCCTCCACTGGCCTCCCTGTGTTCCATAGTGCCTACCTGTGGCATCCCTTACCCTCCCATGACAACCCCATGCTCCTTGCCTAGGACTCCCACCTCTTTAGTTCCATGCTTTTTCAGAGAGAATTCACACTTCACCATAAAACTGGCTGAAGTGGTACAGAGCATCACATCGACTTGGGATTACTGAAGAGAGAGGATGGGTGTTGGATAGTACCAAGATTCAAATTTTGATCCTTTCCAGCTTAGCATCAATTCTTGATGCAGCAAAAGATTCATTGAGTTAGCTCAACAAGATTAGAATCTTTACTGAAGACACAAATTAAACCATACACATATCCCCAGTATGAAGCTGTAAAATGTTTTTTGTACCAACTTTGGATTTTGGGTTAGGTTAAACTTTAGTTTTTGCTCTTTCCATTCCAAATGGACAAATACCGGTACTTTTTTTACTCTTTTTCCTCACTATGTATTCAAAATGGGCTGTGATTAGTATAAGCCAAACCTTGGCAATTTTGACCATTCCTGTAGACTTTGATTGTTGTAAGCCATGTTGAAAGGAATTCAAAACTAAATAAAATCTATTACAGATAGACCTTAACTTATGACTAGAATTGGGACTGGAACCTCCGTCATTAAGTGATGCAGTGAGTCACACCTGATTTTACTACTTGTTTTGCTGCAGTGATTAACCAAATCATGCAGTTGTTAAGTGAATGCAGCTTTTTCCTTTGACTTTGCTTGTTGGAAATCCCCTAGGAAGAATGAAATGGCAATCCCATGGCCCCAGAATGCTGCAACTGTTTTAAATATATGCCAGTCCCAAGTACCCAAATTCTGATCATTTAACCTGAAAAAGCTGCAATGGTTTAGATAGAAGGCCTGGTTATAAGTCATTTTTTTCAGCACTGTGGTAACTTCGAAAGATTGTTAAACAAATGTTGTAAGTCAAGGACTACTTGTATATAGATTTCAGTAATAATTGTTTCTTTCATCATTGATAAATAATATTAGATGAGACCATTTATGCATGTGTGCATAAAAGAACAAACACACACTAAATCTTGTTATAAATCTCATCTCCTTATTACTATTATTGCTTAGTTCTCCATATCCAAGTGACCTTTACATTTGAGGGCTTCAAAAGGCAACTTGCACTGTGTTATGACAGATACATTTCAAAATTTTTAGCAGGCTTCTGGCCTAGATTTGATATATTTGATTTTAAGTAGGCAAGTTTTTTTATTGTTAGGTTTTGTTTTATTTATTACTTATTTATTACTTCATTTAAAAAGAAATACCTTCACACACGTAATGATTCTGAAAAAACAATATAGCTATTGACAATATACTTAAAGAGTAGAAAGGTTACTAATTGCTATCAATAGTATGGTTTTCTGTTTAAAAACCTGGTACAAGTTAACCTGAGAAAGAAACTATTTTACATTTGCCATCACTCTTTAGTTTTACTGCATTAATCTTACCTTCTGTCCTTTCTTTGTCCTTTATCTATTTGCTAAAGTATTTTGTCTATGTGACCAAAATCTTAAGTTTTGTCATTTTATTTCTCCATCAATGAAATGGATGATAACCACCGCTGACCTCAATTACAGAAAAGGTTTATGAAGTCCTACTCATATCTGCTGAAATAGATTGCCTTTAATAACAATGCATCTATTTATAAAATTCTCTCTGTCTGTCTCTTTCTTTTTTATTTTCTTAAAAGCTACACACTGACCAAGATAAAGGAGATGGAAATTTAAAATACATATTAACAGGAGATGGAGCTGGCAGTGTATTCGTTATAGATGAAAACACAGGAGATATTCATGCAGCAAAACGGCTGGACAGAGAAGAAAGGTCTCTGTATGTGTTACGTGCCAAGGCTATAGATCGAAATACTGGAAGACAGGTGGAACCAGAATCAGAATTTATCATTAAAATCCATGATATCAATGACAATGAGCCCAAATTTACCAAGGATATTTACACAGCCAATGTTCCTGAAAAGTCTGCAGTTGGTAAGCATAATTTATCATCATGTAAATGTAGAAGAATGTTAAAGGAGACTGAGAACTAAGTCACTTTTCAGTAATCAGTTGTGCCCTCCAGGCTGTTTGGAGAATTTAAAACAGTAATAAATCCTTTCAAATTTATTACTTGAACTGCTCCAGGTTGTCAGCAGTATCTACTTTTTTCTGCCCTATTGATTACCATATTGTTTTTGTTCATCATTAATAGTCAAATGGAAATGTATCAGACATTGTATGACCTTAGGAATTATTGTCATTTAGCAGTAAGCCACTGAAATCAGTGTTTAATAGAACCATGTTTATTCATAGTCAGTAACAATTAAGTATATAAGTTTCACATTAAGATTTTGGAAGACAGAGTGGTCTAACAGCAGCATTTTATTTTCTCATAAAGCTTTCAAACATCTGAACCCTAGGAGATACAGGTTCATCCTTTTGAAAAAGCATGTGTTGTAAATCAGTACATTCATCTGTGATAGTAAATACACTATGTAAATCCAAAATCATTGAGTTGTGGCACATGCTGAGAATTATGCACATGCATAATTTACAACAATTCCCAACTATTTCTAGTGTTTGCTTTAACCACCCTAGCTTACTGTTTTATCCATATTGCTAATAATTAGCCACTGTTTTTTTTTTATTTACAAGGCTTTGGAAATTAAATTTAAACAGGAAAACCAGATTATAGTTAATGATGGTTAATTCCAAGCAAATGCAGCAGTTTATGAATTAAAAGAAAATCATAAAAGGAAAAATAAAGAATTTGGACAAGTTAAAAAAAAGAGCAGCTGGAAAATTGTTCTTTTAATGATAATAATGGTGCTGGAATTTCCATTGCTAAATGATACTTAGCTAAATTGTAAAATGCAATATCACATAGCAATCTGTCATTGTTTTTGATATTTTAAAAAATCTGCCTCCACAATCTATATGGGTAAGTGAAATGAAATGGTAAGTTATAGAACCAAAAAAAGTAAATTTAAGGAAAACCTGAATGTATCATCCAAACACACATAACACACTAAGTCTCAAACCCAAGTTAATGAAGGACAGTTATTGTAACAATGTAAATTTATATCAGTGATTCTTAAATTGTTTGACCCCATTACCCCTTTGCCTGGTCTCAAATAGTGTAATTAACCCCCCCCCCCAAAAAAAAACCTTCCACAGCCCCAAATTGCATCCTTACCTTAGAAACAAGCAATTACAAATTGCTCTATTTTCGCCAGTATATGTTCAAATTACAGTTATAGAATCACTGTTCTATATCAAAATGAATCATGTTATGCCAGGGGTCTTCAAACATAGCCTTTTTATGACTTGTGGGCTTCAACTCCCAGAATTCCTCAGCCAGCGTGCCTGTGTTATGCAGTGATGTGATGACCTGGTACATATAAGAATAGCTGGATTCTCACAACTCATTGAACCACAAACTCTCCAACCACAGGTCAGCCTAATCTAGCTATGCTGCATGAGTCCAAGCAAAAAAAATCGAACTGTTAACAGTTTTAATAATCCTAATATTATATATCTTCATAGTAACTTAAAAGAATAAATACTGTTTTCAGGACATAATCTCTGAAGCCCTGTACTGTCAAAGCTACTTACAGTTCTTGGATATTCCTGGATGCTCAGAGGTATACTTGCCATAATGACATAAAGCCATAGTGTATCTGTATCTGAAAAAAGGGAATGACATTCTGTTTGCATTTTAAACAGAAGAAATTGTGCAAACATGCACTGCCAGAATCTATAACAAATGGCTATAACAATTTCTTGTGTTTCTCTGCTTGCCAGGAAGGGGGTTCCATAAGGATGAACAACTGTATATATTTTAGTAACCAAAGTTAATGGTTGATTTGACAGACCCAAGGTCTAGTTTACGTCTGAAATGGACTGTTATTAAAGGTTCTACCCAGTGCTTTTTTTGTAAAAGAAAAAGGTGCCGGAACTCACACATGTCATACAACCCGCCTTGCCTAATCTACAAGGTTCCATCCAAAAAAGGTGCCGAAACTCCGTTCTGAGCGTTCTATGAGAAAAAAAAGCCCTGGTTCTACCAATACAAGCAGGTGGAAACAAAGGAAAGATTATTTGCACAGCTAGTTTTGACAGTTGGTATTTTTAACAGGTAGAGGGTACTGTATCAGTTGTCTTGATTTTCATGTTCATAAAGAAGTAGCATTGCCATTAAGTATCTTGACAAGACACTATAGCATAGTAGAACATGTGATATTCATGCAGAAGGTCCCAGGTTCAGTCCTTGGCAAGTCCAACTGTAGCTGGAAAAAACGATTCTTGACAATGGCTGTTAATGCTAGGCTAGATGAAGTAGAATTTGCTTTTGATGTATGGAAGCTCTCTATGTTCCCTAGTGTTGTAATCTTCTAGGAACATCTGAAATTATTGTATTGCATTGGTAGGCAAACATCAAGAGAGGGACAGGCTTGCTTTTTCTGGATGAGAGTTAACTGGAAAAGAGATACAATATAGGCTTTCACTAGCCCCCTCATCTCCCAGTTTATAGAAATATGAGAAGCCCCTGGCAATAACTGGAAAGTTTGATAGATCAGAGCACATAACATTTCAATGTCAGTGATATCAGTAATGGAGATGACCACTTTCTGATATTGAATCTCTTTTTCCATATAAGCACACTGGATGTAATGTGACAGCTATATCTATTGTATAGCTAAATCATTCTAACGGCAACCAGCATGAAATCAGATAGGCAGGCACACAGTAGTTTGACATTCTAAATTACTGTTTATTGAAATGCCTGTGTTCACATTACACAAAATACAGTTTCAGCAGTTCACCCATGAAAGGAAGCACGGTAGTTTAGGCAACCAATACTGAACCACATGATAAATCTGTTTTCTCAAGGACAAACTACAAGCTAACAGATTTTCTAGGCATCATTAAAAAAAAGCAGAAAAAATACTACCTAGACTTGAAGTAATAAGTTCCAGGGACTTCAAATGTTCTTAGCGAGCATTTGCTTAACCTTCACTACATAAATAACATAATAAAGAAGTTTATCACAGCAGTTTCTCATAAACTTCATCTCATTAATTAAATGCAAATTAAAATATAGTATCCAGAAATCAATCAGGGGGAAATGTGTTATTCAAATTTGTTCATTCACCATGAATGCTTTTGAATTGAATAATCATTTTATATATTATAAGAAAGCAAATGCATACCCACCAGGAAATTATGATCAATCTTTATTTTGGTTGATATACCCCAACTATACCTACAGTTTTTAATGTTTCAGAATATGAAATCAGTATTATTGGTAGTGTGGATGGATGTAACATAATTTCAGGTAGTTCTTAGTATCTCTACACCAGCATTGAAACATTGATAGTTTACATATTAGATGGATCAGATTCAATATTCACCAAGTCTAGCAAAATATTTTTTAACCAATATAAGTCAACAGAAGAATTGCTGGTGAGCCAGAGAAGTGATGCACTTTTTAAAATCTAACATAATTTTATTAAATATATGTCAGGTCAGTATTATTAGTTGAGAAAGTTATTAGGCAGGAAAATACAGGTCTATGTACAGATGGTTATTTACTTATTTTTATTTCTTAATTTTCTTTAAAAGTATCCAAACTGTATCACTGTCTATCAACTACTTTGGTAGCATAAATTTTAAAATAAGTAAAGTATATGTGGCAGTATGAAATATCTTCTGTTAATTCTGAATCCACAGCCAATATTTTGATGGCATAGCCTCAACTTCTAATAGTACCAGACTGAAAAAAATATCTGTATTGTTTTGTTCATTATTTCATAAAAAATATTATGTTACATTCATCTGATATATTGCAGTTGTTTGATGTTTTCCCTATATTAAGAATCCTGGATCATTCTAGTTGACCTTTTTAAACTCTTTTATTCTATATTGATTTCCTTTTGCATATCTTCTGTGTTTTTTTTAAAAAAGAGATATTTCTATCCATCTATGAGGGCAATTTGGAAATAAACCTCCTTTTAGTTATCAATGACAGACACAGATACAGAACTTTTATTATACACATTAGAAAACTACAACATTACATTACTTTTCAACAGTCACCTTTCAAATTGAGGCGCTTGTCATAATGTCTTAAAAGGTTTGAAATTCCTTAGTAGTAGTCACTCGGTGCCAAATCTTGGCTATGGGAGGGAGTGGGATCAAAAACATCCCAAGGGAATTTCTTCAGAAGTTCTTGGGTGCATATAGCATTGTGCAGGCGAGCATTACTGTGAACCAATACCAATACACTGGAAGTCAGCATGCCCCAATGCTTGTTACTGATGGCTCATCTGAGTTTTCGTAACATTTCGCAGTAGACTTCTGAACTGATGGTCGAAACACACTCCATGAAATTCACTACCAGTACTCCTTTAGCATCTTCACATTTGGTGGGATATTCTATGGCACCACTTCCAATGTGATGTTGGTTCACAATAATGCTTGCCTGCACACTGCTAGATGCACCCAAGAACTTTTGAAGAAATTCCCTTAGGATGTTTTGATCACCCGCCCTATAGCCCAGATTTGGCATTGTGCAATTACTACTATTACTACCTTGTAAGACATTATGACAAGTGCCTCAATTTGAATGGCAATTATGTCAAAAAGCAATGTAATGTTGTAGTTTTCTAATGTGTAGGATAAAAGTTCTGTATCTGTGTCTGTCATTGATAACCAAATGGAGGCTTATTTCTGAATTGCACTCATATCTATCTATCTATCTATCTATCTATCTATCTATCTATCTATCTATCTATCTATCTATCTATCTATCTATCTATCTATCTATCTATCTATCTATCATCTATCTATCTACATATACATAGACTTTTTTCCCAAAACTACAAACTACTAATTTATATTCCAGTGTAAATTCCTCCAACCGCTTAACAAGAAACAACTGGTTAAACATTTTTACTACTGTGGCAACCTTAAGGCACACTAACCTAATGTAATTGTAGGGTTATATTCTTGATCCTGACAAAGCCTGAATTTAATCCAAAATGGTCTGTATCTTTTCTTGAATAAATTCAAAATCCTTTGTAAAGTTCCAGTTCAAAGTCTTCTCTGGAGTTCTGGAATGCAGAAAACAGTAGTGGTGTAAAATGCTATGGAGGGAAGGTTTAGGAATATTGGATATAATTCAATGATTGATAAGCTTGTTCTTAAATCAATTAATCATTGGTTACCCAATGCTCCTACAGAATCTTGTGAGACAAAGTCTAAGTTTTAATGTTCAGCCCATCTCAGTGTTTATTAGTCCTTAACTTTAACACTTATATGATGATGGCTTGTGAGCTGCCTTGGCTAGTTGACGGGATAATTTACTGTAAGGGGAGGGAACAGTGACTGAATCTTTTAAACTACTCTTAAACTCTTAAACTACTCCTTTCCTTCAGCTATAGGCAATGAACACATTGATTTTCTCCTTTTGCACAAAAACTCTTTAAGATATCAGTCTGGCTATTTCTTTTAACAGAAGAAATCTGGGGATTTATATATTCTTCAACTTACAGCCACAACTGAGCCCAAACTTTCTTTTGGTGAGACATCTGTTAAGTGAGTTTTGCCCCATTTTATGACCTTTCTTGCCACAGTAATTAAAAGAATCACTGTAGTTGTTAAGTTAGTAACATGGCTGTTAAGTGAATCTGGCTTCCCCATTGACTTTGCTTGTCAAAAGGTCACAAAAGAGGATCACATGCCCCTGGGACACTGCAATTGTCATAAATAGGTCAGTTGCCAAGCAATTTTGATCACCTGACAACAGAGATGCTGCAACAATCCTAAGTATGGAAAATGGTCATTCCAATACTCAGTAATCCTTCGTGATATACTAGTTTTAGTGCTTCTACTTCACTGTCCTTCAGAAATTCTTCCATTGCCCTTTTTTCTTCTTTAATTATCAGATGAACTTTCAACTTTCCATGCCCACATATTTTCCTTGTTAAGAAGTCTGTCAAGATTGCTGTGAAAATGAAGAGTTCATTGTCATTACTTTTTGGTCTTCCTATCCAGGGTTTTTAATTCTTCTTCAGTCCAGTCCACTATTCCAGCTGTGTATCTAATAACTATCTAATGACTAGAATTGCCCAGGTGTTCAATGCTTTGATGGCAAGAGCCTAATACTGTGGCATAAAATTAAATACTAAACTGTAGATGGATGGATGGATGGATGGATGGATGGATGGATGGATGGATGGATAGTGGGAGGGAAGGGGGGATGGAGGGATAGGTATTCTTTCACACTCTTTGATTCAGAATGATTGGATTAAACCTTTGGCACAGTCTTTAAACTGGTACATGAATGCATGGACAATTTTTTGTTGATAGTGTAGCATAGTATAGTATGGCACTATATTTTCTAAGTTATGTAATTCTTTTCAGAGGCAGATATTTCTTAAACCCCAGATAATTCTTAAGCCCAAGTGAAGTTATTCTTCAAAATCTATATATCGCTCATACCTAATGCTGACACTGCAGTGTATTGCTTAATTGTCCTCCTTGGATAAGTGATTAAAGTCAAGGTCTCTTCCATTCAGTTCAGACATGGATGCACGGAACAAATTTAGAAACTCAGTGATATTGTAGAAAGAAACACAAATGTATTGGATGGCATGAGAATTATTCTCTTTTACAATGTAAAAGCATCTTGTATGAAAGCCTTTTTTTTGCCAGGAATGAAAAAGAATAGTACAGTTCCCCAACTAGTTAATGAAAAAATATTTTTTAATGAGCCATCATTTAATAAAGGCATTTTAATAAGAAATACTACAGTGACTCTCATACTTTCCTCTTTGTGGGGTGTTTTTTTAGGTCAATTGATCTGCCAAAACTGTTGATTATAATTCTTGAATATGGAAATGATGAACTAGTTGTATCACAGGAGACTATAGATTAGAAAACAGAGTGTTTCTAATACCATTGTAATAAACTAATAGAAGAAAAAGCTCAATATAAATGAAATTCAGGTATTCAAAAATTAGGAATTCAAAACAGGAGAGGGAGGAGCAGGAGCAGGAAGAACAGGAGGAGCAGCAGGGAGGGAAGGATGGATAGATGGATGGCTGGATGGAAGGAAGGAAGGAGGAAGGAAGGAAGGAAGAAAAGAAAGAAAGAAAGAAAGAAAGAAAGAAAGAAAGAAAGAAAGAAAGAAAGAAAGAAAGAAAGAAAGAAAGAAAGAAAGAAAGAAAGAAAGAAAGAAAGAAAGAAAAGAGCGGATTAATACTATCAGCTGCATTGATAATATCAACTCCTGCTTTGGTTCTGCTTTCTCAACAAGGCAGTAGTTTCCACCAAGCAATTATGAACAAAGAATGAAGAAGCATAACTGAACCTTCATATCAGTCTCATTCTTGCCAGATAGAACTTGTACCTCTTTCATATCATCTTCTAGATAGAACCTACAGACACTTTTAGGCACTATCGATAGAGGCAGGCACTTGTAATTACCGTAACTTCTGGGCCCATTGTCCAAAAGTATCTTTCAATAAGCTCAATAATAAAATATTTTGTTTCATTCTTTAATTGTAAGTTAAATCTAATTTTCTACTTTATTGTGATCCTTAGTTCCCTCTAGTGTCCAATTTATTAAATCTTATGTCATTTATTTTTAAAAAAAAACATTTAAAACAAAAGCATTTCCTTTTAGGAATGATTCTTTTATAATGGAAATACTTTTTAAGTTCTTAAATTTGTAGTTCTTTCCTCTCTAAAAATTGAAAGAAATTCAACCAATGCTGTCAGACTTGTCAATTCAAAGTACTAATTTATTCTCTCTCTCTCTCTCTCTCTCTCTCTCTCACACACACACACACACACAAACAAACGCATGCACGAAAACGGGGGGGGAGGGAATATGCAGACACATATAAAAACAAGCAATTTCCAGTAGTGATTGAAAAGGGAATTATGCAAACTTAGTGTCCTTTCAAAGGTGCCAATCCCTTTTTGAGCAGGATGGTTATTCCCTCATCTCCCAGAGTTCTAAATCATCTAGAGCAGGGGTGTCAAACTCAATTTCATTGAGGGCCGCATCAGCATTGCGGTTGCCCTCAGGGGGCCAGGTGGGTGTGGCCAGGGTGGGTGTGGCCTACTGGGTGGGCATGGCTAGAGTGCGTATGGCCTACTGGGTGGGCGTGGCCAGCTCTACATCGTTCGCATCAAGGATGCCTATGGGGGCCTGGGCAAGAGTGGGACAGATCTGAGGGTCTCTGGCAGAAGGAGGGTCTCTGGGCCAGGGCCAAGGCAGTGGGGGCCGTTCCCTCACTGTTTCCAGGATGGCTTCGCGGGCCACATGAAACCACTTTGCGGGCCGGATCCGGCCCCCGAGCCTTGTGTTTGACATGTCTGATCTAGAGATCACTTTCTTGTGATCTCCTCATGAGGAAAAGCTGTCTGGAACACTTGTGGTTGATCTCAAGTCATCTCCTTGTGCAGAAAGAGCCAGTCTACTCATTGGCTCTTCATTCTGTTGAGATTGTTAGCATTGTTTTTCAGAGCCATCTTTAGTCTGTTGTTCCTTCCCAAAAAGTCCAAAATTATAAAATAAAATTAGATGGTACAACTAATATCCTAAAACAGTGGGATAACATTTTAAACAGTTAAAATAAATTGACAAATTAAATTAAAATATTTGATTACAATTTAACAGACACAAGTACAAGTATCTTACTTAAGAAAGCAGAAATAAAATACAATGGTAAAATAGGGACACCTAGTTTAGTACTAGTCATTATGAAAAAAATATATATTTTGGAATAGTAATTGATTAGAAACTGAATGGAAGTTTCTAGGTGATATGATATGACCCTTTCATTTTTAGGGAGACTCAGGAGAATAATTCAAATTATAGGAAGGAACAGTTCCACTTTATTTTGTGTTATTCAGACTTTATTTCAAGTAATGTGTCCAGTTCTGGACAAAAAGATTTTTAAATATCTCCAAAACTGGAAGACATTTATAGAAGAGCCACATAGAATAGAAACTAAAAGGGAAATATAGTCCAGAAAGTAAATTTTCTAAGAGTTTGAATAAATTAAGAATGTTTAATATTAAAAAAACCTGAGTGAGTACTATTTAACACATTTCTACTGTATACCTGAAGGATATTTCACAGAAGTAGGTCAAACCCTATTCTCTGTCAAACCATAGTGCAGGCCATGGTTTAATAGTTTTAGTTACCAACGACAAGATCTAATTGGATAATTCCAAAGAATAAGTCTACTTCAACATTGAAATCAATTGAACATCCTTCCTTGGCAGCTATTTATCAGCATTACTTTAATTTAGATACTTCCAGTGATTAAGAGGTTGGTCAGATGACCTAAATGTCCTCTTTCACTGATATAGTCTAGAGTAAGGGAAGATCAAGTGATATGAAAATGAATATCTCTGTGCAGGACAGTTTTAAGAAAATGCATTTCCAATTTCATGTAGATCTTAACGAAATTGGTATTGAAGAAAAAATGATGCATAAAAAATTGAAACACTATAAAATGCGAGACTGAGAAATTTGAATCTTCTATATTCATGGCTGGATTTAAGGAAAGCTAAGAGTTCTCTAGAACATAATTTCAGAATGATTAGCTCACTTGCCATCCTACTATATTTAGCATATAATATTGAAAATATAATATGGTATAAATGGAAAATATATTTCTTTCAAGCCATTCTCAAACTCACGTGTTTTTTTTTTACTTTTGCCCCCATATAAAGCAAATGCTGGAGGAGAGAAAATAGTAGAACTGACTTTATTTCATCTAATTTATCATGAAAAGTGAAATTTGACATACATAATCAATTTCTGTTTACTGTCAGTCAAATGACTAAATTTGCAGTTGTTAAACTTGACTTTTGAATAATTCCGAATTGATCTGGTTTCTTCTGAAAAGGTCAGACCTGAAGGAGAATATTTTGTTGTCAATTTAGGGGTGAGCTGAGCATTAATTGTCATTTATTACAACCTATTCTTTTTTTTTTACCAATACTGCGTGCATAATTGGCATCATCCTTAGCTCAGAAAAATCAAGTATACAATTTATCTTAGCCTGAGCAATGTTGATATGCATGCTTATCTATTCCTGTTGGGGCACATATTGTATATGCTGTACATTATGAACACAAGAACTCAGTAATCAGTTAAACAGAGATTACAAGCAACTGGAGCAATTGTGTTTTAAGTTACTTAAGTACTGGGACCCAGGAATGGTATATAGCACTGAACACTTGGGAACTGCAGAAAAAAAAATCAGAGTATGGGATGAACTTTATATGGCGATCTAGCACAAGAAAGGTGTGGGGAGACAGAGGACCTTTGCAATCCCATTGTCATGCTGCTTTACTAGTATTTCTCATGAAATTATTGCTCAGCACTGATGTACTCATTCTGGAGATCTTATGAAAACTTATAGTTTCTTTTTCCATTGCCACTTTAAAGTCAGCCATGCAATCATCATCACTTCTGCTGACTTTGGAATACTGAAAAGAGTTTAAAAAAGAAATATTCCTGCCCATTGAGCTGTGACATTGTCTCGTGTATAGTGCTTTCCTTTCCTTACTCTATTCCAAAAATGAATAAAGAGAAGAAAGGGAAAGAGGGATTAGGAGGAGAGGGAGGAAGGGAGGAAGATAAATTATATCCACGCCCTCTGGATTTTTAGTATATTTTGTGTTTGGTTGTGCCACAAAAAGCAAACAATTAATTTGAGGAGAAAGCAGCTATGCCATTAAGTCCTAGGCATATACTGTAGTGGTTCAGCCATCAGGCATGAAAGCTAGCTGGATGATTTTCAGACAGTGACTCTCTCTCAACCCAACTCAACTTACAGAGTTGTTGTTGTGGGGAAAGGACACTGTGTTGCTGCCTTGAGTTATAAAAAATAACAACGGTGTGGTCTCATTAAAAGAATGAATAAATAAATAATAATAGGTTTCCCGTTAAAAAGTGTTGCACCTGGTCACATTTTTTAGAACCTGTGCCCGTGTTTGTGGACTTCACTATATAGAAGCTTTGTATATGACTGTTCTGTACCAGCCTGCTACCAGCCCTGCAGAAAAGGCAGGGACAACCCCTTTACAAACGGCAAGAGGCTGGAATTACGGCTGCCAAATTTATAGCTACAAAAACAAACAAGACACGAACCAAGAAACAGGAGCTTAAAGAAACACGAACTATCCAAGCGGTTGCCTTCAGCAAACCAGCCCTCCCCACACATTCCCCTTATATAGAGTTCAGGGCGTGGCTTCTCTCTGCCTCCTTCCAAGAAGCCCCATTGCCTTCCTCTGTTTACTCCTAATTGACTGCCTCCTGCGTCGGGCGTCCTTGAACAGGGCCAGCTGTGGGTCATCTTCATCCACGCTGTCAGGCTCACACAGCTGGGTCTCTGTGGTGACCAAGTGGGGGGGGGGGCTGGCTGAGGGCTCTCATCAGCAAGATCTTCAACCCCCTCAGCAAGGTCTTCAACACCCCCCTCCTCCTCCTCTGAGTCATCCGACCCAACTGCCGAACCCACAGGCTGACCCTGAATCACAACAATGACTATAAGGGAAACATAACAGCTTGCTTAAGTTCAATATATGTGGCTTATATAAACAGATAAAGTCAAGCTGGGAAGTTTATTAACCAGGACTGTGAACTGATTAAGACTAAGTAGATTTAGCAGAAATATATTAATAGCTGTTAGTTAAGACCAAATAAAGCAACTGTTCTTGCAAATGGGAGAATCACTCAATTCAAGCCTTGCATAGTCCCCAGGATCACAAATCATAAAGTAAAAGTTTTGTAATTTAGGGTGTGGGCAGCCAGGTCAGAAGATAAGTGACTTTGATGCTCATGGAAGTATTTAGTGCTGTAACAGCAATATCAGATTGATGCAAATGCCTCTTTACAAGATCTCTGAGAAGAAAAATGCTTCCCTCACTTTGACTTAATGCATTTGCTTGCACACTTTCTTTTCTTCCCTTTAAAAAAAAAACAAGTTTTATCGCTGAATGAATCTTATAGTCTTGGTGAAACAGTATCTCATACAAGCTCGAAATTTAGTGATTTCAGCATGGAAAAATCAGACTCATATTAAGAGGAAAAAAGTTATGAATGGGGGAATAGATGCAAATTAAGTTATTACATGTATGCTTGTACAGGATACTGTGCAAAACTGTACTGCATATCTTCCATCTAGTGCTTTGCATCTGATTTTGTCTGTGTCTGATTTCTCCCCCCGCCCTTTACTTCTTATTCAGCACCTGATGAAACTACACTTTTGTGTGAAAGTCCTGTCTTATATTTGCAATAATCTCTCCAGTGCTTCACATTTTCCCAGGTGTCCCTTCCATAAGAGCTCAAGAGAAGACTTTATGGAGTAAATCTCTTGTGAAACTTTTTTCATATTGGAAGGTGGGCAACTATGGAGGTTCAGAGTAAGAGATACCTAGCGTAGGTAGCAATTTTAACAGGATTGTTGCAAAACATTGTCAAGACATTTTTAAAAAAGAAAGAATACTGAAATACTGATAGAAGAAAAAAATGTGCTTTTAGGGTGTCAAATTTAAAAATTATAGGGCAGATTTTGGCACCATATTAATTCCATCATTACCATGAATTAACCTCATCAATTTAAAGTAATGTTGGAATTTACTGTATTTTAATTATACAGGGAAAGAAGAAAACAAATTTACAAAAAATACCCTTAAAATAATTTTCTTTAGCTTAAGTTAAAAAATTAAGAGTAAAATTACATTTTTCTTACATTAAGTTTCTGCAAGAAGTCCAAACATTTTGTCATTCTGTGATTTGCAGAGAAATATTCACATCTAGAATCAAATGAACTTATTTTTAAATATTTGTTAGTTTTGAAAACAAAAATGATAACACAGATATCAGATGGACTGATATTGGTTTTATTGCAGAAAAATCTATTTTTTGCAGTGGTATGTACTTAAATATTTTAAATGTTGTTGGTGAATTCCAGATCATTTTGTATATGTGACAGAATTGTTCCTTATATGTATCTCAGTAGTAGGGCTAGAAGATATGGGGAAAGAACTGTCCCTGCTCCAATTAACATTATACTTTGTTTAGTAATAGCAGGCTATGATGATTTGAAACTATAGTTTGTCTAAACTCTGTAGACGGATGTGGGGTTGAAGCAAGAAGTCCTCAATATTCTATACATGTATTTTTTATATCAAGTTTCTCTTAGCATACAATAAAATGTTATTGAATACAGTACATAAGACATCAATTATGGTCACCAGTGTAAAAATAAATGCAAGGGTATTACAATGAAATTCATTGAAATTAGAACACATAGATAATGTATTTCTTCCGAGAATCACAAAATATTCTGAAATAATGCAAATTTGTTTTAGGCATAAACTGAAGCAAAATCTTTCTAAATTCTGTTCTTAGAATTTCTGTTTATAAATTCAGTTTCTAAAGTAACATAAAATAAAGAACAAGTCTTAAATTAACACAGTATTTATTCAGGCCAATGAGTCATCCAGGCACAGAGATCCATTTTACCTATGTTTAATAATTGAAATGTAATTCAAGGCAGTGATCTCTCCTCTGCACAACACTTTCTTCAACAACTACACTAACACACACAACATACACACATACACACACATATGTGGAACAGCACATATATGTGGACCAGCTCAAAGAGCATGTTGTATTATGATCAAAGTGCTGAAATTGTTCCTAAATGTTCTACATTTAAAATTCCCATTCAATTAACTGGTCATTCTTTCAGCTTAGCCTATTTTGTATGCTAGCCATCATGAAAATAAGGTGGGGGTATCTCTTCAATTAGTATCTTGTATTTTGTTGGGATGGGAGTTGTCTTAAAGTTTTCCTCTGAACTTCTGTGGTTGAGAGGGACCAGAATCTATCTAAGTACCACTCTAGCACCTTAACAGCTATAATACATCACCATAAAAAAGAAGCAGTTATATGAAGGAAAATATTGCAAATAATATATAGTCTCACTTTAAAAGTGTTGAAGAATGTCACAATATCTGTTGGTTTATTGAAGCATTTCTCATATAAATCCTGAAGCAAAGCCTTTTGGCAACTGTTTTTTGAGGGATTGTTTAATTTTGGCCAACAAATCCATGAAGAAAGCTATTATATTTAAGGTAGGAAGGCAAGTGTCAAGCACAGGAAATCACAAGTCACCGCAGTTCAAATGAATATAAAAAGTTTATTGCAAGCATATACTCTCTACAAGGATCTGAATTACTAATGGTAAAAGCAAATCGGCAGTAGAGTCAATGGAATTCAAGTGGGCTGGACTTAGATCTCTTGTGGGAATGAAGACTGATGATGCATTTGACCCCTTCCTTGGGCTCAGTTTGGTCATCCAGCTGATCTGAATCCAACCGATTGCGACTAAGAACCTGTATTAGGTCTTATCTCGCAGCGATAAGGGCGGCAAGGTCTAATCACTTCGCTACCCTTATCGCGTCCGCAGATAACCGCCCGGCCGCCCTGTTTAGGGTGACCCGCTCCCTCCTTAATCAGGAGGTGAGGGAGGAACCCTTGCAGGGTCGTGCCGAGGAGTTTAGTTAACATCTGTCGGACAAAATTGCTCGGATTCGGACCGGTTTGGACTCCGACTGGGCAGAGTCTGACAATCAGGATACGGGTGGTCTTGTTGATGTTGTCTGGGAGGAGTTTGATCCTGTGACTCTGGAGGAAGTGGACAGGATTATGAGGAGGTTGAGCTCCACCACATGTTTATTGGACCCGTGCCCTTCCTGGCTGGTTTATGCGGCTCGGGAGGGGACACGAGGCTGGCTCCAGGCGGTTATATCTGCATCTTTGAGTGAGGGTAGTTTCCCCGCCGTCTTGAAGGAGGCAATGGAGAGACCTTTCCTCAAGAAGCCTGCCTTGGACCCAGCTGTGTTAAATAACTTCGCTTTCTTGCGAAGGTTGTTGAGAGTGTGGTGGCGCATTAGCTCCCTCTGGTTCTGGATGAAGCGGATTATCTAGACCCGTACGAATCGGGTTTCAGACCCGGGTACAGCATGGAGATGGCATTGGTCGCTCTGGTGAATGATCTCTGGAGGGCCCGGGACAGGGGATATTCCTCTGTCCTAGTCCTATTAGACCTCTCAGTGGCTTTCGACACCATCGACCATGGTATCCTGCTGCGGCATCTCAGGGGATTGGGAGTGGGAGGCACGGTTCTTCAGTGGTTCTCCTCCTATCTCCTGGGACGTTCGCAGTCGGTGTTGGCAGTGGGGCAGAGGTCGACCTCGAGGCCTCTCACTTGTGGAGTTCCTCAGGGGTCGGTCCTCTCCCCTCTCCTGTTCAACATCTACATGAAACCGCTGGGTGAGATCATTCATGGTTTTGGAGTTGGGTATCATCAGTATGCTGATGATACCCAGCTATTTATTTTGACCCCAAACCACCCCAGTGATGCCCTCGACGTGATGTCCCATTGCCTGGAAGCGGTTCAGGTCTGGATGGGGAGGAACAGGCTTCAACTCAACCCTGACAAGACTGAGTGGCTGTGCGTACCGGCATCTCGGGATATTCAGAACATTCCATCTCTTTCTATGGGGGGTGAGTTATTACCCCCTGTAGATAGGGCTCACAACTTGGGAGTCCTCCTAGATTCACAGCTTTCTTTGGAAGACCACATAATAGCTGTGACTAGGGGGGCCTTCGCCCAGGTTCGCCTGGTGCGCCAGTTGCGGCCCTATCTAGACCGGGATGCCCTGCGTACGGTCACTCATGCGCTCATGACCTCTCGTTTAGACTACTGCAATGCTCTCTACATGGGGCTGCCCTTGAGGACCACTCGGAGGCTCCAACTGGTACAGAATGCAGCCGCGAGAGTTGTGTTGGGAGTCTCCCGATACTCCCATGTTACACCTCTGCTTCGTGAGCTGCATTGGCTCCCAGTTGTCTTCCGGGTGAGATTCAAGGTTCTGGTAATGGTTTTCAACGCCCTACATGGCATGGGTCCGGAGTACCTTAGGCATCACCTGCTGCCAGCGTCAACTTCCCTCCGCCCTGTGCACTCCCACAGAGAGGGCCTCCTCAGGGTGCCACCGGTCAGAGAATGTCGATTGGTGGCCCCCAGGGGGAGGTCCTTCTCTGTGGGCGCCCCGGATTTATGGAATCATTTGCCGGTTGAGCTCCGGATGGCGCCCGACCTTCGCTCCTTCCGACGCAATCTGAAGACTTATTTGTTCAAACAAGCCGGCCTGGCCTGATGGGGGATGGGTTTAGGTTTTATTGCTATTTTAAATGTATTTTAATCTACTGTTTTAACTTGGGCATCTTGTTTAATTCTTTTTTAGTTTTTGTATTCCTGTACTTTTATATGTTTGCCCTGTTCACCGCCCTGAGTCCTTCGGGAGAAGGGCGGTATACAAATAAAATTATTATTATTATTATTATTATTATTATTATTATTATTATTATTATTATTATTATTATTATTATTATTATTATTATTATTATTATTATTATTATTATTAATCTCCTATATCCCCACCACACCCCTTATGAACAGTCTGGCAAGAAGGGGGAATTTTGTCATTGTAGAAATGTCTGCAGAGATTACTGAGAAATGATGGACACCTCTGAAGATTGATTAGAGGAAAGCTCTGTTCTCTCCTCTGGTGCTGCAGATGTTGGTGTTTGTCAGCAGAAGCCCATTTCAGCTATCAGAATTCATTTGTGCCTCATTCTAGCCCACGGGTCGGCAACCCGCAGCTCCGGAGCCACATGCGGCTCTTTGAGCCGTCTTCTGCGGCTCCCAGCCGCCCGGTGCGCGCACACCTCTTCGAACGGGCAGTGGTGCGCACGCACCTCTCCAAATGGAGAGTGGCACCGCCCATTTGGAGAGGTGCGCGCACACCTCTCCGAATGGGCGGAGGTGCGCGCGCACCTCCCCAAACCTTTGAAGAGGTGCGTGCGCACCTCCACACGAACGGGCAGTGGCGCCGCTCTTTGGGAAAGCTGCCGCGGCACGTTTGCAGACTGCCGAAAGTGGCAGCTCTGCAAACGGGCCGCGGCAGCTTTCCCAACAAGCAGCACCGCTGCCCACTCCGAGAGGTGCACACGCACCTCTCCGAACGAGCGGAGGTGCGCACGCACCTCCCCAAACCTTTGGAGAGGTGCGCGCGCACCTCCGCGCGAACGGGCAGCGGTGCCGCTCTTTGGGAAAGCTGCTGCGGCACATTTGCAGGCTGCCGAAAGCGGCAGCTTTGCAAACGGGCCGCGGCAGCTTTCCCAACAAGCGGCGCCGCTGCCCATTCCGAGAGGTGTGCGCGCACCTCTCCGAACGAGCGCAGGTGCGCGCGCACCTCCCCAAACCTTTGGAGAGGTGCGCGCGCACCTCTGCGTGAACGGGCAGCGGCGCCGCTCTTTGGGAAAGCTGCCGCGGCACATTTGCAGGCTGCCGAAAGCGGCAGCTCTGCAAACGGGCCGCCGCAGCTTTTCCAACAAGTGGCGCCGCTGCCCATTCCGAGAGGTGCACGCACACCTCTCCGAATGAGCAGAGGTGCGCGCGCACCTCCCCAAACCTTTGGAGAGGTGCGCGCGCACCTCCGCGCGAACGGGCAGCGGCGCCGCTCTTTGGGAAAGCTGTCGCGGCACGTTTGCAGGCTGTCGTGGCACGTTTGTAACCTTATCAAGGAATATATATATATATTTTCCTTAAATAACATCTTATTCATCTTATTCATTGTAGCCCAAAGAACTGGAATTTGTATAGTATTTTGAAATGCCATCTCCAGTGTCTTCTTCCCAAAGGGAACCTAAAGTCATAATTTAACTTTCTTAGCCTAAAAAATCTGGGCTGTCGATCACTCCTTGATAAACAGGGATAATCAGGACAGATGAAATTTGTGCTCAGAGAAAATTTGTCATTTTTTACCAATGGCCAACTGCAGTACTATTTCTGACCATGTTAAAATTTCAGAATGACATCCAGATGCCCATTCCTGTCAATATCCTATCAGAACTATTTTGTTCCTTTTATGTATTTTTGGATACATTTAATTATATTTCAAGACACTTGAGACCATCCATACACATCAGGTCAGTGTTTTTGCCAGAAAATCATACTTTAATCTATTTTATTGAAGAATTATAGAGGAATATTGCTTGTGTCACAAAGAACACTTTTATTCATATTCAGCAATATTTGGTGGAAGATTGTTTCCATCAAAATATCAGATTCAATAAGCCAAGACAGAAATACAAACACATATAACATTAACAATGTAAGAGATACAGCTTGTGAACACTATATTAATTTTTTTAAAGGAAAAAAAAACTGCCCACCCAGATTGATCTCACTGTTGAATAGTAAAAGATCTAGTCCTACAATCAAACATGTCAGTTAGATAGACACTTTCTCTCTAGAGCCATTATTATATTCTGAAATGTAGTACAGTCAGAAAAGGTATTCCTGATGACTACCTTCAGATCAAAGTGATAGCAAGTTAATAATTACCTTAAATAGCTTAGCATTCTCTATAACAGGCAGCAGTTTTCCAAAAATTTTCTTGATCCTAACTGGAGATGCTTGAGCTTGAATCCGTGTCTTTGTGTATAGACAGTATACAGTATTTTCCTTCTTCTGCGCTCCAGCCTAACATATTGTAGTTGGAGTATTATACAGTCTCTCTCTCCCTCTGCCAGCAAGTGGTTGTGATTATTGGGAGTAAACATTTGACTTTATGGGACTTAATCAAATAAAGAACAGATACTTTACCTAAAGTATTAGCTAGACATTGGGGCAGGGAAAATAAGAGCAGCTAAATGACTTTGCAGTAATTTGCTGAAAGGTGAATTTACCTCTGTTAAGCATAGAATCATAGAACATACATGTAGTACAGTGATGGGATTCAACTGGTTCACACTGGTTCAGTAAAACCAGTAGCTAAATTTTGTTGAGTTTGGAGAACCGGCTGAATGCACACTGCTTCCAGAAGTCTGTTCTAGGCCTGGGAAGCCTGGAGGAGGCCACCCAGGCCTAGAACAGCCTGCTGGAAGTGCTGGGATGCCACTTCTGGAAGTCTGTTCTAGGCCTCAGTGATCCAGGCCTGCATCTACGCAAAAAACCAGTTGTTCAGGGATTTGAATTCCACCACTGATATATTATGGGACCATCTGCCCAATACAGGAATTCATTATTACAGCATTACCAACAGATGGGCATATACAGCAAATGAGAGTCCTACTATTTCCCATGGCAATCTATCTCATTGTTGAGCAGTTCTGTCATTAGGGGTTTCTTTCAGCCAAAACCTATCCTTTGACAATTTAACCTATTATTTCTTATCTTGTCTTCTGGAACAACTCTGAATAATTCTGCACTGTCCTCCACAAGATCTGTCTTGATGTTCCTTCTCCATTTTAAATAACCTACTTATTTATTGCATAGTTATTTCATTTGACTAGGAAACCACTTGATCCCAATCAAATCTGGACAGTTCACCACATAAAACATAAACAAGAATATACAGTCAGGTAAAACATTGAATAAGTTGCTTCCAACTATTTCACATAGATTTTATTGGTCCAGAACCCTTATCTCCTTATTTAGCCCTTTTGGACATGATCCATTTTGTCAACAGTTTTCCAAAAATGCATGCCTAGAATAGGACTTGATATTTTAGCCAATGCAGAAGAGAGATAAATAATGACTTCTCCTGACCTTGATACTCTATTGATACATTTAGAACTGTATTTGTTTGTTTTGCAGTTGTATGGTACTGCAAGCTTATATTTAGGCACTAAGGCACCAAAATACTTTCTACAAGGGGCTGCCCTTGAGGACCACCCGGAAGCTCCAACTGGTACAGAATGCAGCCGCGAGAGTGGTGTTGGGAGTTTCCCGATACTCCCACGTTACACCTCTGCTCCGTGAGCTGCATTGGTTGCCAGTTGTCTTCCGGGTGAGATTCAAGGTACTGGTAACGGTGTTCAAAGCCCTTCATGGCATGGGGCCGGAGTACCTCAGGGAACATCTGCTGCCGGCATCAAGCTCCCTGCGCCCTGTGCGTTCCCACAGAGAGGGCCTCCTCAGGGTGCCACCGATCAGAGAATGTCGATTGGTGGCCCCCAGGGGGAGATCCTTCTCTGTGGGCGCTCCGGAGCTGTGGAATCAGCTACCGGTAGAGCTCCGGATGGCGCCCGATCTTCGCTCCTTTCGTCGCGATCTCAAGACATTTTTGTTAGTACAAGCTGGCCTAGCCTGATGGGGATCGGTGGGGTTGTTTTATTTTTGGTCTTTTAATTTTATCTTGGGGTTTTTTAGAATTGTACTTCTATTGTTTTTAACTAGGGCAATTGTTTAATCTCTTTTTAATGTTTGTATTTGCTATTTTATTCTGCCCTGTGAACCGCCCTGAGTCCTTAGGGAGAAGGGCGGTATATAAATGTTATTAAATTAAATTAAATTAAATTACATATGCTGCTGCCCAAAATGGTCTCTCCCATGCTATAGTCAATAACTTTGATTTTTTTTCTACCCAAATATTGGACTTTATACTTCTCCTTATTAAAGTACATCCTGTTGGTTTCTGCCCAAAGTTAGCTTTACATTACTAATCTAATGTGCAAGTCAACATGCAACTTATTACAGTATATTAATTGACAGTGTTATTGAAAAGTATGTGAAATTAAAAAGATTTTAGTAGATACTACACTTCAGAGTCCCTCCTCTAAATACAGCAAATAAAAATTGATACACAATATATGTGTGTATAGGCTAAATTTCTCATCCAGTGTTGTGATTCAGCGTCAGCCTGTGGTTTTGGCAGCTGAGTCGGACGATTCTGAAGAGGAGGAGGAGGAGGGGTTTGGAGAGCCTTTGGTGTCAGAGGAAGGTTCTGATGCACCACAGAACTCTCAGCCTGGCTCCTCCCGTCTTGTTCCTCCTCAGACCCAGCTGTGTGAGCATGAAGGATTGGAAGAAGATGATCCACAGCTGGCTCTGTTCAGGAATGCTAGGAGCAGGAGGCAATCTAGCAGAACTGAAGGAATGAGGGAAGGAATGAGGCAACTCGGGAGAAGGCAATGAGAAGCCACGCCTTGGGACTGCTGTTAAAAGGGGAATGTGTGGGAGGTGCTGGTTGCTGAAGGCAACCGTTTGAAGAGCTTCTGTGAGAGTTCTGGTCTGGTCTGTTATTGTTTAACTCTTGTTTAACCTTTTTGGTTTAAGTCTTGTTTGAACTTTTCATTTAAACTTTTGTATATAAATTTGGTTGGGTTAGTTCCAGCCTGTTGATTATAAAAAGGGGTTGTCCCTAACATTCAAACAGGGCTAATCATAGGCTGGAACAGAACATCCAGCTCTACGTAATAGTCTTTCTGAGAAACACATATAACTAGAACTACCACTGGCCATTAAACTGTAAATAGAAAAGATGATTCAATAACAGATCTACAGTACATTCCAAACAGAAAACAATAGCATGAATTTTGTGTCTTCCAATAAACATAACAACAGCAACAACAACATTCTTTAACACCTCTTGCAGTCATAAGTCTCTACTAAGTATTAAGACAAATCTCTTCTTCTGAAAGTTAACTTTAGGGTTTGGTTAGCGATAGAGACATCTTAAGTACAAGATACTGTATACTATCACAAAATATATAATATAAGGATAAGCTTAGCATATTCCATGCATCAGACTTCAGGATTTTTCTTTGAACTGACAATTCTTTTTAACTTTCACCTACTAGGGCCATACAATATCAAACTATAGCTGCAAACAGATGACTGGCATGTTAAATTAATAAATATTATCTTTCCATTTGGAAATAATACCTCAATTTGACTGTTGTCATGACTATTTGCCACCACCATAGAAATGCTTTATCAACAGAAGGGCAGGAGTCTCCTGTGCTGACTAAATCAAATTCACTTCACAATAAGTGCATTGTGGAGTAATAATGGCAGGTTGTTTTAGTCATACCACCATGTCAGTTCCAATTTTAAAAATTAGGCTCTGGTACATAGAAAAGACAAAACATTAGACTGCAAACATTTCTGCCTATTTGTGGCTGTGTATGTGTGAGGGTAACTTTAACAGAATAACAGAGTTGGAAGGGACCTTGGTGGTTTTCTAATCTATCCAACTGCTTGCTCAGGCAGGAAACCCCATACCATTTCAGAGAAATGGTTGTCCAATCTCTTCTTAAAAATTTCCAGTGTTGGAGCATTCACAACTGGAGGCAAGCCATTCCACTGATTATTTTTTCTAATTATCACAAAATTTCTCCTTAGTTCTAGGTTGCTTCTCTCCTTGATTAGTTTCTATCATTTTTTTTTGTTTTTCCTGCCTTCATGTGCTTTGGAGAATATGTTGACCACTTCTTTTTTGTGGCAGCCCCTTACATATTGGAACACTGCTGTCATATCACCTCTAGTCCATTTTTTTCTTGCCTAAATGTAAAATCTTATTTTCTCTAAATTGAATTTCATTTTGTTAGATAAGGTCCAGGGTTCAAGTCTGTCAAGATCCTTCTGTATCTTGAGCCTTCTGGAGGTTTGGCTGTTCCTGCCAGCATGGTGTTGTCTGCAGATTTGAGGAGTTCCCCTTCTATCCTTTAGTCTAAATAATTGATGAATATATTGAAGACTACTGGGCCTATGACAGAGCCTTGGGGTAGCCCACTGCATGCTTCCCTCCATGTAGATGCAGCCTTTTCCAGGCATCTGTGCTCCAGGATCTTTGAAAGATATGGTTACTGTTTCTGAGAGCATGTCTGCCAATTCCTTCAGGAACCTGAGGTGTAATCCATCTGGTCCTAGTGATTTGAACTTGTCTAGAGTGGATAGGTGTTCTCTTATTTTGACTTGCATTCATAATATGTATTTTATGGTATTTTTCATAGGTTGGACTGTTTTTCTTTTTGTGCAAAGACATGCAAAAAATGTGTTAAGCAATTCTGCTTTCTCTCTGCTGCTACTCACCTTCTTGCCATTTTCTCCCATTAATGGACTGATTGTTTCCTTTATTTTTTTCTTATTTTTTACATGTTGAAAGAAGCTTTTTTCCCTTTCTTATCTTTAGCTTTTATGGCAAGCCTTGGTTTATTTTGGACCTTAGCTTTCCTGACTTCACCTTTGCAGGTTCAGAATATTTGTGTTAGTTATGTACCCCTCTTTCCACTTTTTATACTTGTCCTTTTTGTCTTTCAGCTATTAGAGAGTTCTTTGTGTAGCCATGCTGGTTTCTTTTAAGATCTCTTATTTGTCTTCTTTACTGGACTTGTGCTAGATTGGGCTTTTATAATCTTACTTTTCAAAGTTTCCCAAGCTTCTTAGGTTGTTTTCTCCCTGAGGATTCTCATCCGTGGAATCCTTTTCAATCAGCTCTCTTGAAGTCCAAGACTCTAGTTTGACTTTGTTCTTTGTTACAAGCTCAGAATAAGTAATGATCATTATGGATTCTTCATAGGTAAAATTGTCAAAAGAGAGAAACAATTCAGAACTGCAGTTACCGTATATACTTGAGTATAAGCCGACTCGAGTATAAGCCGAGACCCCCAATTTCACCCCCAAAAACTGGGAAAAGTTGTTGACTCGAGTATAAGCCGATCCGCCGTTCTGCAAGCCTCCGCCGCTGGCGGAGCCTCGATCCGCCATTTTGCAAGCCTGAATACACAGGAATACCCTGTGTGGCCGCGGCTCTCGGGGAAGCCCTGGCTGTCCGCTTCCTCGCTCCACGCTGCCATTCGGGGCCCGCGCGTTCCCCGGGCAAATCGCGGTGCCCAGCAGGCGAGGAAACACGCCCGCTCCAGTCGCCCCCCCTTCCCTCAGGAGACGCGAAGCAAGTGACCGCCCGGAGCTTACCGAGGACTTGCGCGCGGCCGAGGCTTCGGTGCTTCCAGGATCGCGCGCACCTCTCCCAAGCCGCTGCCGTCCGGAGACCTGCCAAAGTTTGGGGAGGTGCGCGCGCACCTCCCCAAACCTCCCCAAACGTCGGCAGGTCTCCGTTCCTCCGCGCAGACCTGCCGACGTTTGGGGAGGTTTGGGCGCCTCCCCAAACGTCGGCAGGTCTCTGTTCCTCCTGCCGACGTTTGGGGAGGTTTGGGCGCCTCCCCAAACCTCCCCAGGTCTCCGTTCCTCCGCGCAGACCTGCCGACGTTTGGGGAGGTTTGGGCGCCTCCCCAAACCTCCCCAGGTCTCCGTTCCTCCTGCTGACGTTTGGGGAGGTTTGGGCACCTCCCCAAACCTCCCCAGGTCTCCGTTCCTCCGCGCAGACCTGCCGACGTTTGGGGAGGTTTGGGCGCCTCCCCAAACCTCCCCAAACGTCGGCAGGTCTCCGTTCCTCCTGCCGACGTTTGGGGAGGTTTGGGTGCCTTCCCAAACCTCCCCAGGTCTCCGTTCCTCCGCGCAGACCTGCCGACGTTTGGGAAGGTTTGGGCGCCTCCCCAAACGTCGGCCGGTCTGCGCGACGTTTGGGGAGGTTTGGGGAGGCGCCCAAACCTCCCCAAACGTCGGCAGGTCTGTGCGGAGGAACGGAGACCTGGGGAGGTTTGGGGAGGTGCCCAAACCTCCCCAAACGTCGGCAGGAGGAACGGAGACCTGCCAACGTTTGGGGAGGTTTGGGGAGGCGCCCAAACCTCCCCAAACGTCGGCAGGTCTGCACGGAGGAACGGAGACCTGGGGAGGTTTGGGGAGGCGCCCAAACCTCCCCAAACGTCGGCAGGAGGAACGGAGACCTGCCGAGGTTTGGGGAGGCGCCCAAACCTTCCCAAACGTCGGCAGGTCTCCGTTCCTCCGCGCCCTGCCTGCCTGCTTCTTTCCGCTGCGGAAAGAAGCAGGCAGGCAGGGCGTGGAGGAACGGAGACCTGCCGTTTGGGGAGGTTTGGGGAGGTGCGCGCGCGCCTCCCCAAACCTCCCCAAACTTCGGCAGGTCTCGGACGGCGGTGGCTTGGGAGAGGTGCGCACGATCCCGGAAGCACCAAAGCCTCGGCCGCGCACAAGTCCTCGGTAAGTTTTTTTGTTGACTGGAGTATAAGCCGAAGTGGAATTTTTCAGCCCAAAAAGTGGGCTGAAAAATTCGGCTTATACTCAAGTATATACGGTACTTCTCTAAAATCAACAGGTAGATCCTGGAAAGGTAAAAGGAAGATGGCTACGTTAAAGCTTAAATTAAATATGCTGTCATTTGGGTCACAGTCACTCAATATGTTTTAGCCTTACTATCCTATTTGTACTAAAATAGAATTTTAAATAAGTGAAATTGCTAGTGTAAATTAATTGGAACACCATTCCTATACCATTCTGTTTGGGGAATATAAACCTGGAAGGATATGATGGAGGTTAACAGCATTATGAAGTTTGCTGAGGAAAAGAAATGTTTCTCTTATAATATCCTCTGGAAGTTGCAGTAATTTTTCACTGACAACATGTAGAAAAGACATTGTACTCCATCTTGAAATAACCTCACCAAGATGAGAAGATTAGAGTAGTCTACCTCATAGTCTGCCTAGGGAGCTTTCCATCCAAAGGAATTATCTTTAATCTCCTGAGGGAGAAATGAAATCTGCTCACAGAAAACTAAGAAAAAATTTACAGCATAGTTGTAAGGGGGGCAGGAGTGTATATCTCCACAATCCAAAATGGAAAAAAAGCCCTGCTAAAACCTCTGTTTTGTAACCCAGGTATTTACTTTATATATATATATATATATATATATATATATATATATATATATATATATATATATATATATATATATATATATATATATATATATATATATATATATATATATATATATATATATATATATATATATATATATATATATATATATATATATATATATATATATATATAAAGGGACGCGGTGGCTCAGTGGGTTAGGACGCTGAGCTTGTCGATCGGAAGGTCGGCAGTTTGGCGGGTCGAATCCCGAGTGCCGCGTAGCAGAGTGAGCGCCTGTTACTCGTCCCAGCTTCTGCCCACCTAGCAGTTCGAAAGCACGTAAAAATGCAAGTAGACAAATAGGGACCACTACGGTGGGAAGGTAACAGCGTTCCGTGCGCCTTTGGCGTCTAGTCATGCCGGCCACATGACCACGGAGATGTCCTCGGACAAGCGCTGGCTCTTCGGCTTTGAAACGGAGATGAGCACCGGCCCCTAGAGTCGGAAACGACTAGCACGCATGTGCGGGGGAACCTTTACCTTTACTATATATATATATATATATATATATATATATATATATATATATATATATATATATATACAAATTTTCATGACAGTATGTCATGAAAAGTGGCACTGGCATAAATAAATAACAACATTATTATATTTATTCTTTTGGAAAGCATGTTAAATTGATCACCACCACCGGTTGAATCTTGAGCAGCTATCATCACAGGTCATATACATTTTAGCTTATTATTTTAAGTAAATGAGACATGGTATTACCTGATAACCTTATCATTTGACTTTATCATTACCATCATCTTAAACCAATAATGGAAAAGGAGCATGTGATATGAAATTTGTGCTTGAAGTTTGTTGACATAACATTAAATCACAATCCCAACTATAAAAGTGGCTGGAATGAAAATACAGCTTTAAAACAACTAGCATTGGAATTAAAACAGGAACAATTATTGTAACTTTGGTGTTCAAAAGTGATAGACAGAGACAGATTCTTTTTTTAAAGAGATTGTGGTATAGTCATTGTTGTCACCTGGAACTGCAATTTTCTTGGGAAGATTTCAAAGTAGTTTGTTATTGTCTCCTTCTAGGGCTTCCTACACCAATTTGTATATAAGATTACCAATGCTTGAAACTAAAATAAATGTTGGACTTACGGTTTGCCATCAAGGCTGCTGCAGCCACTGAAAGGGAAGCTCCATCTTCCGCATTCGGTGTTGTCCACTGGGGGACCCTGGAAAGGGTTGAGAGTCACCCTGTAGGGGCAACAAGCAAGGAGGGGACCACCACTTGTTTGCAGGAGGGTGGTAGCCCCTCCACTCAATCCGGGGCAGCCCTCCAAACCAGCGGACAAAATACCGGCCGTAGAAATATGGCCCATTACTAGGCTGCATACAGCCGAAGTCAAACTTACCATCAGGCACTTCTAAAGTAGTGAGGATGAAACTGCGTGAGATCTAAACCTTTCTTCAATCCTAAGTATTTTCTTTTCTTGTAAAAGCTGCCTGAAGTATCTTCCCCCCTGTGAGGAGAGAGGGAAGGGAACTTCTATCCCACCCTCTAAGAATAGTGATGACTGACTAACCAGGAGAAATAAAACACTGAAAGAATAACCTTAATCTAACTGGATTTACTGTATATGGTTCTAAAATATTTCTTATCTTTACTGAAGACTTTGGTTTACAAAGCCTCAACACAGAGTCTCTTGGAGACATCCAAGATTGAAGCATTGGCACCAGGTTGACATGATTCTTACCAGGCACTCCAACCTTCTCAGTATTACAATCACACACAGCTACCAGGTCGCTGATTGTGATACAGACCACTCCTTGGTGTGCAGCAAAATAAAACTGAAAACAAAGAGATTGCATCACTCAAGGAAGGAAGGAAGACCATGAATTGACATCAGTAAGACCCACAATCAGGGCAAAGTGGAGGAATTTGCACAAGCACTCAAGGAAACTCTCCCAGGCCCAGCTGAAGCAAACATATCTGAACGATGGGAATATTTGAGGAATGCTGTTTATAACACTGCCTTGTCAGTATTTGGTAAAGAGATCAGAAAGACATCAGATTGGTTTGAAGCCCATTTGGAGGAGCTGACGTCAGCCATCGAGGAAAAAAGGAGAGCTCTAATTGCACATAAAGCCTGTTCCAGGGAGCACAACCTACAGGTTCTGCAAGCTGCTCGTAGCAAAGTCAAACAGACCACCAGGAGATGTGCTAACAACTATTGGCTGCAGCTTTGCTCTTGGATCCAGATAGCAGCTGCCACAGGCAACATCAAGGGGATGTGTAATGGCATCAAGCAGGCCTTAGGTCCAACACAGAAGAAATCTGCCCCTCTGAAGTCTGCTACAGGCGAATTTATCCAGGACCAAGCACAGCAGATGGCATGCTGGGTGCAGCATTACTTTGAGTTATATTCCAGAGAAAATGGGGTAACTTAAGAAGCATTAAATAATAATATTGAGTGCCTGCCTGTCTTGGAGGAGCTTGACAGTGAACCAACTTTAGAAGAACTAAATGCGGCCCTGGATTCCCTTGCCTCTGGCAAGGCACCCAGGAAAGATAACATCCCTGCCAAAATTCTGAAGTGCTGCAAAGAGAACATCCCCACCAAACTGCATGAAATCTTCTGTCTTTGTTAGAGGGATGCAGATATCATCACACTGTACAAGAACAAAGGCGACAGGGGTGACTGCAACAACTACCGTGACATCTCTCTTCTCAGTGTTGTAGTGAAGCTGCTTGCCCATGTCGTACTGAAGAGGCTCCAGGTGCTTGCAGAGAGAGTCTATCCAGAAACACAGGTCCACTACTGACATGGTATTTTCCCTTAGACAGTTGCAGGAGAAATGCAGGGAACAAAGACAGCCACTTTTCGTAGCCTTCATAGATCTTAAGAAGGCTTTTGACTTGGTTAGTAGGGACGGCTTTTATAAAATTCTCCCCAAGATTGGATGTCCACCTCAGCTCCTCAACATCATCAGGTCCTTTCATGAGGAAATGAAGGGCACTGTAGTTTTTGATGGCTTAACATCAGATTCCTTTGACATTCGAAGTGGAGTGAAGCAGGGTTGCATCCTCATGCCAACTTTATTCGGGATCTTTTTTGCTGTCATGCTCAAAAACGCTTTTGGAACTGCAACAGAGGGTACTTATCTCCAGACCAGATCAGATGGAAAACTCTTTAATCTCTCTAGATTGAGAGCAAAGTCTAAAGTCCAGCTGAAATGCCTACAGGATTTCCTCTTTGCCGACGATGCTGTCGTTACTGCTCACTCTGCCGAAGACCTTCAACAATTTATGGACTGTTTTAGCAAGGCTAACAATCAGCCTGAAAAAAAAAACAGTCATGGGTCAGGATGTGGATTCACCTCCCTGTATTACAATCTCTGCACAAGAACTGGAGGTCGTCCATGACTTTGTGTACCTCGGCTCAACCATCTCCGACACTCTTTCTTTAGATAGTGAGCTGAATAAATGTATTGGTAAAGTGGCCACCACATTTTCCAGACTAACTTGAGTATGGCTTAATAAGAAGCTGACAGAACATACAAAGATCCAGGTCTGTAGAGCCTGTCTCCTGAGCACACACTTGTACTGCAGTGAGTCTTGGACCCTTTACACATGGCAGGAGAGAAAGTTAAACATCTTTCATATGTGCTGTCTCCGATGTATTCTTGGCATCACCTGTCATGACAAAGTTCCAAATAGCGCAGTCCTGGAATGTGCTGGAATTTCTAGCATGTATACACTATTGAAACAGCGATGTCTACATTGGCTTGGGCATGTTGTGAGAATGGCTGATGGTCAGATTCCGAAAGATCTCCTGTATGGAGAACTAGTGCAGGGAAGGAGCCCCAGAGGGAGACCAGAGTTGTGATATAAGGATATCTGCAAGAGGGATCTAACGGCCTTGGGAATGGACATTAACATCTGGGAAACCTTGACCTCTGATTGCTCTGCTTGGAGGCTAAATATGGAGCATGGCCTTCTCCAATTCAAAGAGACACTTGTGCGGCAGGCTGAGGCAAAGAGGCATTCCCAGAACCATTGAAATCTGGGGGCTGGAGAGGGGACAGATTGTATCTGCCCTCAGTGTGGAAGGGACTGCCACTCTCAAATTGGCCTTTTTAGCCACATCAGATGCTTCTTTAGGACCTCTTTCCAGAGCACGATGCCATAGTTTCTCAAGACTGAAGGATGCCCTAGCATATATATTTTTGCATGTACAATTGCCTCTGATGGTTTCAGTTTTAATGTCCCAGATGCAATCTTTTTCTGTACTTTTAACATCCCGAGTATATATTTTTTGTTCAACCATGAACATCCACATTCAGATGCAAGATGCAATAAAAATATTCTTACAAAAACCCGAAGTGGTGCCCTTTGGCTTAAAAGAATGAATAACCCTGTAACATGTACTATCAATTTCAGAGTCATCATTTCATGCTATAATTAGTCAAGCCATAGAACCATCAGTAAGAATCACACTTTAAATAAATTCAGGTGTTGGCTAAATACTGTATGATATTGGGATTTGTTATTCTTTAGCTACCCCCACAGAAATAAAAGGTTTGGAATTTATCTGAACATCAATTTGTTCATTTTTTCCTACAGTAAAATATTACTAATGTTCTCGTAACAAAATGGTTCACACTAAATACATTTAGGGATACATTTTGTTGTTATGGGGGGAAAAAAAGGCCTTCCCCAGGCCATTTCAGACAAGTTTAATTGCATATCTCAACTCATTTGGGATCCTCCACTTTAGGTCAGTGGTTTTGCTTTTTTTCTGAAGCTAAAACTCAATTATGCCATTCTCTCTCAAGGGAGTTTAAAGTAGCTTCGTCCATAATGATATTTAGGCAAGCAGCAAAAAGCATTTATTTGCTTCACTTGGCTTTGAATGACTTTTAATATAAGATTGGTTTAAGTCCTGTTGTTTTTATTAGTTGCTTCTATTAATGTTTAATTGGTTTTTACATTGTTCTGGTGGAATACAAAATAACTTCCACTTGTACCTTTTCATTCCATCCCTAGGGTGCTAATGGTGGCTGATATACAAAAAAGAAAAAAAAATAATATAAATGGTTAAAACATTACTAAATATTTATACATAACAATTAAAGTATTGTTCAAATAATTCTAAAGACAATATTGACTACTTTCCTGAAAGTGCAGACAGTCATGACTAAACACATGTTTCATCTCGGTTAGGAGTGATAGCCCATGAATTCCTTCTGTGTGTCCAATAAATAGGAGTGTATAATTAGCAGCATCTTTAAAAGTTAATTGTCTTTAAGTTTAGTGCCTGAAAACATTTGCTATACACCTGCCATTTCTACTGCAATCTCTTTGGGGTAGATATAGATATCACACTACTTATCTATAATAAGCCATGGTAGCACAGTGGTTCAAATGCAGTATTGCAGACTAATTCTGCCAACTGCCATCAGTTCAATTCTCACCAAATCAAGGTTGACTCAACCTTCCATCTTTCTGAGATGAGTAAAATGAGGCCCCAGATTGTTGGGGGTAATATGCTGACTCTGTAAACCGCTTAGAGAGGGCTGTAAAACACTGTGAAGTGTTATGTAAGTCTATTGCTAGCTACAACCTTTAAACTATTTTGCTCTTTTCTGCTATGAGGAAATGTTCACCATTGTTGAAATAAAGATCTACCAATTTGCTTCATGTGAAATTGGGAGAATTATTCTAGTTTATACTTATTCTAGCTTATACTTATATTGCCTCACATAGCAAGGTTTCTTTGACTATAAACAAATTAAGTACAGAACTTTCTTAAGGCCATGTAGTGGTTTGGAAATGTCTTTCCAAACACATGTGTAAATAAACTCACTTTTTAAAAACAATGTCATAGCTAATGTCTACTACCAGTTTTGTTGTCCTGATTTCCATAAATGGTTAAGTGTTATGTACCCAAGTAGTTTTAAAGAGATTGTTGCAAACATATTGCAGCATATGTCTTTAATTAGCCACACTTCTTAAAAACAGATTCTTAAAGCAGCCACTTAATATTGAAGGAAAACAGCTGCAATTAGAACTTAGTCTTCAGTCCAGAACTTGATCTTGAGTCAGACAGAGTATCAACTGTATCAACTCCTTCCAAATTATTTTTTGTGTTACAACATGCTATAATTGCTCTTGGGCTCTCAACTGAATCTAGAACACACTCTGAATCAAAACCATCTATCTGGCAAAGAGAATGAGTGAGTGAGTGAGTGAGTGAGAGAGAGAGAGAGAGATGGGACTCATTTACATTTATCTTAAAGTATAAATAGTGTCATTCCTACAATGGCCTTCTATCAGCACAGCTTTTTTTCCCTTTAATTTCATTTTTTTCTCGTTATTTAGGCACTTCTGTCATTCAAGTAACTGCGACCGATGCTGATGACTCTAATTATGGGAACAGTGCTAAAATTGTATATAGCATCCTCCAGGGTCAGCCATATTTCTCAGTGGATCCAGAAACAGGTTAGAATATCTATTGACTTCCAATATCCATTGACTTCCTCTGTTACGTGAGCTTTGGATTCCAATGATGTATGGAACTGACAGCTTTAATGAGTTTTTCAAACTTTTGCACCTTTTGTTTTGAATGACTTATACATGCTTCTTCAGCTGGAATGTTCACTGTTAATTTCAAGATATGGAGTGGAATATTGTTAGGCAAAAATGGTTAATGACTCTTCTTAGCTTGGGGATGGAGGTAAGCAAACTGAAAATTTTCTTATGGTGTTTTTTTCTGGAACAATAGTTTGTCAACTTTGAGACTTCAGCAGATGCCAGCCTTATCAGCCTGTTTAATTGGCTGTGGAAATCATCTCTTAGATAAGCCAAACTGAAAACCTTCCATGATCTACAGGAGAGCAGTTGATTCATCAACCTGGTCATCTGGCATAAGTTGCAAATTGTTTACATGAGCATGGTGAATGCGAAGCCACAGCTGCTGGATATATTAAGTTGCAGGATATTTTGGAATAGCTAATGTGCCACAGAAGACACAATAAACAAAACAAAACAAAATCTTCACCTCCACCCCCCATAACTCAGTTCTGAGTCAATTCATTAAAACTGTAAAACTGTTTTATATATAATGATGTGGGGGTTTTTTTGGGAGGGGGAATAAGAGAAGTTTCAGTAATAGCAAAGATGACAGTGAATTTGTGCAATGCTCAGTCAGCATAAAAAGAATGAAAAAGATAATGGGGAGAAATGTAGAACTAGGTGGATAAACATGTTTCTTTCCTTATTGTCTCAAGTCCCATGTTTTATTTTCATCCTGTGTATTAACAATGATTTAGGAAGGACTTGTTCACATGCAACATGGACAACAGTATGATAAATTGAGGGTTGATAAGTTGGATTGTGCCATTACAGTTTGCAAACGGTTATTGCCACATTTCCTCTCTTCTATGTAATATATGATACATTAGAATAAGTCTTTTTTTCCTCATGTGATAGCTTAATGTTTACATGCAGGATTGATTTAGAAAGTGCTTTTATATATTGAAATGATACAATTGCTTCATATATAGATCTAGGAGAGGATTATAAATACCTACCTACAGTATTATGTCCTCAAAGATTTGCTTCAAAATCTCTCTCTCTCTCTCTCTCTCTCTCTCTCTCTCTCTCTCTCTCTCTCTCTCTCTCTGTCACACACAAGCACACATTTTATTCTAACATATGTAGCCATTTTAGCCTGTTTTCTGTTTTGTTAGAAAGATAATTACATTGATTTTAATGCCAGGCTAGAAAATACTGTGAAATATGACTCCCCTGTTTTTTCCCTCACTATAACATTAAACTGGACAAACCCACTTGAATATTGTCTTTCATATTTTCTTTTACTTCTATTCTCTATTTCTCCCCACAAGGTATAATCAAGACTGCTTTGCCAGATATGAGCAGAGAAAATCGAGAGCAGTACCAAGTGGTCATCCAGGCAAAAGATATGGGAGGCCAGATGGGTGGATTATCAGGAACCACCATGGTGAACATCACCCTGACTGATATCAATGACAATCCACCTCGATTCCCTCAGAGTATGACATATTTAATAATTCTGTTATCTTCAGAAAAATCATTATATTCATTCACCATCTGTGACAGTAATGCAAGTGAACTGGTATTGCAACTATGTAAAGTCATACCAGAATTGATATCTGTATATTTCTAAAAAAAAAAACTTGCCTTAAACTAAAATTTTCAGATTGTGGTATTTTAGTCATATAAGACTGAACAACTTGAAGTGTTAAAAATACACTAATCTTTGTTTTATTTGGTAGTGTAGAGAGTGCTATAAAATAGAGATGGATTCTAAGCAGCACTTGGTTATGTCTGGTTTGAAATTTCCTCTATTTGTGGCAGGCCTATATCTGAAATGGAAAGGGATCGTTCCTATTTTCTTAGGTACCAAAAAGTCTTTATATAACTTTGATTGATGTTTTAAATATCTTCCAACCTATTTTATACCTCAGGGGCCCCAATTAATTAGGCAGTTTCATGAATTAATCAGGCAGAATGGCTGTTAGAAGTGATGATGTGAGAAAATCTTCTCCACATAATAATAATAATAATAATAATAATAATAATAATAATAATAATAATAATAATAATAATAATAATAATAATAATAATAATCAGGGATAACAGTGTATCTGAAACTGCCACTCATAAAAGCTAGAAAATCTATCCAGTGTGGTCAACCAACACAACTAACCTTTCCAAGAATTATCATTTTTTTCTAGTCCAACACTTATCGTATGTTCAATGTAAATAAATTCATGTGCTAAAATAATCAAAACTAAACACGGGCAATCAACTGATCATATTATCATATACTCTGCCAGAAAACAGTAGGGTCATGAATGTGCTGCCCTTTGTTCTTTGCTGCATCAAATAAACTAGTAGGAATCATTATGAATGAATGAATCTATCACTCATATTCCACAGGTTTCAATAACAATAGGCTATAGGTGTTCCTTGATTTATGTCCAAAAATGAACCCAGAATTATGGTTGTAAGTCATAGTAATTGTTAAGTCATGTGCCTATATCTAGCTTTCCTCATTGAGGTCAGTATGTCAGGATAGGGAAGGCCCCAGAAGGCCTGGCACAGGCCCACTCTGCAGCACCTCAACAGCTCATACCTGGCTAACAAGGCCTTCCCCACCCACTAAAACACTCCTCATCGAGTTTCCCATTCCATTGGGTCTCACACACTCACGCTTCTGCCTCCCCTCCCCATTGTCTCACTTCACTGATCTTTACTGACTATCACCTTTCTCAAGGGGAAGTATCCAATGCACTGCTCAGCCTTCCTACCATGTGGTAGCGTACCAGAAGCAGGCATGATTTTGAAAGAAGGCATAGTTCTCATGATCTGAGAATTGTGGTCACTCCCCAGATGGTGCCCATTCCAGGATGGCATGAAACACTTGTGTAGGAGGGCCACACAGCAGATTGGCTGATTGTATTGCCAAAAGACAAGCAGCCAAAGTGGCCGATAGGCTTCCCATAGAGAAACTGTGTGGTGCCATCTCAGAAGCAGTCACCATTTGGGGAGTGGCCATAATTCTCAGATCACAAGAAAGAAAATGCTTAGAGCACTTTCAATGTATAATTAAAGCCTGGGCCATGACCTTCCCACTCCTCTTCTCACCTTGCCCTAGATACAGTCAGTCATGGTATCTGGGATGTGGGGTACTATATTTCACTATTTTTTCCTTTGAAGACCTTCTCCTAGTTGCTGAGGAAGGTCAAGAAATCAGGTGTCTGTTGCCATGGAACTTTGTACTCTCACCATTCTTATTTAACATCTGAGAGAGATCCACTGACAGCAAAGATTGTTATCAGCACTTTAGTGATGTTTACCTTGACCAAGACCAACCAGAAAGTGCAGTTGAGCTTCTTTCCCAGTACCTGGAAGGTTTGAAGAGGGAGGAGGAACAGTCACGCTCAATCCCTGAAAGAAACCGTGGTTCTAAGTTTGGACACCTTCTATTGCTAATATAAGGGCACTGGAAAATGTTTTTATTTCTTGGTTTTTATTATTGTAATGCTGAAGTTAAACACATTTGGCCTAAACAGTTCCTTGTGAATTGTTACAATTGGAAGGGTAGTACTTCAATGTAATCTATTTTCTGGACAACTAAGCAAGCACTATGAGTTTTTGCATTGATTCATTATTGTTCTCCATCTAATTTCTTCTTTTTAAAAAAAATCAAGAATGTTTGTTCCCTATATGTTTACAGAACAGAGGGTTTTCCATAGAAAACATTGTTGGGAAAGGCAACATTTTTTGTAGTTACTTTTAAAATAATGGTTTTCATAATAATATGCATCTTTCTCAGTTCCAAGATACCATAGCTTTGTGAAGCATAATAAGAGGTTATATTGCTTCAGGTATAAGTTCCTATACCTAGAAACAAGGTCAAAATTACTGCAGTTGAGCTGTAAGACAGGCTGCATAGCAATGAGATTGCAAAATGCCACCTACAGCAGAACATTCTGCCCACTAATTCTAGTTTGAGTTCATTTTTCATAACACTTGTGTAATGTGCTTATTGATTTTCATTCATCACTTGGCTAAGAGGTCTACTTAAGATGCAGGGATGTGATAGGGTAACCAATCAAACAAGCTGCTGAACTCAGAGTAAGGCGATATGCTATAAAATGTATACTCCTTGGTGGCAATTTCATAATGAGAATGAAAGCATCATAATGGAAGAAGAATCTTTGGTAATGATTTTTCAGCTCTTATTATTTCCTGTAGAACTTATGTGGACAAAATCATGTAAGGGCATATAGTAAACCTTTTTCAAAATGAGGTATTTTAATTACCATTTGCTGTAATGTATTTGCAATTCATTCAAAAAATATAAAATAAAGTAAGTTTACTGTAATATTAACACTATATTAAGGAAGATTGAATCACATCACTTAGGTCTACCATATATGGGC